>NC_073399.1:18426322-18771322 GCF_028641065.1 Leucoraja erinaceus | reverse complement strand
GGGATCTTATTGAAACATATAAGATTGTTAAGGGTTTGGACACACTAGAGGCAGGAAACATGTTCCTGATGTTGGGGGAGTCCAGAACCAGGGGCCACAGTTTAAGAATAAGGGGTAAGCCATTTAGAACGGAGACAAGGAAACACTTTTTCCTCACAGAGCGTTGTGAGTCTGTGGAATTCTCTGCCTCAGACGGCGGTGGAGGCTGGTTCTCTGGATATTTTCAAGAGAGAGCTAGATAGGGCTCTTAAAGATAGCGGAGTCAGGGGATATGGGAAGAAGGCAGGAACGGGGTACTGATTGGGGATGATCAGCCATGATCCCATTGAATGGTGGTGCTGGCTCGAAGGGCCGAATGGCCTACTCCTGCATCTATTGTCTAATGACTCCTATTGTCTACTGTTGCACCTATAGTCTATTGTCTAATGACTGCTATTTTCGAAGGGCTTGCAAGAAATCACCAGCTGCAAGAGGAATCCCCCACGCTCCTGGGACAATCGTTAGCTGACCAACAACCTGAATGAGTTTTACTGCAGGTTCGACAAACGGAAACTTAACCCTGGTACCCCCTCCCCAATTACCACTTCACACCTACTCACAGCCTGACTCCAGTCTGCAAAGACTGGACCCTTCCCCACCACTCCTCCCCAATCACCACTTCACACCTATTTACCCCAATCTGGGTCAGGATCCAGTGGCACGGAGTGAGTCCATGATGACCGGAGACCCTTTTCTGCCGCAGCCTCCATTCACCTTCCCAGGCTCCCAGCCATTGTGACGCTCCACTAAGGTCACCCATCATTCTCCGCCTGTTCCACCGTTGAGGTCTTGGTTGGGGTTGAGGTTTTATGCTTAAGCTGGTATATTATAGCCATGTCTAGATATTTCTAGTTTTATCTTCTTGTATGCTTGTAGGTGGGATTTGTTTACATGGGACCATGTTTATACAGTTACTTAGTTACCTCCGTGGCCAGTAACACTGTTCTTAATGTTACATAGTTCTGTGGTGGTGGAGTTAATCTTCAAGACTGATGAGAATCTGCTCAACCAGGAGATGCGAATTCAGAGCCATCACCCAAACCTCATCAATTGAGGTACAGAATGCAGATGGCGTTTATAATCATGTATGGTTGGACGCCAAGCCATCATTGTCTTATTCACTGAAGCAGAAAGGAGGTTGTGCCACCAGAACTAAACTGCGCCGTTTACAAAAAGACATTGGGAAAACTTGCATCATTTCCCACACCAGATCACTTCCTAATCTCAGTCAGATCCATAACTCATGAACCTATTAACAAGTGTTACATTGAGGGACTTGTACCAAACAATAGATAATTCACATGTTACACAACACAAGACATGCACTCTATTGTCACAGAGAAAGACCCATCCCCATCAGTAGTGTACTGTTCCCCAGTGTTTACAGTGACAGTTCATCCACATCAATTTGCGAAACCATTTAGAACCTCAAAGCCAAGCAATGAGCATACAAACTACCCACCACATCAGATAAGACCTGCCTGTTATATGAATGTGTCTGCAGCATCTACATTACTGCTGTTAGCTATTAAACAAGCCACAGAATAGGTGTGGAAAACAGCAGCCTGATCTAAAGTGCTTGCCAAAGAAAAATCAGATTATATCCAACAATAATGTTCCTACTCCTAGCATTATGCATTCAGATCTACACCCAATTATTCCTATGTTCTCCTAATCAGGCTTGTTATGAAAGTCTGAAGAAGGGTTTCAGCCCGAAAAATTGCCTATTTCCTTCGCTCCATAGATGCTGCTGCACCCGCTGAGTTTCCCCAGCATTTTTGTGTACCTTTGTTATGAAAGACAGTCCGGCTTGTGCCTAATTCAAGGATATGTTCAAAACCGCATGAAGAAAGCCACTGTCCCACTGCCTCCTTGGAATCCAAAGCCCGTAGTTATTTAAAAATGGAAAAGAACCATTTGGAAAGCCATTGCTCCCCATGATCCGATGCCCAATAGTTGCGAACGCAAATGTTGCCCAGACCAGATATGCACCCTGTTGTTACAGAGAAAGACCTGTCCCCGCCAATATAAACATCCAAGTGCCATTCAGTGACGGACCCATCACCATCAGTACTGTACCCATGTTTATACAGTGACAGACCATTTCTCCAGTATTATAAAGTGACACCTCCGTCCCCACCAGTGCTGTAGCCCCCGGTGTTTAATATACAGACAGTAAACTGTGTGTAACTGGGGCCTGGTGGCTAACGCACCGTTTGCTGACCTAGTACGTAGCATAATGAGGACATGTTATTTCTCCCCTCGACCTCCCAGTCTCTGCCCGCCTGCCCGCCCTGAGCCTCACCTGTCTCCGCATCGCTATCCGAGTCCGAGTCGCCGGCATAAGCCTTCAGCGTCAAGAGAACATTGCGCTGACCCGCCATTACCCGGCGCACTCTGTAGTCGTCACTCTCCAGGCCGCGCGCAGGCGCTTTGCTGGGATCGGCTGGTAACGTTTAAAGTGTGCGCGGACGGCAGCGGCAGCGGCTGTACTGGGTCGGTGATGTGTTCCCGCGGGGCCTCGGCTTCAGGCGCCCGGTCCCGGGACAAGGACAGGATCCGCGCTGCCCTCAGCCAGGTCTTCGGCCATGAGTCGTTCCGGTCGGCGTGCCAGGAGAGCGCGGTCAGGGCGGTTGTAAGATGTGAGGCTCCTATTCCCACTCGAGTTCTCCCTTACCCTCAAGTTACCTCTCATCCTCCCCATTCCCCACCCTCAAGACCCCTCAACCCCATTCGCCTCCTCCGAGGTCCGTGGTCACAGGGAGAACTTGCAAACTTGCACAGACATCGCCCGAGATCATGATCGAACCTGGGTCCCTGGCACTGTTGATGCTGCGCCACAGACTTTAGCAGTTTTGAAAGCTCAGCAAACTGAAATATTAAGCAAAACAAACTGCAGGAGGAACTCTTAGCGGGGCAGGCAGCATTAATCGGGCGGCATGGTGGCGCAGAGATTGAGTTGCTGCCTTTACAGCGTCAGAGACCTGGGTTCAATCCTGACAATGGGCGCTGTCTGTACGGAGTTGATACGTTCTCCCTGTGGCCAAGGGGGTTTCTCCGGGTGCTCCAAAGACATACAGGTTTTGTCTGAAGAAGTGTTTCGGGCCGAAACGTTGCCGATTTCCTTCGCTCGATAGATGCTGCTGCACCCGCTGAGTTTCTCCAGCATTTTTGTGTGCCTACAGGTTTTGTAGGTTAATTAGCTTTGGTATATTGTCCCTTGTGTGTAGAATCGTGCCAGTGTACGGGATTGCTGGTCGGCGCGGACTCGGTGGCCCGTGGGGTCTGTTTCCACGCTTTAAAAACAAATCTGCGGAGGGAATGGATAAGCGATGTTTCGGGTTGGGACCCTTCCACAGGCACTTTCTGTTTTGCTCAAGATTCCAGACTCTGCAGTTCCTTGTATCTCCAAATTGAAATATGAACTCTGACACAAGTTTGAAGAAGGGTCCTGATCTAAAACATCACCATCCATGCACTCCAGAAATGCTGCCCGACCACTGAGTTACTCTAGCACCTTGTGTCTTTTATATTAACTCTGTTACTCTAAACCTGTCTGACCAGAAGACTATTTCCAGAATTTTTAGTTCTAATTTTAGATTTCTAAATTCTGCAGTTTTTTTTTTTACTTCCGCTTAAGCAACCCGATGATAAACCTTGTTTAAGAAGGAACTGCAGATGTTGGAAAATCGAAGGTAGACAAAAATGCTGGAGAAACTCCGCGGGTGAGGCAGCATCTATGGAGTGAAGGAAAAAGGCAATGTTTCGGGTCGAGACCCTTCTTCAGACAGTAAACCTTAATGAGTTAAATGCACCATAAGTTTGGGTGCAGAAATTGTTCATAACTTTGCTTGGATTGGAGTGTATGAGTCATGAGGAGAAATACAAAATGTTAGAGTAACTCAGCGGGACAGGCAGCATTTCTGGAGAGAAGGAATTGGTGACGTTTTCGGGTCGAGACCCTTCTTCAGCCAGAAGGAGAGGTTGGGCACATTTGGATTGTTTTCTCTGGAGCAATGGAGCTAATAGAAACATAGAAACATAGAAATTAGGTGCAGGAGTAGGCCATTCGGCCTTTCGAGCCTGCACCGCCATTCAATATGATCATGGCTGATCATCCAACTCGATATCCTGTACCTGCCTTCTCTCCATACCCCCTGATCCCTTTAGCCACAAGGGCCACATCTAACTCCCTCTTAAATATAGCCAATTAACTGGCCTCAACTACATCCTGTGGCAGAGAATTCCAGAGATTCACCACTCTCTGCAAAAAAATGTTTTTCTCATCTGAGTCCTAAAAGATGTCCCCTTTATCCTTAAACTGTGACCCCTTGTTCTGGACTTCCCCAACATCGGGAACAATCATCCTGCATCTAGCCTGTCCAACCCCTTAAGAATTTTGTAAGTTTCTATAAGATCCCCCCTCAATCTTCTAAATTCTAGCGAGTACAAACCGAGTCTATCCAGTCTTTCTTCATATGAAAGTCCTAACATCCCAGGAATCAGCCTGGTGAACCTTCTCTGTACTCCCTCTTTGGCAAGAATGTCCTTCCTCAGATTAGGAGACCAAAACTGTGCAATACTCCAGGTGTGGTCTCACCAAGACCCTGTACAACTGCAGTAGAACCTCCCTGCTCCTATACTCAAATCCTTTTGCTATGAATGCTAACATACATAGAAACATAGAAATTAGGTGCAGGAGTAGGCCATTCGGCCCTTCGAGCCGGCACCGCCATTCAATATGATCATGGCTGATCATCCAACTCAGTATCCCGTACCTGCCTTCTCTCCATACCCCCTGATCCCCTTAGCCACAAGGGCCACATCTAACTCCCTCTTAAATATAGCAATTCGCTTTCTCACTGCCTGCTACACCTGCATGCCTACTTTCAATGACACCCAGGTCTTGTTGCATCTCCCCATTTCCTAATCGGCCACCAGACAGCACCCAGTAATAGAAGTGCATATAAATTGTTAGAGATGTAGATAGGATCAGTAGTCTAGGATCAAGGTGGCAATCTCAAGTACCAATGTTTAAGGTGAGGGGGAAATTTTTGAAGGAAATCTGCGCTGCAGGTTTTTTGCCTAGAGTGGGGTAGATGCCTGAAATACATTGCTATGGGGAGATGGAAGAAGCAGGTATGATAGCAACGATGAAAAGGAGTTCAGACAGACATGTGAGGACAGAATAGAGGAATACAGACCAAGTGCAGACAGATGAGATTAGGAAGATTGGCATCATGGTCAGTGAAGGCATGGTGGGCTGAAGGGCTTGTTCCTCTACTGTTGTATGTTTCTGTACTGTTGAATGCATTGTTAATATATGCAATATGAGTTGGGCTGAGTGTGAATTTAGTTCTTGATCCAGAGCTGAGACAAAGCATGAACTTACCTTTTTTTTGCAGGTGATGGGGATGTCTTTATTTGCATGCCAACGGGAGCAGGGAAATCTCTGTGTTATCAGTTACCAGCTGTGATCGCTGAAGGAGTAACCATTGTGATCTCTCCACTGATAGCACTTATTCAGGTAGGTTTTGTGTGATTCCCAGCTTGCAATGGTGGTGGTTAAACTACAGGATCAAAGTAGAGGCCATCTCTGTTATCTCACAGAACATATGAACATACTAATTTGAATCGGGAGTAGGCCTCTTGCCCCTTGAGCTTGCTCTACCATTTAATATGATCACGGCTGATCTGTTGTAACCTTGGGTATATCATTTTTTTGGGTAGCTTGGGATGTATAGTTAAGGGGCAGAACATTTTACTGCAGATATTCCTGGTTCAAATCTCGGTACCCCCTTCAGAATTTATTGCCATAGATAGGGTGGACGTCAGAACCTTTTAAGGGCAGCACAGGGGCGCGGCGGTGGAGCTGCTCTCTTACAGCATCAGAGACCCGGGTTTGATCTTGACCTGGGTGCTGTCTGTGCGGAGTTTGTATGTTCTCCATGTGACCACATGGGATTCCTTCCACATTGCAAGGACATGGAGTTAACTGTAAATTGCCCCTTTTGTGTAGAATGCCAAAGTGGGATAACATAGAACTAATGTACAGGTGATCGATACAGAAGTCTGAAGAAGGGTCTCGACCCGAAATGTCGCCCATTTCTCTCACTCCATGGATGCTGCCTCGCCCGCTGAGTTTCACCAGCATTTTTGTCTCCAGGTGATCTTGGACTCTGAAGGCCGAAGGGCCTGTTGCCACGCTGTTTTTCTAAACTAAACCTCATCTTCATATTCCAACCTTGGTAACCTTGTACGCATTAGTTATCAATCTAACCACCGGTTTAAATATGCCCACATATTTTGTTTCCCTCCCACTTAGAGTAAAAGGATGTGAAAGACTTTCAGTCCTCAAACAAAATATTGTCTTATCTCTGTCGAAAAATTATTAATCAGTGATCCCTGTTTCTAGATTCTCTCACAAGAGGAAACATCCTCTCCAGATCCAGCCTGGCACAGATCATGCATGCTTTAATCATGTTCCCTATATTCCAATTGTCATGTGTCTGTCCTGTCCAACCTTTCCACAAAATACATACCACTCTTTCCACTTATTAATGGATTAGCTGAACACAAACTCTCTTGCAGTGATGCTCTTTCGATCCTGTTCCCCGACCATTGGAGAATAAATTTGTAACTAAAACGCATGGAGGTATCAAGATTCAGAAATGGTGTGAGTTAACATGTTGGATGATGAGGCAAGAAGAGCAGAGTTGGCATTTGCAGTGTATGCAGCATTAAATGTTTGTGTGATTGTGAACTGCCTGCAGGCTGTACAGTGCTTAAATTTCTGTTGGTAGACAAAAGTGCTGGAGAAATTCAGCGGGTGCAGCAGCATCTATGGAGCGAAGGAAATAGGCAACGTTTCAGGCTGAAACCCTTCTTCAGGTTTCTGTCTCTCTGTGGATTTCCTTGTTACCACCTCTGTTCTTAGTGATTCTTCCTTCAGAGTGCATATGCGCCTGTGGATCACCCTGTAGGATGTGCAGTGTTTCATGTCTGTATGTCTGGAGATTGCCCAGCAGTGTGTACTGTATTGTAAGATGTAATAGTGATAAGGCTGAATGATGTTAATAATATAAGAAATATATTAAATGGATTCCTGGGCTAAGATTACACTTATATTTAGTTTCAAAGCAGGCTTTTCCCCAGTACGGTAAGACAAGCCCAGACAAGCCCAGATTTCCCCGGTTGCTGTGTATTGAGATAATGACCAATGACTTTGAAATGCGTCAACAATTTGACGAGAGAGGAAGCCCAGATTAATCCCAGTAAAGGTATTGAGACAATGTCCGATGCATTTGAGGTATGCAGTGACTGATGACTTTGATATGCAAGTATCTTGTACCACATGACAAGATGCCTTTGATGCGACTGATGATAGACGAGACAACTCAGCCGCACCCTGTAGTAATGTGTATTCTCTGTACCTCTGACCATAATGTCTTTGGAATGTGCTTGGGTGACAAAAGAACAGTATATAATACTATGTAATTCTGTGTTCAGGGAAGTGGACCGAGGACAGCCAAGTGTCTGTGTTGCTCACTTGGCTGGGGTTTTCCTTGCCACTTCCATCGGCCGATAATGAGTAAAATTGTGAACGGGTCTACCAACCGCTTTGTGAGTTGTCTGTTTGTTAAGAAGTGAACCTGTTTGTTTAATTAAAAGTAATTTGTTTCAATAGCAGCACATTTGGAAAGCAGTGACAGGGTCGGTCAAAGTCAGCATGGATTTATGAAGGAGAAATCATGCTTGAATAATCGTCTGGGTTTTTTAAGGATATAACAAGTAGAATGGATAAGGGAGAGCCAGTGGATGTGGTATATCTGGACTTTCAAAAAACCTTTGGCAAGGTCCCACACAAGAGATTAGTATGCAAAATTAGAGCACATGGTATTGGGAGTAGGGTATTGACATGCATAGAATTACCTTTATTGTCATTCAGACCTTACGGTCTGAACGAAATTTCGTGCCTGCAGTCATACATACAGTCATCAAAGAGTAGGAATTAACAGGAGCCTTTTCAGAATGGCAGGCAGTGACAATTTGGGTGCTGCAAGGCATAGTGCTGGGACCCCAGTTATTTACAATGTATAACGATTTAGATGAAGGAATGTAACATCTCCAAGTTTGTGGATGACACCGCTGGGTGGTAGTGTGATCTGCGAGGAGGATTCTATGAGGCTGCAGGGAGACTTGGATAGGTTGGGTGAGTGGGCAGATGTAGTATAATGTGGATAAAATGGGAGGTTATCCACTTTGGTGGCAAGAACAAGAAGGCAAATTATTATCTGAATGGTGGCAGATTAGGAAAAGGGGAGGTGCAATGAGACCTGGGTGTCCTTGCACATCAGGCAGTGAAGAAAGCAAATGGCATGTTGGCCTTCATAGCAAGATAATTTATATATATAGGAGCAAGGAGGTCCTACTACAGTTGTACAGGGCCCTGGTGAGACCACACCTGGAATATAGTGTGCAGTTTCGGCTTTTTAATTTGAGGAAGGACATTATTGCTATTGAGGGTGTGCAGAGCATGTTCTTCACCAGGTTAATTCCTGGGATGGCGGGACTGACAAATGATGAAAGAATGGATCGACTAGAGTTGTATTCACTGGAGTTTGAAGGATGAGAGGGGATCTTATAGAGAAATATAAAATAACTTGTGGGATTGGACAGGCTAGATGCAGGAAAAATGTTCCCGATGTTGGGGGAGTTCAGAACCAGGGGTCACAGTTTAAGAACAAGGTGTAGGCCATTTAGGATTGAGATGAGGAAAAACTTTTTAACCCAGAGAGTTGTGAATCTGTGGAATTCTCTGCCTCCGAAGGCAGTGGAGGCTAATTCACTGGATGTTTTCACGAGAAAGTTAGATATAGCTCCTAGGGCTAACGGAATCAAGGGATATGGGGAGAAAGCAGGAATGGGATACTGATTTTGGATGATCAGCCATGATCATATTGAATGGTGGTGCTGGCTTGAATGGCCTAATCCTGCACCTATTTTCTATGTATAAGTAACTGTTGGGGCGGCACTGTGGTGCAGCAGTAGAGTTGCTGCCTTACAGCGCTGGAGACCTGGGTTCGATCCTGACTACAGGTGCTGTCTGTACAGAGTTTGTAATTCTCCCTGTGACTGCGTGGGTTTTTGCCTGGTGCTCTGGATTCCTCCCACATTCCATAGATGTACGGGTTTGTAGGTTAATTGGCTTTGGTTAAATTGCAAATTGTCCTTGGAGTGTAGGATAGTGCTGGTGTTCGGGGTGAATGCTGGTGGGCGCTGACTTGATAGGCCTAAGGGCCTGTTTCTGCACTGTATCTCTAAAGTACAAAGTAAAGCCTAAACTGCCAAGTTGCAATTACCATGTGAGTGTGTAGTGTTGTGTCCATATCTCTGTTGTATGTTTAATGTTTGAGTTTATTTACATGGAAAGAGTGCAATATTGAATATCTGTTCATTTCCCGAAAAATAATGTAGAGTACAGTGTTATTAGTGTGTGATATCTGTGCCTGGGCGTTGCACTGTAGAGTGTGTGGTGTTTAATCTCTGCGTATCTGTCATGTATGTCTTCCTTCTACAGGATCAGCTTGAACACCTGCACATCCTGAAGATCCAAGCACATTCCTTGAACTCCAAGCTCAGCGCAGAGGAGCGGAAGATGGTCCTGTCTGACCTTTGGTCTGCGAAACCCCGCATTAAACTGCTCTACATCACGCCCGAGATGGCCGCCTCCAACACCATGGGACCTGTCATTGATTCACTGCTGGCCCGGAAGCTCCTGTCGTACCTGGTTGTCGACGAGGCGCACTGTGTGTCTCAATGGGGGCATGACTTCCGACCTGACTACCTCAAGCTGGGGCTCTTGCGCAGCAAGATGCCCAGCGTCCCCTGTGTGGCTCTGACTGCCACAGCCCCAAAGCAAGTACAAGATGACACCATTGCTTCTCTCCAGCTGAAAGAGCCCATTGCAAATTTCAGGCGTCCATGCTTCAGAGCGAATCTATTTTATGAAGTTCTCTTCACAGAGACTCTGACTCAACCCTTTGTAAATCTAAAAGGATTCTGTGAACAGGCTCTAGGGAAGAAGAATACTTCAGGGGTGTGTAGCCTTTGTTAAATCTTTCTCATCCTTTAAAGTGCTGTTCCTGGGTAAATGCATGGACACCAGTCACTCTACGCTTAATCCCACATCAGCAATCATGCACGTGTGAGAGTATGCAACAAGCATTCCGTTATTTTATGTGTCGCAGGCAAATTAGATCCGGTCTTCACCAGCATGTCTCTAACCTAGGTTATGATCACCTGCTGAAAACCAGATTCCACTGTTACAGCTTTTCTCCAGAGCCCCAAGTGCAACACTTCCTGCTTGAAGCCAAGTCCAGGGTGATCAAAACTTGGGGAATTTGATGGTCTCTGTACTGTAGATCTGATCCTGATAACTTGCTGATATGAATGTAGTCATAATGTTGGTGAAAATCTTTGCCTTCATCGTTGGTGGAAAAGACACTGACAGGAGCCCTGAAAGCCCCACAAAGTATGGTTGCTGCTGGAAGCTTGGTGTTTATTCGGTGCAGGGGTGACATTAAAAAAGATGCTTGGAAAGCAAAGGGAGTGCATGAAAATATCCTGGCAGCTAAATCAAGAAGGTCCATGAGGTGTTCCACAAATGCATGGATTAGAAAGGAAAGAGCGTGTCGCTTTGGGGATTAAAACAGCAGTATGTTAATGGCATAAGAAGGCAGGTGCGACAAGGTATCTTGTTACACGAGGTAGATGAGGCCAGGCAGCTTTAAACTAGTGTTTAAGAGGGAACTGCAGATGCTGGAGAATCGAAGGTTACACAAAAAAGCTGGAGAAACTCAGCAGGTGCAGCAGCATCTATGGAGCGAAGGAAATAGGCAACGTTTCGGGCCGAAACCCTTCTTCTGAAGAAGGGTTTCGGCCCGAAACGTTGCCTATTTCCTTCGCTCCATAGATGCTGTTGCACCCGCTGAGTTTCTCCAGCTTTTTTGTGTAACCCCCAGCTTTAAACTAGGCCTCCTGAGGTGCCGTGATTCAGAAGCAGACACAGCATTCTATTCCATCATACTCCAACCTCTTAGCCTGGTACCCTTGCTCTCCCACTACCTGCCTCAAAAAGGCATCCAAAAGGCCTTGCTGGAAGTAGCACAGCACTTAAAAATTAAGTGCCACCCTTAGTATGTATTACAAATAGTATGGAGCAGGCAAACCATCACGCAGCCAGAATGCTGCCATACCCAGTGTATACTTGTCTACTGGTCGTAGACAATTAAACGAGTAACCCGGCAGGCATTTTCGAGAAATTCCCTGTCAACAATGGAGGAGCCTAGCAAGGGTATACTAAAGACCAGGTTGTTTCATTTGCAAGCAGTCATGCCACTTGGGTGATCAATTTGTGTTTCCTTCGAGATCCCTATCATCACAGGAGCAAGTTTTTAACCGATTTTGCTCTTTCAGTCTACCAGACCAGACAACCTCCCTGCTTTGGTACCAGTGGCTTGTGCTCCAGAACTTAGTTTAGAAATACAGCGTGGAATAGACAATAGGTGCAGGAATAGGCCATTCGGCCCTTCGAGCCAGCACCGCCATTCAATGTGATCATGGCTGATCATCCCCAATCAGTACCTCGTTCCTGCCTTCTCCCCTTTTTAAGAGCCCTATCTAGCTCTCTCTTGAAACGGGCTAAGTGATCACCCGTACATTAGTTCTATTCTACACACTAAGGACAATTTTACAGAAGGGAATTAACATACAAACCTGCATATCTTTGGAATGCGGGAGGAAACTGGAGCACCCGGTGAAAACCCATGCGGTGACTCCGTACGGACAATACCTGTAGTCAGGATTGAACCCGGATCTCTGTGTTGCAGGGCAGCAACTCTACTGCTGTGCCACTGTGTTGCATATTTTAAGCTTGCTGGTCCATTCCTGCCCAACAGAGGAAGCTGTAGTTTCTCTGGCAACCTCCCACCAAACGTATCCAGCACAGTCGCTGTCATACACCCATTGCCCAGTTATGTCTTTCCCAAAAATTAACATTGAGTTTAGCTAATTGTTGCCCATTCGGTCCACGCAATCATCAGCATAGTGATGGCAGGAATTGCCTTCAATGTTAGCAGTAATCTGGTTACTGATCTTTATATAGTCAACACCAGACTTCATCGCAGATATTGACCAAAAGCTAAATTTCTGAGATGAGTAGAGTACCTGGCTTTGACATTAGGGCAGTACACCATTCACAACTCCTCGGAAAATGAGGCAACCAATGCCTGCTGAAGAGTGGTAAGTATAATCCACAGTATTCAGTGTATCAGCAATGATCCTGCATGACCCTGCCCCCTATCCTTGGCATTCAATGGCATTAGTTTTGTTCTGTCCCTTGCCATTAACATCCTGGAGCCTGTCACTGCTTACCAGAAAATAAACTGGGCCTGCCACAAAACTATTGTAGCTTCGAGAGATGATTGTTGCCTTGTTGTGAGATCTATCACCTGCTAGGCAGTTGAGACTGTAACAAAATGCTCCCTACTTGCCTGGATGAGTACAGAACTGATATCATTCAAAGTTCAATGCTGTGAAGGGCAAGGTGGCCTCCTTGAATGGTCCCCTATCAACCACCCTTGACATTTAGTTGTGCTACCACTGTTCACAATGTTTACCATCACCGTATTCCCTCTATCCCGTATCTCTACACTGGACGGCTTGTTTGTAATCATGTTTAGTCTTTCCGCTGACTGGATAGCGCGCAACAAAAAAGCTTTTCTCTATTCCTCAGCACATGTGACAAGAGACTAAATTAAAATTTGATGGTGCTGGTTCTTGCAGTAGATTGCTCTAATGCAACTCTTTCTTTGCAGAAGTTCAGTGGCTGTGGTATAATTTACTGTCGGACCAGGAACTCGTGTCAAGAGGTAGCAGAGGAGCTGACGCAGAGAGGAGTGGAGGCGAAAGCTTATCATGCTGGTACGTAGTGCTGATGCAAACACCGACGATTCTTTCCACCGATGTGTTGTGATGTATTACAATGGAATTCTTATTTGTTGAATGTTTTTCTTAAACTGTTTGATACACAGTCATATTCACTAAGTTTATGAAGTCTTATTTCCCATAGTTACAATGCATACAATGTGGTTAACTTGTTCTACCACTGATTAACCTTCATGGTATTTATCCTTACTCTGGCTGAGGAATTCCAGTTGCCATCTAAAGAGTAATACAACACAGAAACGGTCCCTTCAGCCCAACGTACCATGCCAACCAAGACGCTTCATCTATCCCAGTTCCATCTGATAGCGATTGATAGATCGAGATAAGTACTAAAAGTACTATATCTGTCTAACCTCCACCAGAGCTATCTTTGGTTAATTAATTCTGTTCAATTGTAGCTCTGGTTAAACTCTGTGCAATCTAACTGGTTATGTTTGGAATGCATTGACTCCAGATCTATTAGTACACTCCGAGGAAGGGTCTTGACCCAAAACGTCACCAGTTCCTTTTCTCCACAGATGCTGCCTGGCCCGCTCAGTTACTTTTGACGTAAACCAGCATCTGTAGTTCCTTTATGCACACTGTTGGTATTAACTTGTTAACTTCAGGATGTACTAACTCTTCTCCCCAAAACCCATGACACCCGTACTAATCAAGAACCTACCCATCTCTGCTTTAAAATTATCAATTGACTTGGATTTCACAGCCTTCTGTGGCAATGAATTCCACAGATTCACTACCCTCTGACTAAAGAAATTCCTCCTCTCCTTCCTTTAATTCCGAGATTATGAGCTCTGGTCCAAGACTTATGACCACAGGTTATGAGCTCTGGTCCTAATGGAACCATCCTCTAGTGGCAGCTCACTAAAGGATGCCATCCTCATGGGTGAATAATCTGTTGATGTGTGAAACTATACCCAACAGAAGAGAGAAAATTGTATGGAGAATATTTCACATGAATTTAATGCTTGAAAGATGAAGGAAGTAAATTCAATAACTTTGAAAAGCTGGTGTACATAGTTGAAAAAAATATGCAGAAAAGCAGGGGAATGGGTTTACTTTGATATCTCTTTCCAGGAGCGAGCTTTGGCACAATGGGGTGAAAAACCTGCTGTACAATTCCATACTGGTTCTAAAATTAACAATTTTCAAATGGTTTGTGTTACTGTCGAAATTGACCCTTGAACTGTGGCGATGTTGAAGTGGAGGTGGTGGTCCCAGAGGCCGCTGTATATTCTGTGTTGAACACTGTGCATTCCCAATGTACTGACAGGGCTAAAGAACTCAGAACGCACAGAAGTGCAGCAGGAGTGGATGGAGGGCAAGGTGCCAGTGATCGTGGCGACCATCAGCTTTGGGATGGGTGTGGACAAGGCAAATGTTAGGTAAGTGCCAACAATGTGAATGGGGAGTAGTTGATGATCGACGTGTCTGGGTAAAGTGGGAAGGAGATTTCTAAATTGGCTTTGGCAGGTTGTTTGGCCAAAGATGGTGGTGAGACGTACTCATTGGAATTAGCGTTTAAGAAGGAACTGCAGATGCTGGAAAATCGAAGGTACACAAAAATGCTGGAGAAACTCAGCGGGTACAGCAGCATCTATGGAGCGAAGGAAATGGGCAATGTTTCGGGCCGAAACCCTTCATCAGACTCATTGGAATTAGACTGCCCAACTAGAGGCTAACAGGATCCAACAGGTATGTTCTGGTTGGATTGAGCATGAAGGACGGTGATAATCACATGAGCAGACGGGGCTGGAATTGCCTCGCTCAGTACTTTGTGCTGAAATACACCAGCCACATTTTAACAAGGTTATTCCTGCCTCGGGTGGATTTTTGCTCTGTGTCTATTGCTGTGTGGATTCCATGGACAATACACTTAAAATGATGGTCGTGTTGGATGTGGAGCAAAAATAAAGTCCAGAGGCCATGATTAGAAGGGTCCCGACCCGAAATGTCACCCATCCTTTTTCTCCAGACATACTACCTGGTGGCTGTGTGGAATGAGCTTCCTGTGAAGGTGGTGGAGGCAGGTTCGTTTTTATCATTTAAAAATAAATTGGATAGTTATATGGACGGGTAGGGAATGGAAGGTTATGGTCTGAGCGCAGGTATATGGGACTAGGGGAGAATATGTGTTCGGCACGGACTAGAAGGGTCGAGATGGCCTGTTTCCGTGCTGTAATTGTTATATGGTTATTATATGGTTACCTGACCCGCTGAGTTACTCCAGCACTTTGTGTCTATTTTCAGCCAGATTAGATCTAGTTTCGATTTTGTAGCTGAGCCGAACGCAAATTCCGATCCTGGGTTGCCACCTTGTGCTGAGTTAGAGAATTACAAGGTTGGGGAATGATGGTGCAGAAACACAGGATCAGTTTCAAATAAGCAATCACAATTTTGTTTCCTAACCATCAACAATCAACACCATGCAACATAAAGTTTGGAGACTTGCACAACTTAACACTTCTTTGGCTGTTACCTTGATGCTTTGACGGGTTGTGATTAGCAGCGGCTAATACCAGTTCCTTGCGCTTTTCTTTTGATTGAAAGATACTGCATGGAAACAGGCCCTTCAGCCCACCAAGTCCATGCCAACCATTGATTACTGGTTTACACGAGTTCTATGTTATCCCACTTTCTCATCCACTCCCTACACACTAGGGGAAATTTACAGAAACCAATTGACCTACAATTGTTGTGTGAATTATGTTGGTGTGTGTCTTGGTTCCTTTCTTGCTGTATGACTGCAGAAACCAAATTTCGTTTGAACTTAATTTGAGGTAAAATGACAATAAACGGTATTGTACAATATCCCCCTCTACAAAGGAGGATAATTCTTGATTCATTCTTGGCACATTCTGGTAAAAACTGGACTTTGAGAACCAGTGCATCCATCTAAAGCAGTGATGGACAGAATTTGGCACACTACCCAAGCTGACGCCAAACTCTTGATTTATGAAGGCTTAACATTTTTTTGTTACTATTATTAATACTCTCCCAACATTTGTCATAGAAACATAGAAAATAGGTGCAGGAGTAGGCCATTTGGCCCTTCGAGCCTGCACCACCATTCAATATGATCATGGCTGATCATCCAACTCAGTATCCTGTACCTGCCTTCTCTCCGGTAGGCGGCGCGACTCTCGTCAGCAGCGGCCTCTGCAGCCCGTATCGCGTTTTTATTATTTTTTGTTTATGTTTCTATGTAGTTTTTTTTGTTATTTTTTGTTGGGGGGGGGGGGGGGGGTGGGGTGGGTGAGAGGGGGTAACTTTTAAATCTCTCCCTGCACGGGAGACCCGACCTTTTCTTGTCGGGTCTCCGTTGTCGTTGGGGCTGCAACGAGGAGCGGCCTCCAACAGGAGAAGACCGGGGGCTCTGGTGCCGACGACTCACCTCACCGTCGCGGAGCTGGCCGAGTCCGGAGCGGTGGTGGAGCGCTGCTGCGGGCCGACCTCCGGAGATTCAGAGGCTGCAACTGCGGGTCTGGCGGACGGCGGCACCGGGAGCCCGCGGGTCCCTGGAGGGAGACCGGTTTTCAGGGCTCCTGCAACGGCGACTTCTCCCGCCCGAGTTGCGGGGTTGAAGAGCTCCTGGAGCGGGGCCTTACAGCACCGCCCCGCGCAGCTTGGAATGGCTGCAGGACTCTGCGAGTGCACGCCGGGGGCTCTAACACCAAGACCCGGTGCGCGACCTCGCACCACCCGGCGTGGCTTTAATGGCCGCGGGACAATCGCCATCGCCAGCCGGGGGCTTTGACTTTGACTCTGACATCTGGGGGGGGGGGGGGGGGGGGGGGGGGGGGGGGGGGGGGGGGGGTGCAGTGGAGAGATAAGTTTTTTTGGCCTTCCATCACAGCGATGTGATGGATGTTTATGTAAATTATGTTGCGTCTTGGGTCTATTTGTTTGTAATGTATGGCTGCAGAAACGGCATTTCGTTTGGACCTCAAGGGGTCCAAATGACAATTAAATTGAATCTTGAATCTTGAATCCATACCCCCTGATCCCTTTAGCCACAAGGGCCACATCTAACTCCCTCTTAAATATAGCCAATGAACTGGCCTCAACTACCTTCTGTGGCAGAGAATAGTAAGATTAAACGAGTACTTACCAGTATGAAGTTTGATCTGTATTTTATGAGGAGTTACGATGAGGGATTACGTGAAGACCCCAGCCCAGTGCGCAGGTGCGGCATACTTCGAAGCAGCGGTGTGAAAATACAGGATAGACACAATATTTGAAGTAAGATAGTAAAGATCATGAGACATCAGTTTATTAGTTTGATCTATATATTGAGGGTGGGAGCGGAGGGCACGTAATCCCTCATCGTAACTCCTCATAAAATACAGATCAAACTTCATACTGGTAAGTACTCGTTTAATCTTACTATTTTACTTCGGAGTCACGTGAGTGATTCCGTGAAGACTTCAAAGGTCTGTGATTTCAAACCGTGTAACAGTTTTTATTTCACTCACTGCCGAAGTTTTTGAGGGAGGAAGTGTTATCGTAATCAACCAATGGATCTGCTTTCACAAGAAACAGAAAGGTATTTGTTAACAATAACAACATAAAGAGCTCCCCTGAGCTTAAATTAATATTGCAGTTTGTAATATTCTTTCTGCAATTAAATCAGGCTTATCAACGGTTTACAATAAAAAATGTTCTGAACGTCGTTCCCTTGACCATTCTGCCGTATTGAGAATGTGGTCAACCGGGATGTCCATTCGTTCAGCCGCTGATATCAATGCTGCCCTAGTGGAATGGGATTAAAATGTATTATTATCTATTCCGGCAGCTTTCAGTACCTGTTTGAGCCACCTTGGAGTGGTTTGGCTCGTACCCCGTCTTGGGGTTTCTGTGGTTGACCCATAGGCTTTCCTCTCCCTCTAAGATTGTGGGTTGTGTCTATATATTGTAGTAGATGGGTCACCACACTCAACCTGGACTCTGGTGGGTAGGCCCGGAATCCCACCATTGAATAGGGCGTTCCTGGTCCATATAACCATATAACAATTGCAGCACGGAAAACACAGGCCATCTCGACCCTACTAGTCCGTGCTGAACTCATAATCTCGCCTAGTCCCATATACCTGCGAGTTAGGTTTTTACCAGACCTAGAATGATGAACGTGATGCGTCTGGGGTAATCACCATGTTATCCAGTCTAGTTTTATGGAGTGACTGGACTCTGTGAGCGTATACAAGAGCCATAAGCATGAGCGTTTTTAACATAGATTGAGCAAGACTGAGGGATCTGGCTGGTGCCATTCTCTGAGATATGTCAATATCACACCGATATCCCATACATGGGTATACCTGGGTTTTTGGGGCTTATTATTATAGTTGCCCTTTCATAAGTTTATCTTCAGTGGATGGGATCCCATGCTCTGCTGTCCTGCTGTTTTAGATAAGCAGACAAGGCGCTCCATGCTGTATTTACGACACTGTAACTCACCTTTTAGTCATGGTGTAGATGTTCCAGGAACTCCAATACGTCAGTGGTTGAATAGTTTGGTATGTTGTCCCTGCGTCGTGGCAGTATTTTACCCATGTTGGCTCTTGGTGACTGTTCGCAGGGATGCCGACATGGTGGTAATGGTTCCTTTGGATAATCCCAGTCCCTGGTAAGGTCTATTCAAAACCTGCACCCAGGAGTTTGATGTTTTTCTGGCATGGGTGGCTTATGCCTGATACTGGGTTGAGTCAGCAACCATGGTCCACTAGGGAAATCCATAGGTGACTCGCCCACCATGTCGTGATGAACTGGGAACCATGGCTGTGTAGGCCGGTCGGGCACGTTCAATATCTCGGAGACAGATTCCATCTGTATTGCGAAGTGCCCGACTGATGAGGCAGAAGGGAGGAAGGCAAAGCAGAAATTCCCCCTTCCAGCGTGTAGACATCTATCGCTGCTGCCTCTGATCTGGTTCCTAAGTCACATACATAGGTTACTGGTGATTCCGTCTTGTGCAACCAAATTGATATCTGGCTTTCAAACTGCTTAATACCTTTAGCAGATATTTTGGGTTTGACATCTATTCAATGTTATCATAAATTTTTACCCGTGACGTGGTGTCTCCCACTGGGTTCTAGCTTCCTAGGAAATAGGCAGCTGATAGTTAAAATGTCTTTTGACACACCATTGCCAGATCTGTTTGACCAATTTGTTGCACAATAATGATTTTGTGCTCCCCATATGGTTGATATAAGCCACCACCATAGTATTATCAATCCGTAACCACATATGTACGTGCTGCATTTGAAATGCATATGCTTTTTAGCCCAATAGGCGATCACCAATCCCAAATTTTTAGGTGTCTATAATGATCCTAGTGTATGGGTATAAGATAGCTAGCATCTTCCATATCAATGCTGGCCATAGGTATCCTTTGGAGATCAGATGTCTGGCAGTGACAAAAAACCCGTCTCCATCTTAAAGTGTATATACTCAACAGATTTATTTAGTGATATTAGATCAATGATGATGCTACATTCACCATCTTTTGTAGTTTTGGTGAATATATTCGATACAAATTCCAATGGTTCATGTTTACTCCCATGATCCGTTTAGTAATGAGCCTTTCTAGTTCAGCTTGACCTTCTCACTTCTCTTTCTTAGAGGGAGAAAATGCCCTTTGGGCGCATTGCTGAACTGGCGGTAATATGCCCAATTTGAATTCAAGTTTTTATCCACTAATACTGTTGAGTATATTTTAGTTATTTGTGACAGCACCCCATGCTTTATCAACAAGTGTAAATGCCCCCCCCGCAGTTAGTAGAACACCCTTATTTAGTGTAAACTGGGAGGAACCAGACTACCTACCTCCATGTTTATTGTTTTTTCATGAAGGCTTAGTTTTGCTGGTATGCTGGTGCTGTCAGTGGGGCGGCGCATTTTCCCACGGCTCCGCTCTGGGCCCCTGTCTAAAAAGAACTTTGGGGGTAAAGTGAAGCGGTCGCCAGGCTTTCACCAGTCCTTGTTCGATATTGCTGGTGGATGCCGAGGGGTGCTGCCAGCTGGGTGTTGGATGCGATGTCCTGCTCGTTCCATGGCCTGCCCTCATGAGGCACACAGGTTTAGCTGCCTCTCTTCCCGCAGCAGCGGTTTGCATAGCCCCGTATATTTGGGGTTGCGGGCAGGTCTTATATGCACAAATGTCAGTCGAGTATCCCAAATTTGGGAACATCTTAGGCGTCAGCACACTCGTAGTGCAACGGGATAGTCTCATCCTGGGAGAACCACCTTGGTGATCATGGCGTCTCGCCTGCCAGGTGAGTATGATCCGTGGAAAAAACGAGCAAAGGCGGTGACATCTTGACCCTCTGTTAGGAGCTTCAAAGTTCGCTGCTTTTAGCTCTTGTCTGTGAGTGCTGACCCAGCTGCCTGCGGATTTGCCTCTAGAAAGGCCTACTCCTGCAGGGCTTTGTTTGGGAAGATGGTCGCGTGGAGGAGCCATGTAGTGGCCCACGACACCCAGTAGCTCTTCCTGATCCTGCTCCCCTGGCATACTGCTGTTCTCGTCCGCCTGCCCAGCGTTTAAGCCAGCCCAGCCCTGGCCTCCTTAGCTAGCCTCAAAAGAGGTAGCAAAAGGGTGTGCTATAAATTGGAGGAGGCATAGCTCAAACTCCGTTGTTGCATCAATCCCTCGACAAGGGAGATGGCTAGTGCAATAGCACTGGGGTAGGAGTGTCAGCTCCCTTGGCATTCAGCCAGTGCCCCTTTTTCCCTGGAGGTTTTGAACTCCATGACCTCCTCTGGCTTGGGGAGACAGACATACTTATTTTTGCTGTCTCCAGCCTGTTCCAGTGTTGGAGGAAGTTGATTCCTGTAGAACCTGTAATTTTGGTAAGGTTTTTGTCTTGCCTGTAGTTAGAGGCTGCCTGCCGTTTCCCAGGCGGCATTGTAGCGGTTTCCGGGCGGCGATTCTCCTTGTCAGGAGTCTGCAGGGCTGCCGGTCGGGTTTTTTAATTTCCCTTCGGTCCGCTGCTGTTACCAAACAGCTGTTCAGCGGACCGGCATCAGCGCAGCTCCCTGTCAGCGGTCCGCAGCGTGTGCGGTCCCGTTTGCGCCTATCCCCCTCCACTGTCGGCTCCTTCGCTGGAGTCGAACGGGGGCCGCTTCCTCTGCTGCTTTGCTCCCCCTGGAGCAAAAAACCACAAGGCCCGATTAAGGTAAGTACTTACCTCGCGTTCCTTGGTTGCGGGAGCTCCCGCTGGGCCGCGTTCTGCACAGCTGTGCGATTATGCCGCACATGCGCACTGGGCTGGGGTCTTCACGGAATCACTCACGTGACTCCGAAGTAAAATTCCACAGATTCACCACTCTCTGTCATGATAGTTCCCAGCTGTCTCCGAGTACTGGATGTTGCTGATTACCAGTTGTCTGAGATGTGAGCATTTCCTATTACTAGTTCCCCACTTGCTGGGTCCTTCTGGATGCTAGCTGTCCACGAATGTGAGTGATCCGGTAATTGGATGTGTTTGGTTGCTTGTTCGCTAAAAGCCAACTGATTTTATGTAATCTTTCCAAATCTGAAGGTTTGTTGCCCATTGGAATATTGCAAAGTCGATGGCTGCTTATTACCAAGAATCTGGTCGAGCAGGAAGAGATGGGAAACCTTCATTCTGTCGAGTTTACTACTCCAGGACAGATCAAAATAGCATCACCTTCCTGATCAAGAAGGAGATCGCTCAGATGCAGGTAGGGGGTGACTGCATTTTGCTCACAAATTGTGTTAAACTTTTAGTTGAACACCTTGCTATTTTCCTGTATACCTTCTGTTTGCCTGTTTGAGGACTTGCTCTTTTACTGACCACCTGTGGTTGCCTCAAGCCTTTTCCTTAATTTCCTTGAATTTCTTGTTTTGGAATCGCTGTTTTTTCCCGACATTTCGTAATCTTCATGTCCCACCTGACCTTCACTTGCTCTCTCATCCCCAAACCTTTCTGTCCATCCTTGTAGGCATGTCGGCTCATTTGTACAGGGGCACCATCACACAAACCAGTCTCCCCACTATTGACTCCATCTCTATTCAACGCTGCCTCAGGGAAAGCACCCAACATAATCAAAGGCTTTAACCACCCCAGTCATTCTTCCTACTCCTGTCGGGCAAAAAGCACCGAAGCTTGAATGCATGCACTACCAGATTCATTGATACAAATACATCGATAGATGCTCCTGAACACATCATCAGTGATGTAACCTGGGGTCATTGGGTGTTTCGGGTCTTTCAACATCAGACACCCTCACCCAGGCGACCCAGCCGTGGTTGATCAGACCACGACGTGTTCAGGTGGTATTCGCTCCTCCCCATGGACCTCCTCTCCTGACCCAGAGCCATCTCGAGGCCTTCTCCGCTGCCTCTGTGGTGTTCTTGATGGCCCTTCTCCTTGCCACTCCGTTGATGCCCAGTGCACTCAAGGCTTTGTAGAGCGATTGCCCTGCAAAACCTCTGCAGCCAACCTCGATGGGCATACAACTTGCCTTCCAGCCCTGCTTGCGGCAGTCTATGACCAGTTCTTCATATTTGGCCATCTTCCTCTCGTGAGCCTCCTCCAGACGGTCCTCCCACGGCACTGTCAGTTCCAACAAGACGATGTTTTTGGTCGCCTCTGAGACCAGAAGGATATTTGGCCTCAGGGTGGTCGTGGCAATGTGCTGTGGGAACTTCAGCTGTTTCACCAGGTCTACGGAAAGCTGCCAGTCCTGCGCAGTCGCCAGGATTCCTGATGGATTCCTGGCTGCTGTGGTTCTTGGCAGCTGCACTCCGGCCTTCACGAAGGTGATCATCTGGGTGGTGGGGCGTTCTCGTCTGCAGCTGCTGATTCCCATGCTGATGGCTTCTGCAATGGGTTTGAGAACCTGGTCGTGACGCCATGTGTACCAGCCCTGCCCAAGAGCCTTGGGCAACAGCTTCTTCCCCTCGATTATCGTGCTTCTGAATGGCCCTTCCATAAACCAAGTTACTGTGTGGGCATCTCTACCGCATTGCGGGCATTGAACTTTGTCTATGGAACGGATGTGTTACAATGCTGAGAACTATAATCTGCACTCTGTATATTCCCCTTTGCTCTACATATTGTATGACTGGAGTTTGACCGTTGTATTTTTATATATATATATGGTTTTTCTGATCAGTTTGGAAAGCATGCACAACAAAGCTTCTCACTGTATCTCAGTACATGTGACAATAAACCTAATCTTAAAACTTCTTCATAAGACGTAGGAGCAGAATTAGTCCATTCGGCCCATCGAGTCTGCTCTGCCATTTCATCATGGCTGATCTCTTTTTCCTCTCAACCCCAGTCACCTGCCTTCTCCCCATAACATTTATTTTCTTCTATGCCTCTGGTGTGTCACATAGAGTCTAGGGCAAGTGCTATAGCTGTGTGCTTTGTTTGGTGACACTTTTTTTCAGACTTGAGAGAGCACTTGACCTATTCCAAATATTACTCTCACTTTACTGCATTTTATTTTTCAGCACAAGAGAGGCTGTGTAAAAAACTCTGACAAATCCTCCATGGTGGGCTTTGAGGCGCTTGTCACCTTCTGCGAGCAGCCAGGGTAAGAACCTGCATATCCTGTATGTCGGGCATTATTTTTATTAATAGTCACAGCCGAGAATGAATTACAGGTTAGAATGTAAGTGAGAGGTCTGTGCAATTATAATGAATACCCCAGAGAGGGTTATTGAGAAAAATCAGTCGGTTTATATAAAAAGTAAGAGTTACAGGCAGGTAGTCGGAAGAGAGTACAGACTGGAATCTAATTGTGGTGTTAGGATCGTCTATACAGAGAAGAACAAATACCCGAGAATTGGTTATGGAGTGGAATCTAATCACATTGCTTTTGTGTGTAGAATAACAAGTTCTTGGGTACAGTGGCAACTGCTCATGTAATTCCACTTGCAATCTGGAAGTCTGGAGTAACAATCAGCTTCCACCCCAGAGTTTAGTCATTTAGCTGCTGTAAATTAAGTGCATTTGGAATGAAAAGCCGGCATCAATAATAATGACAATGATGAAACTGGTTGCCATAAAATTCATCTGGATCTTGGGGAAATAAATCACTTGTCAATGCGCAATCCAGCTGGCCAGCAACACCAGTTACATAAATGCAACAGCATTATACCCAGTCAACAGAGCAAGGTCATTCTCACGAGCAGCTGAGGATAGCTCAAAGTTGGGACAGCTACCCCATAGGTTGGTCAAGTAATAAACTGCATGGTCAATGTTTCAGAGTCTTTCTTTTTACTCATCCTCTTTTTGCACGCCGCCATCCTAATGATGCGTCACGTCCCTTGGCATCGAAGTTGCCATTGAGTGCCTATTGTCAAGAATTTGGTGGATATTGGGAAATTGGAAAAAGCTTAATTCGTTGAATCAAGACAACACTAACTTGCTAATTAAGAAATTTGCTGGAACCATGTAACAGATCATTAAGTTATTCCCAGGAAGATTGAAATGTGCATATTGATGCTCTGGTGATGGGGGAGACCTGATTGATGAGCCATTCTTCCTTGCAGATTAATATTACTATTTCAAAAGTATTCTGCTGGAAATCATAGGTGATTGGAGAAGCCCAGCATAGCACCTCAGGACTAATTAAACATTTAAAAAAATATTTCAGACATTTTAAAAAGTTAAAACTCTATTACTACAAGATTTTAAAAAATCAATGTAATGCTTTATATGTAAATAAACAATAACATTGTATGAAGCGGAAATTAAGTTGGATAATCATTTGTCCTGCAATTGTATCTGCATCATGTTACCTGATTGCGGGTTCAATGGCCGGATTTCACACTGAGGAAGTCTGTACAGTTTTTAGTCTCCAAGAAGTATACAAAGGTACAATGCAAACTTCTCCAGGAGTGGCATGTAGCTGGATGTTTCCTTTTACAAGCTGAAGGTTTACAATTGTTGCTTGGTCTTTCTCTTGGGTTTCCCAGCCCGTGGATTTACTAAGTTTTTGCTTTTTTCCACTTTGTTCAACCATATCTTTTTAGTGTTTGTGTTCATTTCTAATTAAGCTTCAGCCATAGTTTTGCCAAGGGTGTGAAAAATTGTCCAGCTATGTGCCGATTGGTCCACTTGGGTGGAGACCCCAATCTATACTTGGTCCAAACAGACAAATTAGCACAAATGTAAAAAATAAAAATAATGTGACCACAGTGAACATTGCTATTGAAGCAACATTTAATCCAAATGGACTCCCAAGAGCCCAAGTAAAATTTAAATCGGTGGATGTAAAGAAATGTCCTCCATTGACTGGGGTCATTTTTAATGACCCAAGACACCTTAATTACTTCCTTTCCATCATAAGATCAGAGAAAAGGGGTATTTGCTGATTAATGTAAAATGTTTACTTCAATTTGCACTCTTTACATAATGAAGCCTTCACGAAACAAGACTGGGTTAACATTGAGGATGAGGTTGAAAAATTATAATTTATATTCACATAGTTCATCACAAATCTCAAAGTGGTTGAAGTCAGAAATATTTTGATTTGATTAGTTGTCTTGGAATAAGTAGTGAAGGGATTAGGGTTAGGCTCATTCCAAAATTCCCCTTCAATCCAATGGTTTAATCACCATGTAATAGAGCATTGAAGCATCAACTGGACACTGCATCTGGAGTCAGTAACGTTCAGATTGGATAAGATTTATTTGTTGACTATGTTAATTTCCATGTTTGGCCTGGCTCTGGAACAGTGCTCTAAGCCTCCGGGAGCTGGTCCATGAACCAAATCACCATACATTCCTTGTCCTGACAGGCCTTGCTTGCACTGCCCGTATACCATGTATGGAAACATAAATAACCAAGTTACAAGTTAGAACCTTATTGCATAGATTTACTGTTTTCTTTGCTAGTGCTGTCCATCAGGTGGAAGGTGACGTTTGGAATTTCATGGAGATTATGATTGGAGCGCATTCAGATACATTCATGATTAACAGTAGAGTAATGAATTAGTAGGCAGCTAGTGGAGATGTTGCCTCACAACTCTTCCAACCTGGATTTGATCCTGACCTTGTTTGTGTGGAGTTTGCACGTTCTCCCGGTTTCCTCCCACATCCTAAAGATGGGTTGGTAGGTTAATTGGCCACTATAAATTGGACCTAGTGGAGATGAATGGTAGGTGGACATTTGATGGGAAATGGGAAGAATAGGTTACAGGGAAAGTCTGAGGAGAAGCAGGGTTGCTTTGTAAGTGGCATGAACATTATCCCCTTTTATGATGAAAGGTTTTTTTTTTTTTTAAGTATCCAAGTCATAGCATCCACCATTTGTTCGAGATCTAAACTATTGTTGACTTTTATCAACTGAGTGCTGGATAGACATTGAACAAACTAACCCTTTGGTTAAATCTAACATGGTGATACCAAGCTGATCAATATATAGTGAACAGTACAGTAGCACAGTGGTAGAGTTGCATCTACACATTGCCCGGGACCTGGGTTCGATCCTGACTACAGGTGCTGTCTGTATGGAGTTTGAACGTTCTCCCTGTGACTGGGTTTTCACGGATGCCCCAGTTTCCTCCAATACTCCAAGGACGTGCAGGTTTATAGGTTAATTGGCTTCTGTAAATTGTCCCTAGTGTGTAGGATAGAACTAATACACAGGTGATTGCTGGTTGGCGCAGACCGTGGGCCGAATGGTCTGTTTCCACTTTATCTCTAAAACTAAATTTTACTGTAACCTTACACATCTGATGGTATGTATGGGCTAATAATCATGCAAACCTATGGAAAAGGTGTTGATTTTCATTGGTATCATCAATCGATAGTAGGCTGAGGGTTGGAGTTTGGAGATGTTTACAGTTTCTTCGCAATGCTGTAGAATTCAGTGCATCACACCATGTTTGAACATTAAATCTACAGAATGCACTGATAAAATACGCAGCTGTTCAGGAGTATGTGTTGGAGTATATATTCTAAGGATGTAAACTGTAGAACAGATTCACTTTCATGTTCTTCACAGCTCAGAGCTGTCTCGGCACACTGGTGTTACTGGGTTGCTGCTGGAGGTTCAACTTCCTTGAATGCTTCTCTGCAGTGTCTTATTCAGGGAGTACTGGACATGCCCGTACTGCATTTGTGCTTCAGAGTTGTGTTGATTAGCAATGGAATAATCGGTTAGCTCTTCTTGATGTTTTGGGGTTCATGTTCCCGCTCTCTTGAGGTCCTTGATGACAATATCAGGATGTGTGACGTCCTGGTGTTGTGGTATGGTTGTCAAAATTCCTTTAGTTGTGACTGCGTGGGTTATTGAGATCAAGCGCAGACTGGGGTATAGTTTCGCTCAACACTTGCGCTCAGTCCGCCTTGGCCTACTTGATCTCTCGGTTGCCAAATATTTTAACTTCCTTTCCCATTCTGACCTTTCTGTAGTGGGTCTCCACCTCTGTCGGAGTGAGGCAACATGCAAATTGGAGGAACAATTCAGTTTGTTGGTGTTCTCTATGTTGGACCCAGACACTGCCAGATCTTCACGGGCGTCTAGTTGGATCTGGCTCTTGAACCAGACTTCGAACAGAATCCGTACGTGATAGTGAATAAGACCAAAATCAGAAACATGGCGACAAAAGTCATAATGACCACAAATGCCCCCAAGGACCAGTCATCATTCAATATTCGACTCATTAACTCCGGTGCCATTCCGGAGCCTGGGATCGAGGATTCATCCATCGTTGTGCTGCAGGACGGATAAATAGTTAAAATGAAAGTGAGGAAGGTACTGGGACCACGGGTGGAATAGGGAGAGCAGGTGGCAGGCTCAATAGGTGTGGTAAATGTAGTACCATGGTTCATCCTTTGATGACGGTGCTTTTACAGCGCTTTGATCGCTGTGGTAAATATCCACAGTGGATATATCACAGTGCTGGTATATATCCAAGCTTAGGAGCACATGACAAAAAAAGAGTAGGGTGTTGCTGGCAGAGAGGTGATAATTGTGTTATTTCATGTACCGGGGTAGAGCAGTTACATGGCAACTGTTACAATAATTTGAGAATGAGACCTTGATCCTAAGAGACTCCTGATGATCAGCCACCAGGCTCATACACTGACACGCACATTTGCATGCACCTGTTGAAACGTATGTGCATGTGTGTGCACAAAATCATGCTTAGATGCAAGGAACCTTGTTCCTTCCCCTCATTTTCTCTGTGCCCCGCCCCCTATCTTCCCTTCAATGTCCTGCATCTCATTCTTATCCATTCCTGTTCTCTCTTGGTCTTTAATCACAAATCTAAATGTCAATCTCTCTCTCTCCCCTCTCTCTCTTGTGTGCCCCACTCTTCATTCACTGCACTGGGAATCCTCCTCTCTTTCCTCAGCCCGCCTGCTTTCTCAGTCCTTGCCTTCAACTCCTCAATACCCCAAGTCCTCCTCGCACCGAGCTCACTCTCCATCCCTGTGAACAGTCCGACTCCTCACTTGTGTTGGCAAATACATGGTGCACCACAATGCTCTCTTGCTCCTGGTCCACATTGTTGATGAGGCATTCTGTGACCTTGTTATCATGTGGGGTACTCACTGTGACCATGTCCATGAATATTCCCAAGTCAGTTACTGTTGAAAATTCCTGGGTAACACAGTTCACCTGTGAGAAACTGTTTGCCCTCAAGGGCCCAGTTGTCCCATTTGGGCGACTGCGGAGCGTCAGTGACTGACGCCTGTAAAACCGTCAAGTTGCACGACGTACACGCTGACGTATGCTGTCATGCGGGTGACACCCGGTTAGGGTTGAGGCTGTAAAATATTCTTCCTTCAATGCATGGATTTTAAACACTAATATATTCAATTTATTACAATAAAATCAATTGTGCAAATTAAAAGATGTCTGAGTTCCGTTTTATTTTTAGATGTATTAGTCCGCTTCCAGATCCGATCACCAGGGATGGATTCAGTGAGTGTAGACTGAACTCCCCTCTTCTTTTCTTCCCACCCCCCCTACCCTTCTCCCCCTCCCCCTCTTCTTCCCTTACCCCCCCCCCCCTCTTTCTCCCTACTTCCCGCTCCACTCTTTTCCCCCTTATCCACTACCCGCTCCCCTCACATCCCCATCTCCCTCACATCCCCTTCTCCCTCCCTTCTCCCATTCTCCACCCACTTTCCCCCCCCCCCCCCCCCCCCCCCCCATTTGTGGACCCAACCTGTGACCAGCGATCCCCGCACACTATCCCACACACAGTAGGGACAGTTTATACAAACCTGTGCTCCTTTGAAGTGTGGGAGGAAACCCTAACCCTAACTCTAGGTTGATAGGCTTGGTATAAGTATAAATTGTCCCTAGCGTGTGTGGGATAGTGTGCGGGGGATTGCTGGTCAGTGCGGACTCGGTGGGCTGAAGGGCATTGTAACTCTGAACTAAATGTGACTCGGGGGGGGGGGGGGGGCGCCAGGGGGTTGGACTCAAACCCCCAATGTTCTGCCTGCTCCTTATGGGAACTAAACTGTTGGCCACGAGTTGTCCCAGAGGCATATCTCTCTTCCGATGGTCTCTCCAAACCTCCAGAGGCAGCGGGCTTTTCAACTGGGTACAGGCAATGTGGTCAATGTACCAGTGCCACCCACCTGCTCCGGCCGCTGAGTCCAATTACCCACCACCCATTTTGAAGCAATGCGAAGGGGAGGGGGAGGTAGGGTGTGTTGTTCCCAAAGTCTGCATTTGTCCCATAGTCAATGATACTAAAACAGATGATGTGGCCTTTGTGCAGTACTATTAGTGGGATCCAGCTGTCATACGCTGGGTCCACAAATGGGGGGTGTCGGGGAAAGGGTGGGGAGGGGGTTGAAGAATGGGAGAAGGGAGGGAGTGGGGTATATCCCCCATTTGTGGACCCAGCCTGTGACAGCTAGATCCCACTAACAACTCGTGGCCAACAGTTCAGTTCCCACGAAGAGTAGGCAGAAGCTAGGACTAGGGATAAGGTTAAGGTTTGGGTTTCCTCCCGTACGCCAAAGGCACACAGGTTTGTATAAATTGTCCGTAGCGTGTGTAGGATAGTGTGCGGGGATCACTGGATGCAGGCTGGGCCCACAAATGGGGGGGGGGGGGGGGGGGTGGAGAATGGGAGAAGGGGATGTGAGGGTAGGAGGGATAGTGGATAAGGGGGAGAAGAGAGGAGTGGGGAAGAAGAGGGGGGGGGAGGGGAGAGGGAGGGATGGGGGGGGGGGGGGGGGGGGGGGGAAAGAGGGGAGTTCAGTCTACACTCACTGAATCCATCCCTGTGAAAAGAGACGGTGATCGGATCTGGAAGCGGACCAGTACATCTATAAATAAAACAACGTCTTTTAATTTGCACAATTGATTTTATAGTATCAATTTTAATATATTAATGTTTAAAATCCATGCATTGAAGGAAGAGTATTTTACAGCCCATCTGTGGTCCCTAACCCTAACCGGGCGTCACCCACGGGACAGCATACGTCAGCGCGTGACAGGGCGCACAATATGATGAAACGCCCAAAAGTTGCCCCAGGATTTTGAACATTCCAAAATCCCGGGCCGACAGGGAAACACTGCGCATCACGATGCACCAACTATTTTTAGGCTGTCGCGTAAATGACGTGCAAATGGCGCCCAAGTGGGACAGGCCCTGTAGTCCATAAACTCGTTTCTCTCTTCCTGCACCTGAGCTGAATCAGAGCAAACCGTCCGCATGCAGTCACCTGGGAACATACCTGGTAAACCTCTCTCCTTTAATAACTCAGCAAAAAAGTGCCTTTGTAGGGTGAGCTGTCTTTACCTGAAGAAGCCCAGTTCTGGTGAAATGGCGGCTGCTGTTGGTCCGCGAGTCTTCTGGTGTGTGTTCAGTTTTTCTTTGGGATTTGTCCGTTTGTGTTAAATATTAACCTGAGGTTGCTGCATTGGATAAATTGCACTTAGCTCTGACCAACTTCCTTATCTGTAACTTTCTTATTTAGTTAAGTAAATAAGAATTGAAACATGTTTACTTTTATTGCATTTTGTAGTGGCAAATGGTATTTTGTATTCTGCAGTAGCAAAGAGGGGCAGATGTAGTACTTTTCACATTTGGGTTAGCCTAATGAAGTACTTTAGCAGTTAATTAGCACACAGCAGAGTCTCAAACGGGTTGATGAGATCAATTCTCCTTGACCTTGTATTTTGGTGATATGGTTGAGGAAAAACTTGTTAGGACACCAGCAAGAATCCTCCCGCTTTTCTTCATGTAGCTTTTCTATAAGTAGCTTTGCTTATGATTTGAAGGATTGCCAGTGCTTATACACCCTCTAGCTGTGTTAGAATGCCAGCCTGGATCATGGGCTCAAGTGTACTGAAACAAGAGTTCTGTCTTTTGCTTTGGGGTAAGCGAGCCATCAGATGAGATGTAACTAAGGGAATAAGGAACAGTATTGAAGGAAAAAGACCTGTATTTAACTTTATTTTTCTGAAAAAAATTAGGAGATGGTACATAGATATCGTCGTTCAGTAAAATCAGACTGACTTTTAAGTGCATTAGACTTTTAGAGGACACAAGTTCCTTAGTTTTGAAGTGATGGGAGAGGTGTTGGTTGGTGTAAGGAGGATAATGAGTTAGAATTGCCAGTGGATTGATGATTTTAATTTTCCATTTGCATTCCAACTGATTGGGCTGTATTTTCCTCGATAACTTGTTCCACATGTTAGTTGGCAATAACTAATGTCCATTGCAAGAACATAAATGGTTTGAGAAAGAGGCAGATGAAGAATCTGGGCTAACAAATTTAATTTTTGCCCTGCATGTTTATCAGCATGACCCAGAGATCAAGGAATGTCATTCTGAGGATAATTTTCAGAAATTTGTCGTGTTATATTGGTTCTGAATGTTGAGGGTTGGTTTCAGTTATCTAAGTCACAAGAAGTGGATCAGACTCCTTCAAGTTGTTGTCTCTACTTGCTTGATCTGTTGCTAATATTCACGTCATATTCTCAGTATAAAATCCTTGTGAAAGACCAGAATCATTATTGTTGGATGAAATAAGACAATTTATCAACTGATCTTTGAACTTATTAGTCACGTTCTCAAAATGATTTGGAACTACCTGGTTTGACTTTGCCCTTGGATTAGATTTGTTGATAGCACTAGAGTGCAGATAGTCAGTATTTGCATAAGGGGAAGAATGTGGTACATGTTAATACTAAAATTGCATAGATAATGGCTGTTATCTCTCGCATCAAGCCATTTATAAGCTTGGACTACATGCAGATCATATAATAATAAATTTTATTTATGGGCGCCTTTCAAGAGTCTCAACCTAACCTAACCTGCACGTTGCCAGGAAAACACTTTGGCATATTGGGTTGGGCTGCAGACACTAAATTTATTAACAATCTTGTTTGTCTGAAGTTTGCAAATAACACCTAGATAGTCATGCTTCCTCATTTAAAGTACTGGGAGATATGATGTTTTGCCTGTGTTTATTGAGTTTTTTCATCAGACCGTTTTGGGTCAATTTCAAAATAACATTCCATCATTGATTTTGATACGGCGACTGCATTACAAACTAAACTAATTATTACAATAGTAAACTATTTCACCCATCCTTACCAATTAAATTTTCTTTGCTTTGTTCTTTTGGCCACAAAAAAAAAATTGCTTCCATATCAAACTGTTGAAACTTGATTGAAGAAACAGGGACGACTAAATACTGAATACTACCAGTACCAATATGGCATGTGGAGCCGATGAGGCTCTGAGTGGATAAATGTGTCCTTCCTAGTGTTGCACACAAGAATAAACGGCACAAGTGCTCTGCCCACTGAACTACAAAGTAATAATAGAGGGGTTATTGTTTACAACCAATTGTATGTCTGTCTGAAGGATGCACACTCAAAGCATAAAGACCAAACTTTGATCCATACAGATTCTGTTTGAACCGTTAGGTGGTTCTGTTTATATTTCTACCTCTTGGATTTTATTTATTGGAATATTGCTTCAAATTTTTCTCACCAATTTTTGTGAAAAACAGATGTGTTCAAATTACTATACAATACTATACAATAGAAACAACCAGCATACAATATCATTTCCAGACAAACGATAATGAAAGAAAACAAGGCAGCATTTGCTGTGTTCATGCTCTTCTCTCTGAGTGTGGAAGTCCTGACCTACTGATCATGTCTTGCTGCTCTGCTTTTCACACTTCTTCATTCTCTTGTCAGATATTGTTTTTGCTGTGTTCTCACTCTGACTGCTCATTGTTTACAGCTCATCACCATGGTCTCCCTGATTTCACCCTTTCATAGAATGTTCTCTGGCTGCAGCTTATTGGGCTGCTTTTATCTCTTTCCCAGTTCTGACAAAAGGTCTTCAACCTCAAGCACTATTTCTCTCCACAGATCCAGCTTGATCTGCTGTGTGTTTCCATCATTTTTTATTTTTATCTGTATAGTCTTAAAGCAGGTTACACAGAAACTGGTTTGGTTGCTTGCAGTGATTCAAGAATTGTGTAGGGCTGAAATTGTTTCTCGTCTGTAATTGGTGCCCTAACAGATTGTAGAGTTAGTGGTCATATTGGGTGTTTTGAGCTTAAGTGAGTCCTATTGTGACCTGGGGAGGATGGTGATCAGTGTGTTGTGGACTTGGGTGGAGGTAACTGGCTTGGTGTATCTCAGGTATGCCATACCATGAACAGGCATTCTCTCAGATGAGATGATAGTAACTGAGGTCATCGCTAATCTCTTGGGTGGATGTACAAAATCACTTGATGACATTAGGAATATCTCAAATGTAATAATCAATATTGGATGGCACCGCTGATAGAGCTGCTGCTCACAGGTCCGGGGATCTGGGTTCAACCCTGACCTCTGGAGCAGTTTTGGCGCTCTTCCTGTGACTGTGTTTTCTCTAGGTGTACCGGTTTTCTCCCACATTGCAAAGACGTGCAGGTTGGTAGGGAAATTGCCCCTGGTGTGGTGTAGATGATAGAATTAATGGGACTGTGGGAGGATTATGTTGTTGGGACAAAGAGCAAGTGAATAGGATTGATCTGTGAGGCTGAATAGTGTTTTCCTGCGTCATAAGAAATATGAAAGTATGTGAATCCCTCAATCAGTTTAACTAAATTAGGCCACTCCCTCATCCTGTTTATGGGAGCACATTGGCTGCTCCAATATTTAAAATATTGAAATATGTGATTATGATTACACTTCATAAAATACATGACTGACGGGGTGGCCTTCGAATGGAACAATATGCAAGTCTTCTTCCCATTAGTATTTGCTATTGCGGTTCGGATTATTATATGTGATATCAGTAAATACATGGTTTGTCCTGTGGTATATGGTGAAGCATTTGAATAATGGAGAGAGTGAAATTGTTTTCTATCCGACTTTATGTATTTTAATAGCTGAGAAGAGTTTAGAATATTGAATAAATACTGGATCTGCACAACTACTCATATTTCCCAGATTTGGGGTATTCTGTATTAGAGATTTAGTTTTATATCCATCCAATGTAACTGTGCACCAGGATGGTCTGTATGGGACATGGTGCATCGAGCAGCTGGTTTATCCCATGCAGGTTGTGATACATTGCCGCTGCAACAAAATGATAAAGTCCATCGTCCAATTCGCCATATTTGTCCATTGCTTGCTTCATGGTCCAATGTTCGTTGGGATTACTACTGGTGTAGGCTTCACCCTGCTAAGTTTTCTGAGACAAATGCAGGAATAGCAGCAGTATACAACAGGGACGAGAACTAGCAGGAGAAAAGTACCTGAAAACAGAGTGGTGTCAGTGTAATTACCAATGGCAGCGTTACAATTCTGAATTCACCACACACAATTTGGTTATATTGACCAATAGATCTATGTTGCTGTTCATGCTACATTCATGTTAATCTCCTCCCACTTTTTTCATCTCGGGCTTGCAGTATTTTCTTACTTGCTTTAACAGGAAGCTATAAGAATATGTGTGCCTGTGCCAGGAGATTTAATTATTTCATGTGGTAGAGTGTTCTACATTATCACCTCCTAGATTTAATAGACCACTCAACACAGTGACGAATGGTGATGCTCCAGTGCAGAATAAGAGAGCAAAACAATTCTCTTATTGTTGGATCTGAGTGCTAACTTGCCTTGGCATGAAAATTTAAAATATGAAATGCAGCCATATCTGAATATTACCTATTGGCATAAGATCTAGCATTTGGCCTGTTTATGCAATTACATCCTTAGCTATAGCTGACTCTGACAAAGGGATGGACATATTAAATGGTGAGAAATTATTTCATTTGTCAAAGATATACCATTTGTACTGGTCCAGAATATCAACTGTATATTCTGTGCTCAGTGGCTGATGATCTTGACAATTGGTCATCTGACAATTAAAGAATCTTTAATGTCAAATGTACTGAAACAAAACAATAAATGTCTTACGGCAGCACAACCGATTTGTAAACACTGCACTCCATAGGTAACACTATAAACCAACAAAAATGTTTAATAAATAAATAAATCCAATATAGTACAAGACAAAAAAAAAAGCCCAAAGTCTCTAGTGCGACAAGACATTTTGTAGTTCGAAGTTTTGTTGGTGTTTGTAGTGTTCAATAGGCTGATGGTTGTTAGGAAGAAGTGTCTCCATTCACTGTGCAACCAGATATTCCAGCTCATTTAAGGGCTGTAAATATTGTCTGGAAATGTATACATTTATATGGTCTATAACAGATCAAAAATACTATTTTTGCAGTGTATTATTTCGAGTTCAAATCTAGATCTGCATGAAGGGTGAAGACTCCTCTTTAATGCGGTAATTGATATTGTATTAAATTATACACTGTGCTTTTTACGTGGATTCTGGATTGGAATCCATCTCAAAGGTTTGGACAGTGTATCTGACTAAGATTCCTCCAAAGTGTATCCTCTAGGGATCTCGGTGCAGTGCCTGCTAAGTATTAGCCCACCGTGCTAGCCAATTCTGACTAAACGTCTCTGTGTATTCACCCTATCTATTCCCCTCATGATTCTATAGACCTATATAAAATTACCCACAGCCACCTGTGCTCCAAGGAATAAAGGTCCTAGCCTGATCAACCTTTCCTAATAGCTCAGGCCCTGGTGTCCTGGCAAAATCCTCAAAAATCGTTTCTGCATTCTTTCCATCTTAATAATCTTGCTATAGCAGGGTGACATAAAACTGAACACAATACTCCCAAGTGTGACCTCATGACAATTTGTACAACTGCATCATAACCTCCCAACGTCTCTACTCATTTACCTGACTGACGAAGGCCAACGTTCCAAAAGCCATCTTCACCACCCTATCTACATGTGATGCCACTTTCAGGGAACTGTGATTGTACTCCTGGTTCCTTCTGGTCTGGAACACTCTCCAGGGTCATACTGTTCACTATGAATGCCCTGTCCTTTTTTGACTATCCAAATGGCAACATGTCACACTTATCTGAATTGCGTCCTTGGTGTCGGTCTGGGACTGACATTCTGGGCTGTAAAATATGTTCAAAGGTCCTTCATAAACTTTAGGGGTGAGGAAAAAAAACACCTATGTTCCTTTTATCTTTATATTATGTGATTTCCTCAACATCATTAAACTAGCCACACATCTTGTTGTTTGTTCACAATTTAGCTGTTATAGGTCACAGAGCTGCTGCCCAAGTGTGCCAGAGATGCAAGTTCAATCCTGACCTTGGGTGCTGTCTCGGTGAATTTGCACATTCTCCCTGTGACATGAATGGATTTGCCTGGGTGCTCTGGTTTCCTCCCACATCTCAAAGACTTGTAGGTTAGTAGGCTAACAGCAGTTATAAATTGCCCCCTTGTGTATGTGAGTGGTGGAATCTGGAAGTGGGACGGGAATTGGATTAATGTTGGATTGGTATAAATGGATGGTGGATGGTTGGTGTGGACTCAGTAGAGTGAAGGGGTTGTTTCCGTGCTCGATCTATCTGACTCTTAACCATTACCCGATTGTCCCTTTTAATTCCTTCTCTCCAGAGATGCTGCCTGTCCCGCTGAGTTACTCCAACATTTTGTGTCCCTTTTAATTTTTGAAATTGGGAATAATACTTTCCATATGATAAATTTAATTGTCACTTACCGACGAATGCCAAGATGACTATAAAGGAGATGAATCTGAGAGTGTCAAATTCTTGTAGTCTGGTGATCAAGCTGAAGACATAAGCCTCCAGCTGTTGTAGACGTGCATGGATAGACATTTTGGCTGAGGACTGTCGGAACCAATTGGAGGGAACTTTAATGGCATTGATAGTGTTGAATGAGCTACTGGATAGTTATCTGTAAAACACAAAATGTTGGTTGTCAGGGAAAGACTCGGGGGGGGGGGGGGGGGGGGGGGGGGGGGGGGGGGGGAAGAATATAACATTTGAAAAAAGGCAGTCTCCTCATTGGAATGCAAGTTGAACAATATCTGAAAACAGACAAACATTCCCATTGAGAACTTAGAGCTGCATTTGTTCTTTCTGCTTGCATACATTTACTTTAAAGACAGTGTCATATGTGGTGCACTGGGCAACAAATTTCTCCCTCTAAATCGGAAGACTTTGTGTTCACATTCTGTTCCAGAGACTCGAGTACAAAATGCAAGTTGCCTCCACTTTTGCAGTATATGGGGGAGGGTGGGGTGAGGGGTGGGGGGTGGAGGTGAAAACACACTGAATTCTGTTACATTCCTCACATCTTCATTACCTTATTCTTGATAGTATCACCAAGTTTTTAAGAGTACACACAGTATTTTTTCTCATTGTCCTTACCTTCTGCTCACTGACTTGTTGCATTGAAACTTCCATATTCCCTGCTGTAGGGCTCACACATTTCTTGCCTGCACTATTAACAGCAGTTGATATTCACACTGACGAAACCTTCTGTGACTGAACTCGTTGAGGTACTGTCGGGCTATGTTTTGGGAATATAGGAGCTGTGTTTGCTGTGGCTCGGCCCTCAAGTGAAGGACAAAGGCAGCTCTCATAGGCAAGGGCTAAAGGAATGCAATGGTCCAGCTTTCTCAGCTATTGATGGGAATTTCATTGCAGCAACACAACTGCAGCCTAGTCACACTTGCACAGACCAGCCTGGGTAACTATTTCTCTGCTGCATTTAGGAGGTAAAATGGGAAATGGCTTTCTAAATATTTTTAATACTGAGATAATGTGTTGTCTGGTACCTGTGCTGTGCAGTTCCATACTGCTTTCACAACACGGCCAGTTCATGTGGTAAATGTGAACGAGCCTTGACAGATACTTTTCATGAATGTCCTTGTACATTGAAGCAAATTCTGCAGTTTTGCGCAGGTACAAAGAATAGATATGTCTGATTGTCCCCAGTGAAAGGGTCAGTGGGATATATCCCTCTCATATATGATGGTTTAAGCTATAATGAAGGAGGGATCAGAATTACTGCAAATAACAAAAAATATGTGCAATGGGCTTGGATAAGAACTATAGGAAAAATGTGGGAACATCCTGATTTAAATAATATGCCCAAGAGCATGTTTATCAAGTACAATTACTTTCACCTCGGTGTAGGCTTAGTGTACATCCGGTAATCTTCCGTGTCCATGTGAAATTCCGATGACAATATGTGATATGATCATCCTGTATCTGTGTAAAACTGGTAGAGCTGTGTAGTGATCACCCATATCTGTATAATACTGGTATATCTGTGTAGTAGTCGTCTATCTGAGAAATGCTGGCACATCTATGTGGCATTTGTATGGTCATTAATGTATCTGACACCATCTTAAACTTGTGTGTTTTTCTGTGGTACCTGTGCATGAGCCTGATACAACTGTGGCAATTTTCAGAACCTGCTTGTGAACTTTGTTTCTTTGTGATAACCTACTGTATCTGTGAAAGTGCTACATCTTAATGGTATTGTGCCTTATCTGCACCTGGTCGTCACATATGTGTGGCCATCTGCATTCATGCTTACACCTGGTAAATCCCTTTATCAACTCCAAGGCAGATAATTGTGTTGGAAACAATTTATTATGAAATAGCTGATAATAGTCCAGAGTGAAAAGCTGGATTACTATTTTATTAGCAGTGTGAATGAGAGTTAGAATATATCCCTCAGGAGTATCTCATCTGGGAAGCCGAATGCAGGTTAGAATTTGGGCACATATTCTGGACTTTTGCCTACCAAGGCTTACTTGAATGAGGGAATTTAAAGGAAAATAGTACAGAATCAAGACATACGGATAGAGTCCTTGGTCTTAATTTGAGTTTAGTTTAGAGATACAGCACGGAAACAGGGCCTTTGGCCCACCGGGTCCGCGCCGACCACTTACCAGCAATCCCTGCACACTAACACTATCCTACACCCACTAGGGACAATTTTTACACTTACCAAGCCAATTAACCTACAAACCTGTACGTCTTTGGAATGTGGGCGGAAACGAAGATCTCGGAGAAAACCCACGCAGGTCACAAGGAGAATGTACAAACTCCGTAGAGACAGCAACCGTAATCGGGATCAAACCCGGGTCTCCGGCGCTGCATTCGCTGCAAGGCAGGAACTCTACCGACTGCTATCAATGACACCATCAATGTTTTATATTTTAAAAATATACAAATAAATCTTGCCCTGCAACTTGTGCATTTTAATCATAGGTAACTAATATACATGTATGATATCTTGTTAGAGTGACTGACTCTCAAAGGGTTGGTTAAACCAGTGAAATTGAAAAGACCAAATGCCAGCTACTCTTTGTTAAACAGTATGAACCATACTTTTGGAGAAAACAAGGAATGGGTCTGCATGATAATGTACACCACAGATAAACCAGAGAGATTTTACACTTTTAACCAATATGTTTTTAAAAGACTACACAGTTTATGTACTCCATCTCGGTTGTTATGTGTGTGGGGTAAATGTTTGTCAGATGAGTGTTCATCATGTTGGTTTTGTTTGGAGGTCAGGTCCTGGTTTTGATGACTTATTATTTGACATTTTATGTAAGGTGTCGGCATGCAGCCATTGCCAAATATTTTGGAGATGAAATGCCAGTCTGTAATCGGGCATGTGATCACTGCAAAAATCCAGACACTGTGATGAAGCAACTGGATCTCCTTCAGAGGCTCGACATCCGCAAGGCGCAAGCATTGGTTACAAAGCCAGCTGCTGCAGGGCCATTCGGGTACATCAGTGACTTGTATGCAGGGGGAAGAAAAGGCTATGGCTTTGAAAGGTAGGTTAACTGTTGGAGTATTTACTGGACATATTTGTACATGATGTACTCAGTGTTGTTGATTGTATCTTGTAAAAGGTGATTCTGGTTAGAATTTGCGATGTTGCTAAGCTTGTATCAAGAGTTTTAATTTACTTGTGTCCCATTTAATAATAAAGTAGGAATGCTTGACAAACAATGCTTCAAAGTTAAATTGAAACCATCTTAAACATTGGTTATAGACACAAAATGCTGGAGTTACTCAGCGGGACGGGCAGCATTTCTGGAGATAAGGAACGGGTGTAGTTTCGTGTCGAGGCCCTACTTCAGACGTCTGAAGAAGGATACCAACCCGAAACGTCACCCATACCTTCTCCAGAGATGCTGCCTGTCCCGCTGAGTTACTCCAGCACTTTGCATCTATCTTCGATTTATCTTGCATCTGCAGTTCTTTCCTACACCTTAAACACTGGTTATGCTCAAGTAAAAAATAGCTCTGCTGCTAGAAATTTGGGGGCCATGTTAAGTGTTCATTATTCAGTAAGCATTAAGGTATGGAACAGAAATAAAAATGCTGGAAATACTCAGAAGTTCACATAATCACCGTGAAGAAAAGGAGACAGAGTTATTGTCTCAGGTTGATGACCTTTAATCAGAAAGAGCAAAAGTTAAAAGTCAAACATGTTTCCTGTTGCAGAGAAAAGCAAAGGATGAAACTAGCAAAAGATTGGTTGAAGACCAAGAGAGACTAAAAGACACAAATTGTGGTACCTGGCTGAGAACGTTGGACATGCTCAGCAGGTCAGATGGCATCCGTAGAGAAAGAAAAGCAAAATTAATATTACAGGTTGATGATTTGTCATCAGATTTGGCCAGAAGTTTCAATGATGCTGCCTGACCTATTGATTATTTCCAGCATTTTGTTTTATTTTGGACTAACAGCATCTGCTGTGTTTTACATATCATAGTTGCAGATTGGCCTTTTTTCTTTCTCCACATGTTTTCATTCATCAACTTCAATTTGCTGCTTTTTCAGAAAAATCAGTTGCTATAAACAAACCTTCACCACCTCACTCAGTTGGCCTCATTACATTTGTGACACACTAATGTTGAATCTGCTTCTTTTTCTCTGCAGATGCAGAGAACTTGAGCTGCTGAATGTTTCAAGCGTTCTTAGTTGACACCACAAGTGTATATCCTTCAGTCTCCATTAGCTTTTATCACAAATATTCCCCTTGTTCTCCACTACCCTCCATTTGCTCTGCAACTTAAACCATGTTTGATCTCTAACTTTTCTCAGTTCTGATAAAACATCTTTGATCTGAAACATAATTTGTTCTCGCTCGACAGATGTTGCCTGAACTGCCATTTCCAGCATTTTTGCTAAAATTTCAGGCTTCCAGCATCTACAGTGTTTTGCTTTCTGAGTATGAAACCAGTTAAGGGCCTGTCCTACTATCGCAACCTTTACAGGCGACTGCTGGAACCCGTGATGGGTTTCCGAAATTGTCAACATGTTGAAAATTCAGCGGTGACCAGAAAGACGCTACGACTCTTTGGGGACCTCTCACGACCATAGGAGACCTCTCACAACCAGACAGGCGACCCGTGACGACAGGCAGTCGCCTGTAAAGGTTGCGATAATGGGACGGGGCCCTTAAATGTTGCTGGAGACCGCCTTGCATCAAGAGTACCACTACTTAGTGACATTTTTTCTGGATTAATGGGGAAGGTAGAGACCTTACGTCAGTATTTGTCTTATTCAATTTAATAGTAGAGGTTTTGGATTAAGCAGTTGAAACCGAAGGCACAAAATTATATTTAAATTATTACTCAAGATGCAGATTAGTTGCATAAACAATTTGAAGTGTTATGTTTCTCTTTTCTTCATAAAAATCATTGGGACCAACAATATTGCTAATTGGAAGGAAACCATGAAAGAGAACCCAAAGGTAATTTAGAGAAGCCAAGTTTCAGTTTTGAAAGACAAGATAATAGCAGGAAGAGACACAAGGAACAGCAGAGGATGGCTTACAAATAAAACACAAAGTGCTGGAGTAACTCAACAGGTCAGGCGGCAACTCTGTAAGACTTGGATAGGTGATGTTTCAGATGGGTCCTGACCCAGAACATCATCTATCCATGCCTGACCCACTGCGTTACTTCAGCACTTTGTTTTTTTTTTTTGCAGGAAGAGACCAGCTGTACAGTATCAGATAAATATGGATACTTTTCACCAGTTTTAATGTTGTATGCTGCATGAATGTATACAGAATCTTGACTGATGGAAATGGCCTGACATTGAAAATTATTGAAAGCTGACGATATTTGCCATGCTCATTCTGTCTCATTCAGATATGATAATGAAGATGGTGATAGTGGATCAGATGAAGAAAGTGGGCACAGAACGAAAGAATGGAATACGTTTTATGATAAGCAGATGAATCTGAGGAAGGTGAGATTGTGAAGAACTTGGGATATCCACTGAGCACTTTGATTCTAATGCCTTGGTGTCTAAGCATGCATTTGTTTAGTTTAGAGATACAGTGGGGAAACGGGCGCTTTTGGCCCACTGGGTCCGTGCTGACCAGCGATCCCCGCATAACAACACTATCCTCCACCCACCAGAAACCATTTTTACATTTACCAAGTCAATTAACCTACATACTTGTACGTCTTTGGAGTGTGGGAGGAAACCGAAGATCTCGGAGAAAACCCACGGGGAGAACGTACAAACCCCGTACAGACAGCATCCGTAGTCGGAATCAAATCTGGGTCTCCGGCACTGCACTCGCTGTAAGGCAGCAACTCTACTGCTGTGCCACCATGCTGCCCTTTGATGTTACATGGCACCGAGTGAGCAGTAAACTTCTGTTCTACTCTGAGCAAACAGTAACAGTCTTTGTGCCAGAGGAAGTTTATGATCAGAAATCTAGAAACCACACATAATATAGTCAATGAATGCTTTTATCACTAATGCATTTCGGCTACATGGCTGAAAGGAGCAGATTGGAAATGGAAGATGGTTAGACAGCGATGCTGTCATTCTTTTGATATTGTGCCTTCTATTGCCAGCTAAGTTCTAATCTACCTGTCTATATCTCATAGAATGGAAAACCTGTAAAGGATACCTTTGTACCACCAGGTAAGTGAACTGGCAAATTAACTTAAGAGTCAATAACTCTGGACACAATGGCATGCATTTATGGGAATGGTTCAGAATAAACAAAATAAAAATATTTCAATGCCAGAATAGGATTCCAAGTGGTGGATCCACAATATGTGGTTAACAAAAATAGGTAAAAAGGATAAGATCAGTCTTAAAATGCAATAGACAATAACTGCAGATGCTGGAAATCTGAAATAAAAATAGGAAATACTGGAAAAACTTAGTGGATTTTCTTAGGGCAGTATCTGAAGATGGAGAAACAGAGTTAATGTTACAGAATGAAGCCCCTTTATCATAATGGGGAAAGGAGAAAATAGAATCTCTGATCGTGAGGCCATGGTAGCTTTGGGAATAAGTTATGGAGGTTAATGGCATTAGAGAGAAGGAAGAAATAAATAAAAATGAAGAAATTAGTGGAATTTAATTATCCATCCCAATCTGACCTCTGTACTCCTGCACTGAGGCCCAACGTAAGCTTACGGAACAATCTGTCTTCTATGTAGGCACATTGCAACTTTCTGTACGATATAAATTATACAACTTCAGGCACCTCACTTTCTTGACTAGAACAGGGCAACATTTGTGATATCAACCCTTTAATTCTCCATCTCACTGACCTATCTGTCAGCGATCTCCTGCACTGTGACATCCGGTTGGGCTGAGAGCAGGAAGATACGAAATACAGTGACAGCAAATGTGATAAAGCCTTCAGAAGTAGCAAATCACGATTTTATGCATCATCTGTGCATACATTGAAAAGTGTGAGTTTGGGGGGAAGAATATTGATTTATTTTCTCCCCCCCCCCCCCCCCCCCCCAACATGAATTATGTAAGAGCAATTTTTAATTCATATTGCGAATTGTTGATAACTAAGGGTGAATTCCTGTAACCCGAATGGCCGTACTACGTCTGTATTAAGGGAATCAAAGGATCAGAGAATAATAATAAAAGGAAAATGGAACTGAAGTTTAAAAAACAACAGATTGTAATCTTAGTCTAATATTGAAGAAAATAAGAGGACTTGTGTGGCCCACAAAGAGAAGGGCATGGAGTGGTGAGGGAGAGAACTGGGTCACAGGAGGAAGAGATTTCATGCTCTCTAAAATACTTTCTCATGTTTTAAACTGATAAAAGGCACAATATAAATCCAAATCCTTACTATCCTGGAAAAAAAATCAAAGTTGTGTGACAATGTTCCTATTGAATATTCAGTTTGATTCCTTTGGAATGGGTTAACCCTAACATTTCTGAATATATTTCGAGAAGTAAAATAAACAGATAATTGTTTATAATTAGAAAGCTTTCCTGTTTGTTGTGCCTGCTTATTAGCCTTCAGCAAACCATGTACTAGGACATCCAGGATCCTTGTGCATCCCTGAGTTCTGCAATCTCTTACTGTGTAGATAACATCTGTTTATATTTTTCCTGTCAAAATTAACCATTTCTCATTTTCCCACTTTTATTTTCTGTTCCAGATCTCTCTGTCCACTCACTTAGCCTATTAATTATCTCTTTGCAGCTCCTTTTATCTTTGCAACTTACTTTCCTATCTATCTTTGTGCCATTAGCAATGTCTGTGAGCAGGTTAGGATGTATGTAGTTTATACATTACCCAACTTCGAATCATCTACAATCTATGAAGAAGTTTCAAATTAATTTGCATATTTTTTTTGTTTCTGCTTGATTTGCATGACTGCAGTATTCTTGAAAGCAATAACATTTTCCCAATAGTTTGTTTGGAAATGGTTAAAGAATGCATAAATGTCAAGAAAATTGAAAAGAGTAGGAGACGGAGACGAGGAGGAGACAAATGTGAGCATAATGGCTAAGTGTAGTCCTCTCCATTTATAAACTTGTGATGCCAAGAGCTCATACTGCTATCTGTGTTGATTTTCTGTTTAGATCCCGACTGTCCCCTCCGCGATGCAGCTAATCAGAAAATACCAAAGCTCTCCGTCAAGGTGAGGACTAGAACTGCAATAATTTGCATCCAAAGGGAATAAATGTAAAAATGCAGTATGCGAACAATGCAGTGTTTAAACCATTGTGTATCCTACAGGATGGACCTTTTGTTCTGTCAAAAGCTTTTTATTGAGAGTTTTTGTGTGATAGCATTTTGTTTTTACTTTTTTGATGACAAAAGAGACTGCAGCTGGGAGAAAATACGGTACACTATAGACAATAGGTGCAGGAGTAGGCCATTCAGCCCTTCGAGCCAGCACCGCCATTCACAGTGATCATGGCTGATCATCCCCAATCAGTAACCTGTTCCTGCCTTCTCCCCTTATCCCTTCACTCCGCTATCTTTAAGACCTCTATCTAACTCTCTCTTTAAAGCCTCCAGAAAATTGGCCTCCACTGTCTTCTGAGGCAGAGAATTCCAGATTCACAACACTAATTTTGAATCCTACACATTAGATGGAATTTAACAGAAGCCTACAAAGCTGTACATCTTTGGAATGTGAAAAGAAAATGACTCACCTGGAGAAAACCCATGTGGTCAATCAATCAATCAATATTTATTACATGTCATTTGAACCTCAGTGAGGCTCAAACGAAACTCCGTTTCCACAGCCATACAAACAAAGACAATATCCTACAGACATACACACAATTCAATTTACAAAAACATCCATCACAGGGAGAACATGCAAACTATGTACAGACAGCACCTCTAGTCAGGATCAAACCCGGGACTCTGGCACAGTAAGGTAGGCACTCTACTCCTGTGCCACTGTGATGTTTCTCCGATGGTAATGAGTCTTTGAAACTGCTTGTCGAAGGAAAATTCTGTGGATTTCTTCAAGCCTGAGATTCATTTCCAGTCAGTAACAGAATCAAGGATTGTGGGGAAAAGGCATGAAAGTGGACCCGAAGAATGCCAGATCAGCCATGGATTAGCGTGAGGGACTGAATGGTCTACTATTATTCCTAGTTGTAGCATGCAGGTCCATGAGGGATTTCAGCTACACGCTTAAACTGAAAGTGATGGGATTGTTCTCCTTGGAGCGAAGGTTGATAGGTTTTAACAAGGTAGGAAGAACTGTTCCTATTGGCAGATGGTTCCTGGAATATAGTGCGATAGATGTAAGTTTGGAGCATAAACACTAGAGTGATGAGAGGGAAACATTTTATGGAACAAATTTATGGTCTGAGATTCAATACCTGTGGGAATAGTGGAAACGTCCAATATCAATATTTCAAATGTGATTGTATATTTGGGAACCATTTGAAAATAATATTATTCAGGGCAGGGAAGTTAGATTATGGGTTGTCTCTACCTGATGCTAGCTTAAACATGGTGGATTAAATAAACACCTTTCGTGCTACAACAATTTTATCATGTTAATGATGCTGAATGGCAATTTTCTTTCACTAATTGTATTGCCTTTCTATTTTTGCTACATCGATCACCAACTGGTATCAGGCACGAGAACATTGTCTACACATTCTGGAGGAAGCACTGATTATGAATAAAGGGCAGGAAGACACAAAAGCAGAGAGGTAAAGCTATGCATTCCTATAGATAATTATCGCTCCAAACAAATGTAAAGGACATTTTTTCATTGATAAATACAAGATGGAAACACAACCTTTGGCCCATTGATCACTCGTTCACACTAGGGATGGCACCATGCTGCAGCGGTAGAGTTGGCACCTTACAATGCCAGTGACCCGGGTTCGATCCTGACTACGGGCGCTGTCTGTGCAGAGTTTGAACATTCTCCCTGTGTTTTCTCCGGGTGCTCTGGTTACCTCCCACATTTCAAAGACCTACAGGGTTGTGGGTTAATTGGCTTCTGTAAATACTGCCTAGTGTGTAGGATAGAACTAGTGTTTGGGTGATTGTTGGTCGGTGTGTACTCAGTCGGCCGAAGAGCCTGTTTCCACACTATAAACTAAATGTGTTTCGTCACTTTCGTCACTTTCGCATCCACTCCCTATACACACAGGGCAATTTACTGAGGTCAGTTTTACCTACAAACCTGCATATCATTGGGATGTGGGAGGAGATTAATGCGATCACAGGGAGAACGTGCAGACTCCACCCAGACAATACCCAAGGTCCGAACTGAACCTGGGTCTCTGCAGCTGTAAGACATCAGCTGTGCCACTGTTTTTAGGAAGCGATTGGATAGGTTGGGCTTATTTTCCCTGAGCAAAGGAATTATGATCTGATAGAAGTATGTAAGGTTATAAAAGTCATGGATAGGATAGATAGTCTGCCCTTTTTCCCTTGGTAGAGGCATCAAAAGTGAGGGCATAAATTTAAGGTGAATGGTAGATGTTTTTAAGGGGATCTGAGAGTTTTTTTTACACGAAGCGCGCTTGATATTAGAACACACTGCCAGAAGAGGTGATGGAATCGCATACAATCACTAAGTTTAAGAGGCATTTTGACACCTAAATATATAAGGCTTTGAAGGATATGGTCCTAAGGTGATCAAATAAGACCAGTGCAGATGGACAAAATGGTCAGCATGGATGTGATGGATGGAAGGGCCATTTCAATTTGTATGACTGAGTAAAACATCCCAGAGTGCTTTACTGAAATAACACCAAAGAACAATTAAACCCAAGGCAAGGATATTAAGATAGGTGGTTAAAAACCAAGTGAAAGAGGTTGATTTTGCAAGGGATTTTGAAGAATATAGAGGTGGAGAGATATTGGACGGAAATTCTAGGGCTAAGAGGGCGAAAACATGATCACCATGGTGGGGGCAAAGAAAGGACGCTAAGAGCATAACATTGTTCCGAACTCATCCTTCACTCTCAAATTAATTAAATGCTATATTCATGCCTTTTGTTGTACTTTCCTGTTCACCTATCCCTCTCTCGTATTTGTACTAAAACAGATGTATACCAAAATATCACAATGTGTGCTAATACCCCCATCTCCTCTCTCAATATTAGTGCCGACCCTCACTCATGTGCCATAGAGATGGAACATGAAGCTTTCAAAGCTACCAAGATGGCGAATCTATATAAGGCATTGATACTCAGAAAGGTGAGTAAAAAGAAAAAAGCCCTTTTAATGCATTTTATGTTATGACCTTTTAAGTATATGTATTAGGAATGTCAATTAATTGTAGTTAATGTGTATATTCAGCACTTTCTTAATGCATTAATATTTTACTGTGACCCAAGCATTGCTGTGGTGACATTCAGCCCACTCTGAAAGTAAAATATCCAGGTTTTGATGTTCAGGGTCATGGTTTTCATTCTACTGCATGTGTCTTGAGTTCTAATGTACCATTTCCCTCTTGCCGTTGCCATTGTTAACATTGACCTGCTCAATGTTAAAGCCTACATGCTCATTCTCCCCATTTCCATCAGCCTCTCCCCATGGGGTGGAAGATTGCAACCTTCACTGTTTCGACTAATGCAATCAACTCGACGTGCACAAACGGAAGATCAAATAGAACGAGTTGTCCAACAACTTTAGGCTGTGCACGCCACACGAAAGAAGAAACCTCTCCCCATGACCAGTTTTGTTCTTTGTGTCAGTTTTTCATGGCAATGGTTCAGTCTTTTTACTTTAAAGAGCAAATGCTGCCAATTCTCAACTTCCAGAAACACCTAGTCTCTTGCTCACTTTCTATCCTGATCTATTTCTCTTATGATTTTGTATACTTCCATAAGATCACCCCTCAACCTCCTGTACTCCAAGGAATAGAGTCCCAGCCTGCTCAACCTTTCCCTGTAGCTCAGGCCCTTGAGTCCTGGCAACATTCTCGTAATTCTTCTCTGCACCTTTTCTATCTTAACAACATCTTTCCTCTCACATGGTGTGCTCAAAACTGAACACAATACTCCAAATGCTGCCTCTCCAACGTCTTATTCAAGTGCAACATGATCTCCCAACTGAGATGTTTTAAAATGACAAATGGATTCAATAACATAGATTTGCCATGCTAGGAATCTAGTGGAAGGGGGGAGGGTTTTAAAATTAGATGCATTTTGGAGGTGAAATTAAGAAGCACTTTCTGCAAACACATTTCCCCTAAAAATCCCACATTTTCCAAGTCTGATCAATCAATGTTAGTTGATTGAATAAAACATAATGGAGTAAAGGGAATTGAGGTCAAGATTAATGTTTGAATGATGGAAAGATTCAAGGGGATGAACTATTCCTATCTTTTTGTCTCTTGCATTCTTGCCAGGTTGCGGAAATTAAGAAGTCGATTCAAAATGGACTGCTGTATCCAAAACTGACAGAAATGGACAATAGAACATATACTACGGCAATAGCAGATAGCGATAAAGACAATGAAGCATTCATTTCTGCATCACAGCTCTATTCTGTGAGTACATTGTGATGGTGAAGGGTTATGCCCTCTGTTTCCTCCAATGAATCTCTGAGTGGAATTTAAGATGGAACAAAGCATTTCTGCCTTCTAGAATTAAATGCATCACAATTTACCATACTCATTTGTTTTCTTACACAATTTCAAACCTCTAAGCACTTTCATCATACTTTAATCCTTTTACTATTATGCAATATTTATTTGTTGATTTTGACTATTGTGGCCTTTGTCCTTTACAATATTAAAATATGGTATGACATGTCTTCGTATAGCTGTTTTAAAAAGTGTAGCTCTATCCCTATCATTCCCAATTCTTGTCAGATCTTAAGATCTGCAACATGATCATTGTTTGCTGCCTGGTGGCAGATTGATAGGGGGCTAGATTTGGCTACAGTTTGCTCAAACAATTTGCAAAATGGTGACATAGTTATAAAATGACAAATAAAATCAATTTTAAATTGGGATAATGCCACTTTTACTTGACTGAAGATATTTGACAAAACAAAGGGAGGTATTTATGAAGGACATTCAAAATGTTTTAGGTAAACTTTCTCTAAAAGGAAAAGGAGTGGACAGCTTACCTGAAACCGCCTGTAATAAGTGAATTGAACGTAAAGTAAGACAAAAGAGGAAGCATATGTAACCCATCGAGAGCTTAATTTGGAAGAAAAAATAGACATTTAGAGGTGTTATTAAAAAGACTAGGGCAACAGAGGGCACAAAAAGAATACAAGCAAGTAAAATGAAAAATAACATCACAATGATTTCTAAGTAGATAAAAGACCACAGCATAGAAATGTGCCCTGTGTATTTGGAACGTATTCTTCTATGTCTTGCCTATTTGAATGTCTGTCTGCATTCCCCTTAAATCTAGTAATTGTATCTTATACCACTACCAACTCTGACAGGGTGTTCTAATATCAATCAATCTCTGTGTAAAAAGTTAATTCTCAGATCTCCTTTAAAACTCCTACCCCTTATCTTAAAATATGCCCTCATTCATATGCCCACACCTCTTATAGTCTTGTATACTTCTGCAAGGTTACACTCAAGCCTTATTTGCTTGGGGAAAAGAAGCCCAACGCTTGCAATCTCTAGAAAACATGGGACTGCAGATAGTGGTTTGCATAAAAAGACCCATGGTGCTGGAGCAACTCAGCAGGTCAGGCAGCATCCCTGGAGAACATGGATAAGTGACATTTCAGGGTTAGGACCCTTCTTCATACTTGTGTCTTTCGTTCCAATCTCTTCCCATGTCCTATTAACTTTATATTTATTTTCAGGTGAAAATATCAACATGGATGCAAGTTTCCTGTAGAGGGTAGGGGAGGAATAAACAGTGAGAAGAAATATCTTGAGTAAGGTTGTGCCCGGATTGCTTTGATGCCATTGCAGTTCAAGAGAGAAGAAACAAAGGAACATGTAAAAACTATAAAATGTGGCTCAGGATTGTAGTAAATATCCAGCAAATCAGACTGGGCCAGTTTTTTTTAAAGTTTTTTTTTATACAAAACTGAATTAATAAACTACAATGGACCTAGTCAGCTATAACATAAAATGAACTTCTCTAAATTATTAAATTCAATATAGCTTTAACAAGGAACAGTATGTCATTGTGTATCTGGGCACATTACAGCCTTCAGAATGCTCATCCATCTCCAACAACCACTCCCTTCACAATTTCCTATGCAACCTTGGAAGTGCAACACGTCTTTGACCTTGTCCCTTCCATCCTTCTAGGACCACAAAAGTTAGTTCAAGTGAGGCAATGTTCATTTGCATTTCCATCTTGTGTATTGTATTCGGGGCTAACAATATAGTCTTTTTTACATTTAGAGAAACCAAACATAGATTGAATGATTCTGAGCCTCTGCTTCCTACACAGTGACTCATTGATCTCAAACTATTGACCACTATACTGCTGCGTCACTGACCAAACTGTACTGTGAATGTCAGAGGCCACATGGAGATTGGAGTCATGTCAATAATGTCAAGCCAATAGCTATTATATTGTGTGTCTGACTTCAAGCTTATCATTGAAACCATCACTATCTACTGCATTGCCTGCGATTGAGGTCACTACCCCATGTATACTTTCAGCGATTCAAGCCACTGGTCTCTGTATACTTTCACTGACCTAAGCAACAGCCCTGTATATTCTGTCAGTGACCTCAGCAACTACCCAGTATATTCTCAGTAACCTAAGCCCCTGTCCTCTGTATTTTGCCAGTGACCTCAACCACTGTCTTCTGTATTCTGTCTGTGACCTAGCCAATGTCCACTATTCTGTCAGTAACTTATGCCACTGACCTCTGTATTCTCAGTGCCCTAAACCGCTGCTTTCTGTAATCATCAGTGACCTTAGCCACTGTCTTCTATTCTGTCAGTAACTTAAGCCACGGCCCCCTCTATTCTGTTAATGACCTTTTGCATACTTTCAGTGACCTAAGCCACTGTCCGCTATAGTTATACCCAAGCCACTGCCTTCTGCATAGTATTACTGACCTGTCACAGGGTGCTGATTTCAAGCTATTCCTAGTTGTTGCTATGGATGATGACCTCAACTTCTCTATTGTGAGTATCACTGACCTTGTAATCATTGTAAAAAAAAAAAAAGTAGATGTTTTTGTGTTTTGCAGTTTAAGTCAAAGCGTGTTGCAGGAGGAGTTAAGATTTTGTCCAGCCCATTCCAAACCGCAGGAGATCTGCTGAAGAACTCTGTGCCAGTGGAGAGTGAGCAAAAGAATTACACAAACTTGGATGATCCGATCTACAACTTAAACAGCACACTGAAGAAAAATCCTCAGGGTTACACACATCCTTCTGTAGACAACAATGGGAAGACAAATCAATCCTCGCCTCTTCTTGCCAGTCCCAACAAGAAAAAATCTACCAAAAGCAAATTGCTTGCAGAAAGTGCCAAGAAGGACTCTCAGAATATCACTAAATTTTTTCAGCAAAACAAATCTCAAGGAGTAGCCATGAATACAACCAAAAGTCTCAGTGATGATTATAGCTCTGTAGTCAATGATGCGCAAGAGACGGACAGCAGGAAAACACTCTCTTCCACTGTGGCCTTTTCTGAAAAACTGGAATCATTCCCAGATCCAATTATAGTAACTAAAACCAGAAATGTGGATAAATATTTGCAATCCAATCATCATGTGGAAGAAAAGACCAGGTAGATTAATAATTTATTCCCTAGTTTGTTTCCCATGCTAAGCCATTCAATCAGATCTGTGTAACTGAAAGATACTCAGAAACGATGACCTAGAAGTTGAACGATCTTAAACCTGCACATTTTCCTTTAACATGTCCTGAATCTGAGATCAAAACCACCCTCCAAGCTGGGAGTTTAATGTATATGAAAATGGCAGTTAACTTGACTGTCAACGTTTCAGCACATAATGTAATTGTTTTTTTAATATTCGAATTTTTCTGGGGATTTACTACAAATGGCATGCAGAGCCTCTAACGCTTCTCCAAGTGCCAGAAAATTTAGGATTTCTCTAAAGGCAGAGAAATCCTGAACTTTCTGAAGTGTCATTCTTCCCCTACACTGTGACATCAGACTCCTTGATAACTCTCCTCATGGCTTTCAGCAAGGAGAGCAAGGTTCCTGCATTTCCACAGCACCTAAACTTTTGAATCTGTGCAAACTAAGTGTGCTGGTTTGGATGTAAATGCAGGAACAGCATCTATTTGTTCCAATAAAGAGAAACAGCAGCAAGCGATTAACATAGTTTATTTTCCAAATTATCCAAATGTTTTATTTTTGTCTTTCTTTTTTAATTCTTTGTTTTATTAATTTTGAAGTCTTTGTTTCTGAATACCTAAGACAGTCAGAAAGACTAAGTTTTGACAGTTGTGATGATTCCCGCTGAATTAGAGAGCATGTCTTACTTAGGAGGTTGTCAGATTTTTCCAATTTTATCGCGAGCAGGGCTTCTCAAGCCCCATGTGACATACTTCAAATTGTGAAATAGCTTGCTATAACTGGGGAGCTCACCAAGAAAGATTAGGATTAATTTGTTCAGAAATTTCCAGCTGAGAAATCTGCACTAGATATGTGTGGACAACGTGTGTGGTTCATTTACCCCACCCCTACTAGAAAATCTAGTCCATTAATTTCTTATTTGTCCCCTATTACTCCCTCAGCCTGATTTGGAAAGGTAACCACAGGATTATATACATCTGGTACCCCTAAACCAAATTTGGCATGTGGGCTTTTGAGTAGATTATCGTAGGCAAGTGATCAGAATAGGAGCCCTGCTTTTGCCACCTGTGTTCTAGACCCATCCTCACTACCACAGGCTATTAAGGTTACTGCCGTCTCCCTGTTACAGATGAAAGCTCATCACTCTGAAACATGAACTTTGTTTTCCCAATCTTTTGAATATTTACAGTTTTTATTTTTTATACCATGAGTAGCTCCATGGCCTCAATAGTTGCTCATACATTTTCCCTGGGTCACTGGAAAAGATTCTCACAATTGTATCTACTTGTGGAATAGACTTCAGCATATGGGCCCTCATGGACTCAAATGGTTTTTTTATTTCATTTATTTAGTGTGCCCACACATGACATTCTCATCTGTTCAAAGCTGGCTTGTAGTTGTGATCTCTGCAAGATGAGATAAACTATTAAGATGCTTTTGTACAAGTTTGATTCTGCATAATGGTTAGGACAGTCTTTCCAGGTGAGGCAGAGGTTCACTTGCACTTCCTCCAACCTTATCTACAGTATCCTCTGTTCCAGGTGTCAATTTCTTTACATCGGTGAGACCAGGTGCAGGCTCGGCGATCGTTTCGCTGAACAGCTCCGCTCAGTCCGTCTTAACCTACCTGATCTCCTGGTTGCTCAGCACTTCAACCCCCCCTCCCATTCCCAATCTGACCTTTCTGTCCTGGGCCTCCCCCATTGTGAGGCCCAGTGCAAATCGGAGGAACAGCACCTCGTATTTCGCTTGGGTAGCTTGCACCACAGCGGTATGAACATTGACTTCTCTAACTTCAAATAGCCTTTGCTTTCCCTCTCTATCCCCTCCCAGTTCTCCCACCAGTCTTATTGTCTCCGACTACATTCTATCTTTGTCCCGACCACTCCCCTGACATCAATCTGAAGAAATGCAACTTTACCTAAACCTGTTCAATATTTGCTCTTGATGCTTTCTGCTTCAAACCTGAATGTGCACAGTCTTTTTATCACCCTGTTTTCAACATGACCTCCCAACATGAGGCATTTATTGATTATTAAATCAAATCTTCTTTGCCATTCAGTTTTTGGGAGTGCAATAATATGCCTTGGAGTACTAACATGTTTACTAGTCTTTATCTAGATGCCTCAACATAAGTAAATAAACTTAGCTTTAAAAACTCAGCATGAAAACAAGTTGGAAAAATGTACACGCCTCCTTTCACATCCCTTTCTGAATGTCAAAGGCTTTTAAGCCAATTGAAGCCCTGTTGGTGTTTGTAAATAATGAGCTATTTCAAATGGCAATCTGCTTTATAAATGGTGATTGACAGACTAATACTAATGAGAACACCAGGCTAAGCTTTTCCGCACTTTGAAACAGTGCCTTGCAATGATTTTCATCTATTTGAAAAGCAGATGGGGCTCCAGATTAATTTTTCAACTGAAAGACAGCGCTCCTGATGGTGAAAGACTGCTTTGGCACTGCTTAGGAGTGTCAACTTGGCTGTTTACACTCAAATCTTAAGTGAAAGTTGAACCTTCTAACTAAGCCACAATTGAAGCTAATTTAAAATATTTTTTTTGTGAGATAATTGTTAAGGAACCTCAATATAACATGTACTTTAACTAAAGTCAGCTGGGACATGCTGTGCATCTTGTAACTTGAGGGTCATGAGTGTTTAGAACTTTCGTCCTCAAAAGAACAGTGGACGCACGATCTGAATATATTTGGCGACGAAAATGGGTTGATTTTTGGTAAACGGGTGAAATATTACCGTGGGTAAACAGGAATGGGGGAGTTTAAGTTGCAATCGATCAGTCATTATCTTGTTGAATGGCATAGCAGGCTCACAAACCCAATGGCCCATTCCTGCACCTACTTCAATGTTCATATGTAAAATCTGACACACAAGTCTAAGATAAGACAAATGACCAGTTGGAAATGCATGGGTTGAGCAGGTTAATCTGGAATGAATTTGTTAAAGGTAGATTGTGTTTGAATTTTAGTTTACAAGAAGTAACCAGATTCATTAAAAAAAAATGAGAGATGCACTCTCTGTGGATTTTCAAATGGTGTTAGGTAGGATCTCTCTGGCATATTATATAATTTGAGCTGTATTGTTTAACAGAAAACTCGGCTCAATGTGGATAAAGAGATCTATTAAAAGTTGCTGATAGCCTACAAAAGATGAGAAGTTTAGAATAATTCCAAAATACAGAGGCAGGATAATGAAACGATTAAGTAGGCACCAGATTTATTTTCACATGGAAAAATGAGTAAATATATCTTTAATGTTTTTAATTTTTGGGATGTGTCTATTGCTGGAGATATTATTCGTCTTGATGTGGTCATGTGACCTGATTTCAGCCACTGTGCTCTACATGTTGAAGGTGCTCACATTACTGTTATGTGGGGAGTTCCAGGGTTTTACATCGGAGACAATGAAAGACTGCCTGCATGTCCAAGTAAAAAGATTGACCTTAAAGTGTGAATGCAAGTAGCAGTTTCCCTTGCTTCAGTTATTGTCCTGCTTCATGGGTTTGAGGGTTCCTGTTGCAAAAACCTTAACTGCTCCAGTTTACCATTATACATTGCAATCACAGTACATAAATTGTAATTTAAGATGGTGGTGAGAATTCCATATCGCTTCCGAAATGCCCTGTAGTCACTTGGAGGCTTTGGGGAGTTTGTGTAGTTACACAATACTCATCGCAGTAGCCATTAGATTTATGTATGAATGTTGCAGAAGTACAGCACAACTCCAGGCCACAGGTTCCATCCTGATATCTCAGATCAAGGAACCAGGTTCCATTCTGATCTAAAACAAAGTGCTGAAGGTACTCGACGTGTCAGGCAGCATCTGTGGAGCAAATGGACAGACAACTTGTTGGGTCGGACCCCTTCCTCAGACAGTAGGTTCCCAACACAAAATATTGTGCATTAATTCCCTCCACAGCTGCTACCTGATCCATGGAGTTCCTCCAATACTTTGTCTTTTGATCAAGATTCCAACATCTTCAGTTTATGTCTCAATAACCATATAACAATTACAGCATGGAAACAGGCCATCTCGACCCTTCTAGTCCGTGCCGAACACGTATTCTTCCCAAGTCCCATACACCTGCGTTCAGACCATAACCCTCCAGTCAATGGTGCTTTCCATCTTGATCTCTCAGCTCCCGGACCTGGTTTTATTCTGCTCTCTCAGCTACAGATTCTGGGTTCTATCCTTATTCTTAGCTCTTGCATCTCGGTTCCATTTTGATCTCTTGGCAACAGGAGCTGGGTTGAATCTTGACGTCTTGGCCACAGGATCTGGTTTTTGCCCTGATCTCAGCTACTGAACCTTGATACCATGCTAAACTTGATGCTGTCTGTGTGGAGTTTGCACGTCTCTCTGTTGGTTTCCTCCCACATCCCTAAGACAGTGTGATGTGTTAACTGGCAAATTACCCATACTGCATACAAAAAACAAGGGTATTTGGTTGTGTGAGAGCAAATGTTACAGAAGTAGAGAAAAATGGGAAGAGTGGGAATGGGATTAATTTCTTGCAAACTAGCAGGCATTAATGGGTCAGTCTATTTCTTTCTGTAATGTTATATCTTTTTGTCTATGGTTATGTATTGTTTTATCAAGCGACAGACTCGGAAGCCTAGGAAAAGCTCCTGATGTGAGCAGCCAATTGTGGCATGGCACTCATTCCGCTGGTGAGAAAAGAATATTAACAGATGAGGTAAGGTGCCAAAATGTTTCTTGTTCTCAAGGTGACTTGTAGTGATAATCCCCGATTTTATATGTTGAGTTGTTTTTTTAGGAATCTGGAATAATCGATCCAAAGCGACGGCGAACGAGTATCAATCCCTCCATTTTATATCCTCCTGATCTTAAGGGCAATAAGATGAAGAAGAAGGTTACCTTTGACCCATTGCATCAGGACAGTACTGAAGTGCTTCCAGCTGCATCAAAAGGAGGACAACTGAAACAGACTGCAGATATTGTTGTCAAGTGCCTAACCCCTTATTACAAAGAGGGAAAGTTTGCTTCTAAGGTAAATTAAGCTGCATTCAACCTAGGACATATAGACCTCGTGTTCTTAATTTGCAACTGCCGTTGCTCACAGAGATATTTTTATTTCCATTTTTCAGTACATTGTGTAAGTAATTGGTGATTTAGTAGATTAATCTTTCATACCAACCAGCCGATGTTTCAGGTACCATTTATCAAGGGAATGGACAGTTGCCATTTCAGGTCAGGACCACTCTTCGGACTGATGGAGTAGGAGGGGGAGAAAGCTAGAAAAGAGAAGTGGGGGTGGACCAAAGCCTGGCAAGTGATAGGTGGTAAAGGTGATTGGCAGATGGGTGGAGTAAGTGACAAATGTTGGAGAAGAAAAGAAGACAAAAGGATGCCAGATAAGGTAAGAAGAGGGAAATGTAGAGCCAGAGGGAGGAATACAAGTGGAAGGGGACAAGTAGGAGGGTAATGATGGGAGATAAAAGTGAAATCTGGGATTTGGTTATGGGAGAAAAGTACACAAAGGAGGGGAAAAGAGCATATGCACACTGGGGTGGGGAAAAAGATGGGGGGACAGGGTACTATTGAAATTAAAGAATTCAATCTTTATACTGTGGGGTGGTAAGCTATCCAAGCGGAATATGATGCTTTTCTTCCAGTTTGCGTGTTTTCTATCTGGCAATGGAGGAGCTAAGGACAGAAATGTCAGTTTGTGAATAGGATGTGGAGTTAAAATGGCTAGCAACCGGGAGATCCAGCAGGATTTGGTGGACAGGGCACAAGCGGTCGCCCCTGGTCTATGCTTGGTCTTGTCGATATAAAGGAGGCCTCATTGGGCATACTGAATGCAATAGATGAGGTTGGAAGAGGTGTACTTGAATCTGTTTCACCTAGAAGGGCTGTTGGGTGCCTCAATGGAAGTGAAAGAGGAGGTGTAGGGACAGGTGTTACATCTATAGTTGCAGGGGAAAGTGCCTTGGGAGGCACTGGTTTGGGTGGAAGAAGTGAGTGAAATAAGGAGACTCGGAGAGAGTAGGCTCTATGGGAAGTAGACGGGTGAGGGTGGGAAATGGAGAATATGTTGAATATGCCACCCAAAGATCTTATAGCTTCGCTATAAGATCTTTGATGCCACCCACCCCGGTATGCACATTTATTCCACCAACCGAGGCACTCTGCTACTTTCCCCTTCTCCAATCATTAATCTCTTATCCCCAAATCACACATTTCTATTTGATCCTCCCTTTCCTTTCCCCAATCCTTTCCACCCATATCCCTCTCTCCTGGTTTAACATTTCACTCCACATCTTTCCTTATCGGACTCCCTTTTGCCTCTTTTACACCTCTAGGCTTTGTCACTTACTCCATCTGTTTGCCAATCCGGCACCTCGCCTGGAAACACCTTTCACTTTCCAGGCAATTTACCCACACCTCTCTTTTCCAGCTTTCTGCATCCTATTCCATCAGTCTGAAGAATGGACAGACGACGTTTCTGTCCATTCCCTCCACAGATGGTGCCTGACCCACCAAGTTCCACCGGCAGTTTGTTTTTTTTGCTCAAGATTCCAGCATCTGAAGTTTTTGCTGCCTCCAGCCAACATATTTCATGTGTTGTGTTACTACAGGATTTGTTTAAAGCTTTTGCACGTCATCTTTCTCATTTACTGGCTGTTGGAGAGAATGCATCGAAGAAAAATGGTAAGAGTAAACTTATTTTCAATCACGGTCTGTTGGGTTCTGGGAAATGGGATATAAAATTAATCTGAAGGCAAATAAATGTATGCATGGTAATCTCACCAGATATAACATTCCCTTACATGATCAGAATATTATGGGAAATATAAGGTTTCCATTACCTCTCCTGGCTGTGCGTTCTAGACTGATGAAAGCCTTCTTCACTGTCTACAACTCCACCAATGTTTGTGTCGTCTGCATACCTACTAACCAACCCATCTACATTTTCATCCTAGCCATTTATATAGATCACAACTTGTGAAAGGATGTTTTCACCACTTCTCTCATTTCCTCTAGAATAGTCAGGAGGATTTGTTTTCTTGAGAAATGATTTTAATTTATTTCAATTGATCTTTCAGTGAAAGAAGAGGTCCAGCAAATAATCCATTGCTTCTTTAAAAGTCGCCGGAAGTGTGAGAGTGAAAATGACTGGAGGGACCTGCATGCATCATAGCCGTTCTATTATACTTGACACTGGCAGGAAGCAATTTATTTTTTATTTATATTTGGTTTGACTATTTAACGTGGCATTGGTGCTATAGAGCCATTTATTCTTTGGCATAGCCACATCAATCAGGGCTGATCTCAGTAATTAGGTAAAAAGACATTCAATTCTATGCAAAATCTTTGGACTATGCACCAGGCCGCATGAATGAGAATGAATGTGTTGTTATTGTTCTGTTGTAATTATTGAGAGAATTGCAAACTGAGATACTTTATTAAAATAAAGATTTTTCCAAACAATATTATTGTAGAGGTTTTGCTGAAGTACATTAATTACTATTATCAGGAAGATATCAATGGGCTGGTCAAATGAACATAAATTAAATTCAATCTTAAGAAAAGTATTGGAGGAGCATAAGCAAGGCATGGAAATACATAAAATATTAAGTTTAGGAGAGAAACAAATTTTAGAGAATGTGTTCGGAGATCGCTGAAAATCGGTGGTGGGGAGGGGGGGGGTGGTAGAGAAGGCGGTTAAGAAGGCATACCTGACTATTTGCTGAGTCGCAGAATGAAAAACACAGGGGCATCATGCTATAATTATATTAAAATACTAAGCAAAAAAATTAAGTACTGGAGGATAGACATGCCCTTCTTCAGTCAACCTGAAACGTCACCCATTCATTCTCTCCAGAGATGCTGTCTGTCCCGTTGAGTTACTCCAGCTTTTTGTGTCTATCTTCGGTTTAAACCAGCATCTGCAGTTCCTTCTTACACTAAGTATTGGCGGAATTCAATGTGTCAGGCACCGTCTCTGGAGGTAGTAGACTGATGACATTCTGGGTTGGAATGCTTCTTCCAACTAACTGGAGTTTGATTGGCAGATGGGTGGAGTAAATTACAGATGCTTGAGGTAAAAATGAGACATAGGGATACCAGATAACGGAGAAAAAAAATGAGTGAAATATTAAGTCAAAGCGAAGGATATGGGCAAAAAAGAACGGGGTAGGAGAAAGTGTGAATAAAATGGAAATGTGGGCTTTGAGGATGGGGATAAGTGTACAGAGAAAGAAGCATGGGGACTGAGATAGTGAAAGATGGTGGGAGAAATGTACATGGACCACAGTGGGGTGAGCATGTATTGAAATTGGAATATTTAATTGGAGATATTCGGGTGTTAAAATTAAATGGGCCTTAAACAGTCTAAATAAGATCTTCCTGACCTTGATTGTAGTTGATTGCGAGGAGAGATTTTTAATTTAGTTTATGACATTAGAGGGGAATTGAGGAAAACAATGTCACCAAAAAAATCAATAAATCCTTCAATTTAAGTTGGGTAAATTTGCAATTGGCTTTGATGCACATAACAACGTCACAAATTTAACAGAACCATGTGATAGATGTGAACAAAGCCAATTATCATATTTCAGTTTGATACTTCTGGTTCCTTTCCCTGTCCCTCATAAACATGGTACCTGTATTTGACTTTGAGCAAGTAGCTGATGTTTACCACTGAAGCTACAAGCAGCTGATACACTACCGCAATACAGGAATGTAGTAATGAATATATTACATGTTATTGTTGTTTACATTCTATAAGTCAAATATATATTCCTAGTTTCAGATTCATGCCAATTGCTGGACTGTATTAACCTGCAGGTTAAGGACTTGCTGTAGTGAGATAGTGGAACTCATTGGCTGAAAGGTAGTGGAGCAGAAACCATTACATTTAAAAGTCATCTGGATGATTTCTAGAGAAGCCATAACCTGCAGGGCTTGGGAATGAGAAGTGGGAACGAATAACCAAAAGATCCTCACTCTTGACGAACAAAGGGTCAAATACGAGACTCGTGCACTAAATAATCTCACGTTTTATTAACCATGTTCTCTGGAACCCCGGCTAAACCAAGATGTTGGTGACCCCGGTAACTCAGTTACTCCACTTGGCACTTGTGCCACTACCTGCCACGTTTATTACTATCAATACGGTTAACACACTAAACGCGTTTTTGATAGATATTTCTTATTTTAACTAAACGGGACGCAATGAGTTACGCACTAGTTCCAGGTCGGCCTGTACATTGGACGAGCCTGCCGTCTCTTCCGCAGCTCTGCCGGCATAGCTGGACTCTGCGTTGTCTTTCGCTTTGCTGGAAGGAGGAATGCCCCAGAAAGCGGCCGATCGTCCCTCTTCACAACGGCCTCCTCTCGGCCTCGAGCACGTCAATGGCAGCCTCGCAGCAGGCGCGCAAACAGAGAGCGCGTGCGCGCCGGCCCGGCAGCCGTTGCCACGTGCAAAGATCCTACAGCAGCTCCTCCAGCTCCTCCAGCTCCTCCAGGATCTTTGGCCACGTGTGCGCGCCGGCCCGGCAGCCGTTGCCACGCATGCGCGCCAAGCGGCATCGAGTTTAGTGTGTCAGCGTCCGAGTTCCGCGGCTGCGACCCGATGCCACCGGTGCTGTTGATTCAGAATCTTCCCCGTTGGGCGCCGCCTTCCTTTGCTGCCACCCGGGCTTAGCCCAGAATTTTCCGCACATCTGCAAAGCCGCGGACAGGGTGAGACTCCTGGAAGGGACGAGGCGGATCTACAGCTCAGACGGAAAGGTGAAATAGGGTCAGAATCAAAGATTATAGAGGATCTTTGGTCAGAATGTTGCACAACAAGGCCGCAAGATCAAGGGGTGTTGGAAAACTAGAAGACTGCATATGTTGGAGCCTATTTAAAATAGTAAGGAACTGCAGAAGCTGGATTCTTGTGTGGAACATAGCGTGCTGGAGGGACAGAGGCTCAGCCACATCTGTGGATGGAAATAGACGACTTGCAGGCTGAAGTAATTCCTTTTATTTTGCTCAGTTTAGCCTTGATTGGTGGAAAGCAGTAACAGACACGGAATTAAGAATTTGGACAATTGTAGATTGTTTAGAGACAGCCAGAATGTATTTGTTAAAGGGAAATAATGTCTTAATAATAAGAAGCGGTTGGTGTCTTAAAATCATTGCCGCGGCACTGGAGAGGAGGCTGGATAAGTACTATATCTGTGTAAACCAGGGGGAAGGGGAAAGGGACCGGCTCGATTGTGTTTACATACCAATGGATCTGCAACCATTCTCTGATTCAGTAAAACACAGCACAAGATATACATGATTAGGATTGAAGACCAACAGAGAAAATGATTGTGTCGATAGAAAATTGGTTACATAACAGGAAATCGAGAGTCAATGACAGTTTGACAGACAGATGGGAACGTATGCAATGTATGGATAGATGGGAACGTATGGGAAGCATTTGCTTCCTTATGAGGGACATTTGCTTCCTTAACATATATTAGTGGGGTGCAGGGGACAATATATAAATTTGCATAGTCGGTGAACTGTGAACGGTGTAGTGATAGATATCAGAGTGATGCATAGGTTGGGGTAAATGTGACCATAGACAGTACAGTACAGGAACTGACCCTTTGGCCCATAATGCAAATTCCAAACATGCTGCCAAATGAAAGTGATCTCAGCCTGCACATGATCCATATCGCTTTATTCCATGCAAATCCATGTGCCGGTTCAAGAGTCTCTTAAATGCCACAATCTCATCGTCTTCCACCACTACCCCCGGCAGCGCTTTCCAGGTCCCCAGCACTCCATGTTTTAAAAACTTGACCTGCACACTTCCTTTAAGCTTTCCCCTCAGGTATGCATGCTGTATTTGATATTTCCACCCTTGGAAAAAAGGTTCTTATTGTCTACCTTATCTATTTTATAATTTTATATACTTCTATCTTGTCTCTCCTCAACTGATGCTCCAGAGAAAATAATCAAGGTTTGTACAAGCTCTTCTTGTAGCTAATTCCCCCTAATCCAGGTAGCAATCAGTCTGGTAAAAGCCTTCTGGAAGAACAAGAAGAACCAAGACCAAGAACATAGACATCATTTCAAACAGAATGAGAAAACAGAATTCTGCAGAGATCATAGAAAATGAGAGGGTAAGTTGATAAACTGATTTACAACTTTTTCTTTCATGTTTATTTTATTAGAAGCAATTGTACAAGAAGAAAGCAATCGACATAACAATTATACAATTTTCGTACAGCTTCAGTTTTAACATTTTATAAACTGATAAATGAATCGGAAAAAAAGTAAAAAGGAAAGAATGAAGAGAAAGAAGAAAGATACAAAAAAGAGAAGAAAAAACCCTGAACTGACAAAGAAGTGAGAGAGAAAAAGCGGAGATATGTCCTGCTATCCTTCCCTACACCCGCTCACCCAACCCAAGCATTGGTTTTAAATATTGTGTTCAACCATTCTGTTGTTGAAGAAATTCAACAAAAGCAGACCATATTTTGAAAAATTGGTCTTATTTATCAGCCTTATTTTTTCTAAATGTAGTGTCTCGGTCATTTCTGTGATCCACATCTTCACTGTGGGAACTGTTATCTAATTATCCAGTATAAGTTTTTTTCGCAGTTATTAAACCATAGTCAAGGAAACGTCTTTGGAATGTCGTTAACTTAGAGCAGCCCTCTGACATTCCTAATATTATTAATTTTGAATCTGACTCTAATTGAATTTTGAGTGTTTTAGAAATGGTATTGAATATTCACATCCAGAAATTTTGTATTTTTATACAGGATTCAAAAGAATGGGTTTAGGATAGTTTCTTGGAGGTGACATTTATCACAGAGAGGGGAGACAGTTGGGAAAATCTTATTCAATTTGGTCTTTGAGTAGTATAATCTATGCAATACTTTGAATTGTATCAGGCAATGCCTGGTATTTAAAGAACAGTAATGTATGTATAGTAGGCTTTCCTCCCATATATCTTTTGAAATGGGTAAACCAACTCGTCCTCCCATGCTCACCTATAAATCCCAGAAGGTGGGTATTAATATTTAAGAGAGTGTTATAAATGTAAGATATCAACTTACTTGTATCGGCATGTCTATTCAAACAATCGTCTAATATATTTGGACCCTTAAAAGGACAATCTTGTGTATATGTTTCACATAATCTCGGATTTGAAGGTACCTAAAAAAAAATGTTTGCATTCTAGTGATATTTCTCCTGTAGTTCCTAAAAAGAAAAGAGAGTCCCCTTTTTATAGAGGTATTCTCAGGTTTTTCCATTGAACAAACACCATATCTAAAGTAGACGGTTTAAACGAGGGATTGTTTGCAATAGGAAGAAGGAGAGACAAGTTTCTCAATTTAAGACTGAATTTCAATTGTTTCCAGATACGTAGAGTACTATGTATTATCGGATTTTACTCATACGTTGACTTATTCAAATATATAGGAGGATCGAGCCTATACTAAAAGGCAACCAATCTTCCCTCTCCATTTTTGATTTAAATCTTTTTATTTGAATTTCACAGCAATTTGCATACATACAATGATAACAGACAGTGACAGTCAAGGCGTAATTGTGCAACAGTATGTAAGCGACCCTCAAAGCCCTTACCCTTGCCCACCTTCAACCCACCCGAATCAGGTCGGAACCAAACGGGGCAAACAACACTCACATACATACACATCCACACAAATATATGGTAAGATAAACGAAACAAAAAGTACTAAACAAAAAAAAAGGGGGGTCACTAATAACAGTAAATAAGTAAGTAATTAAAGAAATAAGTGTGGGGGGGGGGGGGTGGGTTAAGAGGAGAGCAGCTGCAGCACAACAATGGTGGAGAGCACTCCGTCCTCTTCCGAGTCCGGGGACAAGTTGAGAGAGTTAACAAGTTCCAAGAAAGGGTTCCATGTATCTAGGAATGTCTTGGTAGAGCCTTTGAGAGAGAACCTAAGTTTTTCAAGCTTTAAATTGTAAAGCACCTCCTTAATCCAGCGGGTGTGTGTCGGGGGACAGGTGAGCCTCCAGTTAAGCAAGATCAGTCTCCGGGCTAACAAGGTTGTAAAAGCTAGAACCCGTTTCACCGCAACAGAGAGGTTGGTGTTGGGAGGGGTATCGAAAATGGCTGACAGTGGGTTTGGAGGAATAGACTGGCCGTAGGCTCTGCTTATCAAGTCGAAAGCACTCCTCCAAAAGGCTGCTAGCTTAGGGCAAGACCAAAACATATGGCTATGGTTGGCAGGAGATTGATTACATCTGTTGTAGGTGTCCCTAATAGCGGGGTAAATTCTAGATAATCTTGCATTTGTGTAGTGGACTTTGTGAAGGACTTTGCATTGGATTAGGCCATGACGGGCACATATGGAGGAAGATTAGATCAAATCCAAGGCAGAGTCCCATTGCTGGTCTGTTAATTTCGTATTCAGCTCACCCTCCCACGCAGCTGTTAATGAGGTATGACGTTTCAATATAACCCACCCTAACAAGTTATACAAAACAGAGATGCATTTCTTCCGGTTGGGTTCTAGAGCTAAGATGGTATCGGTCAGGGTTTCAGGGGGGCGATTTGGGAAATGGGGGAATGTCTTCTTCACAAAATCCCTAATCTGGAAAAAACGAAAAAGGTGGTAGTTTGGGAGGTTATAGTTGGACGAGAGCTCCGCAAAAGACGAAAATATGCCATCCTTGTATAGGTTTTTGATAATACTGAAAGGCAAACAATCTTCCCTCTCCATTTTTAACCAATTAACATGTTGACATGTATTGTCCAACCAGAAGATTATATTTTTAATGTTAGTTGCCCAGTAGTAAAAAAGAAAATTAGGAAGAGCTAATCCTCCATTTTCTTTGGGTTTGCACAAATGTCTTTTGTGTATTCTATGGGTTTTGTAGTCCCAAATAAAGTTAGTGACAATAGAATCCATTAATTTTTTTTTACTTTTAGGGAGATATATCGGTATTGATTGAAATAAATATAGGAGTTGCGGAAGGAAAATCATCTTTATGGCATTTAATCTACCTATAAGGGAGATAGGAAGTGTTTTCCAAACCTGAATGCAGGCATGTAGTTTAGTAATTAATGGTGGAAATTTTATTTTAAACAGAGAGGAATATTTTCTAGGTTCCGAGATATCTGAACTTTTCGGTAACAATTCTGAATGGAAATTTTTGGAGTTGAGAAGGGTCTTGGTCTTTTATCGGCATAATTTCACTTTTTTTCCAATTTATTCTATATCCTGAGAAATAACCAAATTGTTCTATAATGTTTAGCACATTTGGAATACTAACTTGGGGATTAGTAATGTATAGAAGTACATCATCTGCATATAACAAGATCTTATTGGTGGTATATTTGGTATTATATCCATGGATGCCTGAATGTGACCTAATACTCTTGGCAAGGGGTTTTATGGCTAAAGCAAATAACATTGGTGAAAGGGCGCATCCCTGTCTGTAACATCTAGATAAATAAAATTTAGACTTGTCAGTATTCTAGCTGTCGGATTAGTGTATAAGAGCTTCACCCATGAAGTAAAGTTTTCTCCAAATTGGAATTTTTCCAACACTGAAAAGATAAGACCGTTCCATTTGGTCGAACGCTTTTTCTGCACCTAGAGAAATAATTGTTAGATCTTCGTTTATCGTTCTCTGCGAATATATTATATTAAACAAACGTCTCAAATTATAAAACGAATGTCGTTTAGGTATAAACCCAGTTTGATCTGGATATATTAGTTTACTAATAACCCAGCTTAATCTGCGAGCCAAAGTCTTAGCTAGTATCTTCTGATCCGTATTTAAAAGGGCTATTGCCCTATAGGATCCAGGCTCCTCGAGATTTTTATATTTGTTTGGAATCAATGTAATAGTTGATTCGGCAAGAGTTTGTGGTAAAGTGTTCTATAAAGGGCTTGTAAACGTGGGGAAATTAAATCATTAAATTATTTATAAAATTCGTTACTAAATCCATTCGGACCCGAATTTTTCCCACTTTTCAATGATTTAATAGTCTCTACAATGTCTTTTGTTATCTCTGCTCCTGATTCATCCCGTTCCTCCTCGTTAAGGGATGGGAGATTGCAATTCTCAAGAAAAGTTTTCATCTTTGCAGGATCAGCTGTTGTTTTTGATGAATATAGTGTTTGGTAGAATTGTAAGAATCTTTCATTAATATCTTTAGGCAATGTAAGCAGATCTCCTTTTTCTGATCTAATTTTGTGAATAGTATGATCATTCTCTAATTTGTGGAGTTGACGTGCAGTAGCTTGTGTGGTTTATCACTAAATTAAATTTTTTTTTGCTTAGTATAATGAAATACCCTAATAATTTTTGCAGAAAGAACTTGATTTAATTTAAATTTTAATGCAGCTATCTTATTATGTTTTGCAGTGGTTGGGACTGTCGCATTTTCTAAGTCTAGCTGTTTAATCTGTTTTTCTAATTCCAATTGTCTTATTTTTCTTGTTTTGAAAAGCTTGGTATGTGATAATACAGCCTCTAACATAGGCTTTTTAAAAGTTTCCCACAACAACGCTGAAGAAATACCAGGGGTGTTGTTTGTCTCGAAAAATGTTTTAATCTGTAGCTTCAAATAGTCACAACAACTTGCCTCAGTTAGTATTTGTGGGTTGAATATCCAAAACGATTGTTTATTATGCATTCCTTCCAATTTTACTGAAAAAGTTAAAGGACAATGGTCCGAAATAATAATGTTGTGATATTTTGGGTTATAGGTAAAAGGGACAATTTTTGCATCTACCAGGAAATAATTAATTTGTGTATACATTTTATGAACACTTGAATAAAAAGAATATTCTCTTCCAGGTGCATTGGCAATCCTCCATATGTCAGTTATGTTTGTATCCTGGCCGCTCCTGTTTCCTCATAATTCTAAAGATGTGTTAACTAAGTGGCCTCTTGTGTAGGTGACTGCAAGATGAGCGGAATGAGTTGATGGGCAGGGTGAGAGAAAATAGGTTGCAAGGAGGTAAGTTGGGAATGGGACTGAAGGAAGTGCTCGGACAACCACACTAGACAATAATCCGAATCGTCTTTTCTGAGTTTTATGGAAATATGAGATTGGCAGGATGGTCGAGAACTGTGGAATGTAGATGACTGGCAAATGAGCCACAATGAGGAAAAACATGTTTACGCAGCAAGTGGTCAAGGTCTGGGATGTAATGTAATGTGGCAGGAGGATAGGAGGCAAATTTAAATATAGCTTTAGTTTAGTTTAGCTTAGAGATACAGCACCAAAATAGTCCACCTCCAGTTTAAATTCCATTTGGAATATTTTGGAGGACCAAGAAACCTTTGGTCCACCTGGTCCGTGCTGAGCAGTAACACTATCCTACACCCACGAGGGACAATTTTCACATTTTACCAAGCCAATTAATTTTTACATTTTACCAAGCCAATACCTGTACGTTTTTGGAGTGTGGGAGGAAACCGAAGATCTCGGAGAAAACCCACGCAGGTCACGGGGAGAACGTACAAACTACGTACAGACAAGGCCCATAGTCGGGATCGAACCCAGGTCTCCGGCGCGGCATTCACTATAAGGCAGCAAATCTACCACTTCGCCACCATGCTGCCCTTCAAAAGGGAGACTAATAAAAGTTTATGAAAGAAAATGGTTTTCAGGACTGTGGGAAAACTGACAAATTAGTATGCTTTTTACACAGACCTAGTGCTTGATCGATTGAGCGCTTTCTGTGTTGTAAATAAAGTAAAATAGACTTTGATCCATAAAATGTGAATGTAGTCATCTTTTGGTGTTCTTTTTGGGTAGTTTAGCAGGACTTAACGAAGACTGTCTAATGGTATTCTATTCCAAGTTTATTAAAAAAACAAAAAAAGGTGTTTAGCTATCATTTACACTAGTTCTTCAAATATCCCTAAAATTATCATCTGTTACCTGTTCTTGCATTTGAAAACATTGAGTTAGAATATTATTGTGTGCCATGATTAAGGGAGATCAGGAGTGGATGAGGGGTAAAAAACAGGGGGAAATGGGTGATAGATGGAACCATACCACAAAGGCCTGGAATAAATGTCATATCTTCAAAGTTTATGTGTCCGTGCATGTGTGTGTTGATAACAAACAAGGCCACCAATTTGTATGCAAAGTCTTCAGTAAAAGTCTATATAGCTAAAGTATACTGTAGTCAAATAACCCATTCCATTAAATTATATTTAATATAATAATATTTTGGTTTGTATTATTTTTTCTAACTATAAAACAGTAAAAATGTCGAAACTACATTATTTGATCATTACAAACCATAAAACAATGAAGTAACACAAAGTGAAAAGGCAATGTACCATTCACTTACAGTTATTTTACAGAGGAGCTTTCATTTCCGTCTGGGCTGTCGTTTTATATAGATCACTACTGAGGAAATGCTGCGACGTTAGGAGCAAATGGTGGAAGGGTAAGAAGATAGTTTGCTAGCACCAAACTAAAATGTCATATTGGATGGCAAATTTGGTTGCATTAATATTCTGTAATATAATCATTTATCTATTCCTTGCATCTTGGTTAGGACTTTCAATTATGGTCCAACTAATATTATTTCAGTATATTTTTTAATTTAATAATGACACCTGGTTTAATATTACTTTAAATTATTTGCAAGTCTTGTCCAGCATCATATAATATTTCCCTTCTAAATGGATGTTCATACAACCAAGTACAAATATATCAAATCAGGTGGAGAAGTGGCCTAAAATAATTGTTTCATGTGATTTTTCTCCCCTCAGCCATTCTGAAGGATTTGGTATTTGGGATTTACAGGCTAATGTATCTAGTAATTGTTTTGAAAAGCAGCAAAGCAGTTAAACTAATATATCTTGTTTTATCTGTGGTGGAAAAACGGAAATAGGAATTTAACACAGTGTCCTGCCAGGAAGGTTTAAAGTGCCAGCACCCATATTTGGAACATCACACTAACATTGCATTTTCACTTTATTCTGCAGCAGTTTATCATATCAAGTACCTAAAGAAAGTCAGACTATTAAATGCAACTTTTGACTAATTAAATTAGAAAAATATTTAAAGAGCATGAAAAAATTAAAAAAACAAATATAATACGGCTCTATTTACAAAGATAAATAACCTTCATATCTATGAAGGAACCTTTTTTTACTCCAGTTGTTCTAGCTTATTACCCAACAAATCACAATGAAAATAAGCATCTCCCTCGATTAACCCACGAAAACCTTTAATCACACAGACGAATTTGAGTGTCAGGCCCTGCCTGTGAAGTGATGAACTGTTTTTTTGGATGGGAAACTGCTGTTGCTTTCATAGTAGACTTCCTCTGTGTGCCAGTAATGGGCAAGTGATGCAGAATTTGCCACTGCGTCAACCCAGTTCCATCGGACTCATTACTGAGTGGTATCGTTTGTAGCCAGAACTAGTCAGCGAGTGGCAGTTGGGGATTTCCTCAGACGATCTGAGCAAGATGTTATCCAGAAGGCCTCCGCCACCTAAAGCTGCCAGTAGCCTTGAGCACATATGTTAAGGAGTAAATTGTGGCCACTTCCCTTTAATTATCGTGGAATTTTGTGGAGTTGTAACTGTTCTCTGCAGCCCAGTACTGATGTGGATCATATTATGTTCTTGTAAAACATTAATTAGCAACATTGGAACTTCCATCTCGTCTTATTTGCACGTGGTCATGTGTAGGAATGGTGCACAATAACATCAAGGATCATTCCAATCATGTGGGAGATTTTCTTTGCCTGGGGTAAAGATACAAAGACACTTGTCATTATTTTGATATCCACTGGACCCATTCCTCAGTGCTGCTGATGTTGATTAGCTGTAGTGTGGCTGAACAGTCTGAAGAAGGGTCCTCATGCAAAATGTCCCTTATCCACATCCTCCAAAGATGCTGCCTGACCTGTAGTGTGGTTGAACACCAGCATAACCCATGCCCTTGATTCTTGACTCTCCTTAATTAAAAAGCAATGCCAAATTATGCCTGCTGTTGTGATGTGAGTCTCTGATCACCAAGAATTAAGTTGGCATTATTAGGGAAGCTGTCATCAGTGACAGCTCTGATATGGCTAAAGGTAGGAATTACCAGGCATTGGGAAACAGTTGTCAGCCTTATTGCCCTAAATTTGCTGTTGATGTACAACTGCAATATGCAGACATATCAGTAATGAATCTTTGAAAACGTTTTTAATCATGTTCATAAATGATAGGATCAGAACTAGGCCATTCGACCAATCAAGTCCACACTGCCATGGAATCATGGCTGATCTACATTTCCCTCTCAACCCTATCCCCTGCCTTAACCCCCGACACCCGTACTAATCCAGAATCTGTCGATCTCCGCCTTAAAACTATCCATTGACATGACCTCTGCAGCCTTCTGTGGCAATGAATTCCACAGATTCACCACCCTCTGACTAAAGAAATTCCTCAACCAGGAATTGAGGAGGGAATCATGTTGAGAGAAGGCAAATAGCATAACATCAATAAGGCAAGAAACAGTAAATCTTGCTGTACATCTCCAAATTTTTGGGCAGTGAGAAGCTGGCATTTACTCAGAACGCTGCCAAGCCCGTGGACTTTAATATGCATGTCTCCAAATGCAGAAATCTCAAACCCACTCGGATTCCAGCAGCCACTGGACCTGTACAGAGTCCAATGATAGATGAACAGTCTTCCCAGCGTTTGGTTATAGTTTCTGCATCAAGTTACAGGCAACACAGGATCGCTGAGTACATTTATTTCCAGGGAGAACTTCTGCTGTGGGGAAGATTGCCATGTATATGATTTTTAAATTGTTTTATTTGTACATTATTTTAAAGTTGTTAGATTATTTTATATTTTAACCTTGTAAAGCAAACTTTCATAATATTTTAATTATTTATTTCATTTGTAATAATTTTTCAAAGATTGTAAATGTTCCTGCCATTGGGAACATTCCCAAAGCTTGACAACTTTGATAGAGACGATGGAGTTTGGTGCAATGGATTTTCCTCCATTCAAGATTTTCTCAATATTTCTAATTCATCCTAATGACCCGGTTATATTATTCAAGAGTCTGGCACTTGAAGGACAATGCCAAAGAGGGCCACGGTTCTCTTAGTGTGAGATAGCGAGTAATCTGAGCAGTGACTGCAAGCATAGCTCCCACACAGCAAAATTCAGGCCAAAATACATTGACCTTTACCAACGGCTTACATATCCTTTGCCTGCATGGGATTTAAACCTCAGAAGCAGAGTTGCAGCCCACTATGTCATCTATTTTGCACGGCTTTTTAAATGTGTGTCCTATAGTACCTCTTTCACTTCAAAGGTGATCCTCTGTGGTTTGTCTGGAGAACCGTAATTGACGTCCATCAATGGAAAATTTGATCCGTCAAGTGGGCGCCTGGTACGCATCATCTGGATGTCCCTCAGAGAAATCCTCAGCAGTTCATTCTGTAAGATGAAACATTGTCCAGATCAATCTGTACTTTCCCTGAATTGTGATGCAATATCACTATGGTCTGCACTCAGGCACTTCTCTTTGCACTGCTTGTTGTACTTGTGTATGGTGTGATTGTACTCATGTACAGTTTGTTTTAGCTGGATATAACGCTAAGTTTTTTGTGTATCTCCATACACGTGACAATAATAAACCAAAACCAATATCTCCTTCTGAATAGTCTGGTCATGGTAGCTTCTTCAATGTGTGTGCTACCCTTGGGAAGAAGCCCATCCTACAGTGTTGCTTTATTTCACTGATATCCTTCAGTTCATGCTCGACTTTGCCTTCTTCCTCCAAATATCTTGACACAGTAGACCGTAAAGGAGATGAGTTTAATGGTGACAGACAAGAATAGTGTCCCCTCTGGGCCCATGTAATGGAAACCACTGCTATCACATACATTGATGCTGTACCTATTTTAATGATGTCCTGCAAATTCTGGATATTAATCAACAAATCTGCTTAAATCCCCTACACTCGTGTGAATTGTATGGATTACATTAAAATATATTTTCTTTAGGTGTACTGCTAGCCCTTGCCCACGATTTGCTTGGGATACACACCGAGATCCTCCAATGCTGGAACTCCAGTTAATGAGCCTCAGTCCTTTTTAATTGGAGTGCTCAGAAACAGGCAATACTTCTAATGGATATACTAATGAGAAATATTTTATGCTTTGGTCCTTATTAAGTAGTCACTAATTTGATATCAGCCAAAGTAACAATTTTTTCAACAGGGTTCTGGAAATCAAGCAGGAGTAGAAACACTGGTTGCATTTTACATCAAGGTACCAATATCACGACAGCATCCCTATCTACCCATGTGAGATCAATTAGATATACTGCCATCATTGAAATTCTAATACTGAAATAAACTTGTGAAGAAAACATTTATATAGCTTGAATATTAATCTCAATATGATATTTGCATGAAGCAAAATATTTATTACAATGAAAAGAACGCAATATGTTTATCATCCTTGAGCTATGTAATCAGTTGATGGTTTCAATGTTGCTTTGATCCCATAATCTCTATGTTAATATAATTGATGCATGCAAATTACTGTACCTTAGCCTCCTCACTTAAGACCATCAGAAATTCTTGACTGAATGCAATGATGCATGGAGCTGGAATCCAATGCAGGCTGGTCTTTTTCACTGTAAAGATGTTGTAACCAAACAGAGGCATGGTACACACTGCAGCTGAACAGAAAGAGAAATATATATAATGGTAGGTATGTATGAACTAAGCAGACTGTGTTAGAAGGAGGTTGAGGAATTATTCTGCTGGGCTATACAGGCAGGGTTGTACGAGGTATATTGTATCACCAGTTGTAAAAACCCAGAAGACATACAAGGGAACTAGGGTACAGGATTAAATAATATCAACATACTGGATTGTAGACAGCATATTTAATCAATACCAACTATTTTGGACATACTATAGGAAGAATTTTAACCATCTAATCCCAGTTGTCCAGAAGAGCAAATTCATCTTCAAGGCCCTGTATCACAGATTTTTTTTTGTTGCAACAAACCAGCCAAAAGCTGTGGAAAAGCACAAACTCATGCTGCAAATAGTCATTGATTGCCTGCTGAGCAAGTTCAGTACCACACTGCAGAAATGTCTATGATAATTGGCAGCATAGTTACCCAGTGATCATGCATTAGGGTTAGGACATATCTGACCCGCTACATCATAAGTCTCAACCACTGCTCACTTCTCTCCATTCTGAGTAAATAGTGCACCAGCAGTTTCCCCCTAATATTCAATTTGACGGCTTTACCTCATCCTGTAGTTCACACGTTGCACACACTAAAAACCATTCAATCACGGCAGGCACATCTTCCAGGCACAATGATACATTTTACAAAAAAAATAGTAGGGAACAAAAGAACTGTAGTAAGATTAATTATTTCAGTGCATCATGGAAAGGGGGCATCATAGTGGTGAGTGTATCTCAACAGTCCGTCCTGTTCTCATCCTACAGTCTCTTGAAGGTATATGGATACACCAATCACTTCTTCCACACAATGCAATTTGGCTTTGTGTCTTTTAATTCAGTTGCACAATTACAATGTTCCCAGGAGCTGCAAGAAGATGGTGAAGACGTAACAAAATGCTATTTGGTCTTGCTCTCATAGCCACCAGCCTAGGCAACAACTGCTTAATAACTTTTCAATATCTGAATTCTGCTGTAATGGTGGTGGGCAGAGTTCCACATGTTTAGGTTGATGCCAGTCCTGTACTGGAACAGCCTGACTAGAGAATCATTTTACTAGTTAAACAAAACACACAGCATAGAAATGGGTCATTCAGCCTATCATGTCCGTCAACCGTTTTGTCCATCTTCATCAATCCCATGCATTCACATTAAGTCGATATCCTATGACTAGCCTAGTAAAGTGTCAGTCCAAATATATTTTAAACTGATTTTATCTGATTTCTCCACTTCCTCTGGCAGTGCATTCTAGACATCAACAATTTTTTTTGCAAAAAAACATTCCCCTCAAATCCCCATTATAACTCCTATCTCTTGCCTTAATCTGCACCCCATTATTTTTGTTACTCCCTCTGTATGGAAAATAATTCTGAGCATCAACCTCTCTTTGTCTCTGATAATTCTACATACCTGTCAAGTCACCGCTCGACCTCTTTGCTCCATTGAAAATAAGCCAGCTTGTCCATTTACTCTCCATCACTAATACCCTCCAATCTAAACTACATCCTGGAAAATATATTTTGCACTGTCTCCAATACAAGTCTTCAGTACAACAACTGAATGAAGTTTATCCCACAGGTTTAGTTGCATCCAGTATTTTCCACCATTTCTAAAAATCAAAGAGAATGATGTCTGAAGATTGGCTTCTCTGATGTTGAACCCCTTGTAGGAAAGTGTAAGTGGACTATTCATCCTACGTATCCATCAATTCCCCACTCATTCCCGATTCCACCACTCCTCTACGCTCTAGCGACAATTGTTTAAATTACAGTGTTTAATGAAGCTAACCCGCACATCTCAGGAATGTGGGAGGAAACTGGGGTAAACCCGCGGTTGCAGAGAGTATGTAACCTCCAAGTACAGTAGTCTGTCTCCACGGAAGGGGTTGAAGGAAGGTCACTGGAGCTGTGGACCATTGAGTTATTTAATAGAACATGGAACCAGGCTCTTCGGTTCACTGTGTTCACTAGCTCTCTTTCCATGCACCCATTACATTCAATTATACAATAATTTGGCATTGGGTAAGCTAATGTGGACAAATGGAACCTGGTTTCTGGGTACTCTGCATTAAATGAGAACCCACTGGAGAATGGATTCACTTAAGGACATCAAAGTCAAGAAATAAGACCAGGAACAAACATAACCCTACATAATGTGGTAAGTGTATACTGGGTGGTGTGTTATCTAACTACAAAAGGAGTCTGACAGGACTCATTTAATCAGCATGAATCCCACAGCAGACCTCTCCAGGTGCTGCATCCACATTCCTGGTATCAACTCACTGTGAGCAGGGAGAACAAGACCTGTGAACTGCAACAAGGGAAGCCCGACCAAAGACATAGAAAAGCAAAAGTCAGGCAATCCCTGCCCCCTCTATCAGTCTACGCTGGAGAAACAAAGTTCAGAATGATGACCAACTTGTAGATCACCAATCAGTTCACAAGTATGACCCTGAGGTTTCAGTTTTATATAGCTTTTAATTTTTAATCTCCCATTCGGACTTCTGTTGTAGCCTCTTACATTGTTCTAGAAACCCCCCAAATAAGCGGTTTAAACAGCGTCTCACCTCTCTGGGTTCCTTGGATCCATCAGGAGTCAAGATTGCATTCAATAATAATTTATCAATGAGTTTAATTAAATAATTTTAGATAAGCAGTCTTTCCTGTTTGTGTTAACATTGGCCATTCTCATCCATTTCCTATTTACACCTGTGACCAAAAATGTCCATCCCCTCTCCCACCACGACCACCATGTGTCATTCAACCTCGCCCATCACCCTTCCCCTGCTACTGCAACTTTAAATTGGAAATCAAACATGTTTTCCAATGTCCGATGAAGGTCATCAAGTTAAAATGCTATATTCAGTCATTACCTGATTTGCTGCTGCATGGCATATTCTATTTTTACTTCCATCTGCAATATTTCTACTTTTCCAATGCCATTGAACTTGCTGTTGGCAATACGCATTGATGCAGCTCTGCTCCTCTCTGAAGGGATTTCCATTTGTCTCTTTTACTTTATTCAACTTCAGTGTTTTCCATTTTCTGTCCCTCTGCATCTTTCCACCAGTTCTCTGAATTGAGAGAAGCATTCAGTTCTCTGAAAGACTTCTGATCTCTTGTTAGCTCTCTCCTTAGTTAACGAGCACAAATTTTGTCAGTCTTTTAATTCATAAGACTTCACCACTCAAGCTATATGTATATTTGTCAGGCCTTCCACATATGACTGATGGTGAAGCTGCAATTGGTGTCTGTGTCACTGAGGGTGCTCCCACAATGCAGAACTTCTGAGTTCCTCTGCTACCCTTTCCAAATAACCCAGCCTTGTACACGTCTACATTATAGGCCACCACATATAACAAACGGGTTCTGCTTTTACAGACATCCTTGTCGATTTTGTCCAAGTCAGAAAATAGACAAAAAAAATCATTTGATTTGGTAACCATACCTCTATAGCATCGTAATGAATGACATCAATAACACATGACTGATAAGAAAGAACAATTACTGAAAGTGGAAAGAGGAAAAACGAGTCTGCTGTCTGGAGGAACTAATACATGTACATACGTAAGCAGAATTTTGAATTTAATAGTGTTACAAGAGCTTGCTTCTCACCCTCTTCTCACTGCTCCATCTGGAAGGAGGTACATAAGCCTGAAGTCCCACACCACCAGGTTCAGGAACAGCGACTGTCCTATAACCATCAGGTTCTTGAACCAACATGAACAATCCTAATTCTACCTCCACAACGGAACATAGAAACATAGAAAATAGGTGCAGGAGTAGGCCATTCGGCCCTTCGAGCCTGCACCACCATTCAATATGATCATGGCTGATCAACATCTCTTGCACTAAAATGGACTTTTGTTTTCTAATGTTTTTCCACTAACGTTTTATTTTTTGCACTATCTTTTAGATAAGTGTAGAATTTAAAGTATCATTTATGTTTAACTGATTTAGTGTGTTTATGTGGCTGTGATGCTGCTGCAAGCAAGATTTTTAATTATACCTGTATCTAACTACTTTCGACATTAAACTTCACTTAATTTGACTTGGGTATTCATCTTTATGTGTTTGTAATCTGAGGGTGGCCTGCGCTGGTTACAAACAATAAATGACACTATCGGCCTTCATAAGGGCTGGCTGCCGAATGAGGAGATCAATTTGAAGTCCATGGTAGTGCAACAGCTAGTGCAATAATGTTCCATTAATGAGGTAGGATTAGGGTTGTTCAGGATGGCTCAAGAACCTGATGGTTGTAGAAAAGTAGCTGTACCTGAACCTGTGTAGGAAGGAACTGCAGATGCTGGTTTAAACTGAAAGACACAACATGCTGGAGCAAATTGGAGGAACAGCATCTCATATTTCGCTTGGGCAGCTTACAGCCCAGGGGTATGAATATTGACTTATCTAACTTCAAATAACCCCGACATTCTCCATCCCTCCCCCATCCAAGCCACACCAGCTTTTTGTTCTCGCCCAGCAAACAGCTAACAATGGCCTGTATCCTTTATCATTGTTACTTTTTACACATCTTTCATTCATTTGTTCTATATCTTTCTACATCATCATCTACATCTCTTGTTTTCCTTTCCCGTGACTTTCAGTATGAAGAAGGGACTCGACCCGAAACGTTACCCATTCCTTCTCTCCAGAGACGCTCTCCTGTCCCGCTGAGTTACTCCAGCATTTTGTCTCTGTTCCTGAACCTGATGGTGAGAGACATCAGGCTTCTGTACCTCCTACCCAATGATAACAGTGAGAAGAGGTATTTTGCAGTTATGAATACGCAGAAAATAGCTGATGAATAATAGTCAGGTCTTTTGTGCGATGGAATGAGAGGATATCAGAACACTGGGGTAAAAACCTCAGTTGACACAGTGTTAAATGTCTTCACCAATGTTAAATTTGTCCTATACTGCAAAATGATGACCAAAAGTGTGGGTCTCAGAATCAAAATGTGTTTGTCTAACCACACTCAGCATTAATTCCTGTGCTTTGTCCAAAACTGTGTGTACAGAGTATTTAGCTTTTCCTCTTGCGTGCAGAGAAACAAAACACCAAGGATAGTTTGCAGGAGTGCAGATACTTCTTTATAGCTTTGCAACTGCATTTGAACCAGCTGCCCTAGTTACCAAGGCTGCAGAGCTTGGTCAAGCTACCATTGGGAATTGAATATGATACAACAATGGAATATTCTGGGAGGTACACCGTCTGAACAGTATTGCAAATTGTCCGTAATTCTTCAGGGTGTACCAGCAAAAGTATGACTACACCAGCAAAAGAAATGTGCAGCTTGTACGTAGGGTTGGAATAAACAAGTATCCAATATCCTTTTTCTCCAATTTTGGGTTGGAAATTGAATTCTCAAATTTTAGGTAACTATATAACCCTAACCCTCTCCCCTCTTCTCCCATATAACTCACCCCTCCTCCAATGAACGCACCTATTTCTCCCCTTCCACCTACATTCCTTCCTTGAGTTTCATCATTCACATCTCTTCAATCCTTTTATCTCACCTGCCACCTATCTGACTAGTAAGACAGATGAACATAGAATGGTGATAAGTACAAGGCAATGAGATATTTTTGCTAACACAGATGGTTGAAAGAAAGGCAGGACTGGCAACTCAACGTTCCAGGATGTAGGGCAAAGCATAAAGAGCTGGAGTAATCAACGGGTCAAGCAGCATCTGTAAGAGGGAGTGGAAAGGCAGTCATATAGTGTCAGAGTTATACAGCACAGAAATAGGCCCTTTAACCAGAAAATAGCACACATGCCTCAAATGTGGTCTCATCAATTTTGGGAGGACTAATAAGTGTTGAACATGATTTGTACAGTCTGACTGAATATTGAGGTGCAAGTTCAAGAATCTTGGAAGGTGGAAGGACAGATAAACAAGTTGGTGGAGAAGGCATATGAGATATATGTCTTCATTAGCTGGGTCATGGAATACAAGTGCAGGGAGGAAGTAGTACAGCTTTATAAAACATTAGTATGCCATAGCTGGAATGCTGTGTGTAGTTCTGATCACCATACTATGAGAAGGACATGATTTATTTTATTGGAGAGGGTGCAGAGAAGGCTCTCCTGGACGTTGCCTGGGATGAAGTGTTTCAGTTATGAGGAGAGACTGGGCTTGTCTTTCTTGGAACCGAGTCGGCTGAGAGGGAATCAGATAGAGGTATACAAACTTATAAGGGCAAGGATGGGGTGCATCAGGAAACTCCCATGACAGCAGTGTTTACAATTAGAGAGCGACAATTTAGAGTAATGGGTAAGAAGCTTAGAGGGAATATGAGGAACCTTTTTCACCCATAGGCTGGTTAGTATCCGGAACATACCGAGTGGTTGGTAGAGGCAATGACTCAGAATGTTCAAAAACTACTCAGTGCCCTGGCTAATGCTTAATCCTCTGTCAAAGGTACGAGAACAGATTAGTTTGTCATAATCACAATGCTGCTTCTGGAAGCTTTGTGCATTAATTGCCAATTTGCCACATTTACAGGCAGGGCCGGCCTTAAGAGGTGCGGGGCCCAATTGGGAATAATTTTGGTGAGCTCCAGGTTCCCAGCCAAGGTCTGTAGAATCATAGAAATACAAATAAAGTCTAAAATGTGCGCTTAAAAAGTGCCTGCGAGTTAATGATCCAAATATATCTAAGCTACATTTTAATATAAAATTGCATACATGTAAGCCTACAAGTAACAAACAAAATGTGTAGATCACCTCTGAAAAGTACACAGTTACAATACCACTAGTTTTAGTGACTGAAAGGAAAAAAAGTAACTTAATTAATTAGATCCTGGCAAACCAATAACTATTGGCCATAAACCAGTCCAGACATTAAATTTTGGGCTTCAGCCCCATCATACCCTTTGGGCTTCTACCCTATCCTAACTTAGTTGTGTGTGTGTATGTTAGTTGTTTGTGTGAGATGTGTGTGTGTTGTTTGTGCGAGATGTATGTGTGGGAGGGAGGGAGGGAGAGAAGGTAGGAAGGAAGGAGAGAAGGGAGTGAGGAAAGTGGAGAAAGAAGGTAGGGAGGGAAGGAGAGAAGGCAGGGAGGGAAGAAGGGAAGGGAAGGGAAGGAGAGAAGGCAGGGAGGGAAGAAGGGAAGGGAGGGAGGGAAGGTAAGGAGAGAAGGGAGGGAGAAGGCCGGCGGCGGGAGCAGATGCCGGGGTCCGGGCGAACGCATGTGAGCTGAGGCCGAGGTTTGTAAACGTTGCTCCAAACCCCAGCCCGGCCCTCCCTGTATTGTTCACCGCGTCTCCCCAGGGAGAGAGAGGGGTGGAGCCGGGGCTGTGTGCGTGAAGTACGGCAACTGGAGGGACGGAGCGCTGCCCTGGGACCGTGAGGGACCTCCATCTCTTCCCCATTCTCCATTCCCCCCCTCACACCCCACCCCCACCCCGTCTACCCCTTTCTCCCCCACCACCCCCTCAACTCTCTCTCCCCCCCTCTCTCCCCCCTCCACCCGGGGTAGATGTAGCCGAACCGAGAGTAGATTACTCTGTCCAGCGCGGGGGCCCCCATTAGGCGCGGGGCCCAATTGGGAGCAATCGGTCCAATCGGCTTAAGGACGGCCCTGTTTACAGGCCATGAGTTACTGCAGTAAATAGATTTGGGGTGTTCTTTCTTATGGAGATACGTTGTAGCATAACAAATGTTTTGTCATCATAGCCAAAGAACATGTAGAAATGAAACAAGGGATTGGTTTATTTGGAGGGTGTTGGTAGATTTGGGGTTAGATGGAGCAGCATTTTTTTGGGTAGCATTATTTACAGACATTAGAAATTAGTAACAATTTAATTGTTCTATCTGGGATATATGTCAATAAAACACTATTGGCTCTCTTGAGGTATGCAACGGTCGGCATAAATTTCTAATGAAATAGATTCCTCCCATCGACGAAGTGTACAGTGCAAGGGCCAGGAAGAGAACGGGTAAGATCATCTCTGACCCCTCTCACCCTGGACACAAACTCTTTGAAGCACCTCCCTCTGGAAGGCAACTCGGGACTGTCAAAGCCGCCACAGCCAGACATAAAAACAGCTTTTTTTCATGAGCAATAGCGCTACTCAACAACCAAAAGTCTGTAGCCTCCTCGTGCTCTAATAAAATACAAATTTTATTTCATTCTTCACATGTTTAAATTATAATATTTTATTTTTAATTGTTTGCTGTATATCATGTTGTTACTTGCGAGCAAAGCACCAAGGCAAATTCCTTGTAGGTATACATACTTGGGGAATAAAATGTATTCAATTAAATTGTTTACAAACAGTAACTGCGAACATGTAAAAATGGAGCCTCCAAGAAATAGTTGGAACATCAATTTCATTCACACTTCCCTCTTGAGCACTTTCTCCCCTCTTCTCTTCCCTTCCCCCCCCACTCCATCTATGACATCTTCTATCCAGCAACATTTCCTGGGATAAAAGGCAAAGGCAGACATTTTCTTAATTATATCATGAAAACCTTTCCCTCGGACCCTGTAATCCAACATAAAATTCATGACTATCCATGATTGCTCAGGTTTATAATATTGTACAGTATTAGCATTCTCAGATGTTGTTGTCAACGTTTAACATTTTTTGTTTCTTCATTATGAAGACACTTACTTAAGAAGTGCTTCTTGGCTTCAACAGGACTAAGATGATGCATTGTGTTGAGCTCCTGGAGAGTTTGTCTGAGGACTGCATCAAAGTTCACTTTTCCCATTGCAGGTTTAGGGAGGTAGGTCTTCAGCTGCTGACTGCAAAGACAAAAATACGAGGCATCAAACACAAGACACCAGTGCAAGCTGTCTGACATGAACCTAGCCGTTAGTACCGTGCTTTCCACGAGAGAAAAGAAAGAACTCTTCCAAGGGTTCTTGGAAAATTTCTAATTTTATTAACATAATTGGGTGGCACGGTGGTGCAGTGGTAGAGTTGTTGCCTTACAGCGCCAGAGACCCAGGTTCGAACCTGACTAAGGGTGCTGTCTATATGAATTTTGTACGTCCTCCCTGTGACCTGCGTGGGTTTTCACCGGAAGCTCCTGTTTCCTCGCACATTCTAAAGATGTACTGTTTTGGAGACTAATTGGCTTGCTAAAATTGTAAATTGTCCCTAGTGTGTAGGGTAGCGCTTGTGTACGGAATGATCATTGGTCAGCGTGGACTCGGTGGGCCGAAGGGTCGGTTTCCGTGCTGTATCTCTAAACTAAAAAACTAAACTAAATTAAATCATTTAATTGAGGAAGAAGCAATTAACAAATTTGAAAAGATGGAGATGAGGCTGGCAATTGTCCTTGAGAAGATGGTGGTGAGCCTCTGCCTTCAGCTACTTCAGTCCCGGTCCTGTTCCCACTATAGAGCTAGGAGGGAGTTCCAGGACAGATTCACTAAGGATGATGGAGACCTGGAGGGAAACCCTCAAGTGGGCCAGCTGCCATGTGCCTGCTGCCCTTGTTGTCCGTGGTGTTGGGTTTACAGATTGGGAGGTGCTTTGCCCAGAGATGAAAAGACAAAAGGTGTGCAACAAGAATAGAAGAGTGGCGAATGTAAAGCTGGAGGAAGGAATATAGAGAAGGGAAGAAATGGCTGTGTCCAGATGGGGCACAGGAAGGAGGGGGGAGGGGGAGTGATTTTAGGTTCACAGAAGGGGGAAGAAAACAGGGTTGTTTGTAGGTTTCCTGCAACCCCCCTCCCCCCTTCCCTGTACCCCACTAATATATGCAGCCATTTCATACCTTCCCCTTCTATCTACATTCCTTCATCTTGTTTTACAATCTCGCACTTTTTGTCTTTCTTTCTCTGGCCTTTGTCCAATCATCTGCCTATCAAGCCTCGCCCTCTATCACTCACCAGGCTTTGCCCTGCCCCTCCTCTCTTCCAGTTTCTCCCCCTCTCACCACAATCAGCCTGAAGAAGGGTCCTGAACTGAAACATAACCTATCCGTATTCTCCAGGGATGGTGCCAGATCTGCTGAGTTATTCCAGCACTTTGTCCTTTCATTGATAATTTCAATGCATTTCGTTGTCTCTGTACTGTACACTGACAATGACAATTAAAATTGAATCTGAATCTGATAAGAGCTATTCTTGCGGACCATAAGAGGAGCATAGAGTCCCACTTGTCCAGCAATAATACACGGGAGGTATGGCGGGGCATACAAGACATTACCAACTACAGAGGCTGTACCACAAAGTCAGAAGACCTGAGTGTGCCGCTGGCAGAAAAGCTAAATTGCTTCTTCTCCCGCTTTGAAACATCACAACAGCAGCACTCACCTGCTACAGCCCTGTTCCCACCCTCACCTGGCTCCTGTACTACCCCACTCACTGTCAGGGAGCACGATGTCAGACGGGTGCTCCTGGCAGTGAACCCCAAGAAGGCTACCGGCCCAGATGGAGTACCTGGTAAGGTGCTCAAAGCGTGCGCCCACCAGCTCACTGCCATCTTCACCAGAATTTTCAACCTCTCCCTGGACCAGGCAGTTATTCCGTCCTGCCTAAAATCAGCCACAATCGTCCCAGTGCCGAAGAAGTCTCCCATCACCAGCCTTAATGACTACTGTCCTGTGGCCCTCACTCCGGTAATCACGAAGTGCTTCGAGAGATTGGTCCTCCAGCACATCAAGGACTATCTACCACCAGACTTCGACCCCCACCAATTCGCCTATCGCCAAAACAGATCCACAGAAGACGCCATTACCGTAGCTCTCCACTCTGTGCTGAGCCATCTGGAGCAGGGGCAGAGCTACGTCCGGATGCTCTTTGTGGATTATAGCTCAGCTTTCAATACAATCATTCCGGACATTCTCATTGGTAAACTGGTCACTCTCGGCCTCCCCACTCTCACATGTGCCTGGATAAAAGATTTCCTCACCAACCGGCCCCAGACTGTGAGACTCGGCCCCCACCTCTCCTCCACTTCACCTGCTCCCCACAGGGCTGTGTGCTAAGCCCCCTCTTATACTGTCTCTACACCTACGACTGTAGTCCGGCCCACAACAACAACCGCATCATCAAATTTGATGACGACACTACTGTAGTTCGGACTTATTTCAAAGGGAGACGAGGCAGCCTACAGAGAGGAAGTCCTGAAGTTGACAACCTGGTGCTCAGAAAACAATCTGGCTCTGAACACCAGGAAAACAAAAGAGCTCATTGTCGACTTCAGGAGGCACAGCACCGACTTAGTCCCCCTACACATCAACGGCGAGTGTGTGGAGAGGGTCAACACCTTCCGATTTCTCGGCGTCCATATCGCTGCTGATATCTCCTGGACAGACAACACGACAGCGGTCATCAAGAAGGCTCAGCAGCGGCTGCACTTCCTGAGGGTCCTCAGGAAGCACAACCTGGACTCTAACCTGCTGCTGACCTTCTACCGCTCGTCCATCGAGAGCCTGCTGACATACTTGCATTACAGCATGGTATGGCAGCTGCACCATGGCAGACAGGGAGAGGCTTCAGAGGGTAACTAGGACAGCGCAGAAGATCATTGGTTGCCCTCTCCCCTCCCTGATGGATATCTACACCTCCCGCTGCCTTAGCAGGGCAAAGAAGATCATCAAAGACAGCTCCCATCCTGCGTTTGGACTGTTCGACCTGCTGCCCTCTGGAAGGCGCTATAGGTGCATCAAATCCAGGACAAATACTCAGGGATAGTTGCTTTCCAAAAATTATAACTACTCTTAATTCAAATTCACACATGCACTGACTTCACAGCCCAACACCCGGACTTCCATCTGTATATATGTATAGAGCGCCGCAGAATTGTGCACCTATTCCCCCCCTCCCCCTTCTGTTTTTGTTTTTCTGTTTCTTGTTTTTTGTACTAAATTATATGTATGCACTGAGTACGAGCAGCTTTTAATTTCATTGTACATGTATAGTGACAATAAATGGCATATCTATATCTATATCTATCTTGGGAGAAATGGACCCACTCTGGACTGCAACCTCTTTGATGATCACTTACAGAATTGTACGTGTTCTTTCTTGTTCTTCTCAAAATGTGAATTTTCTGTGCAATGTAATCCTCCTCCTCTCCGTTGCTGGATGTATTGTTTTAAAATTTGGCCATGAGGCCAATTAGGCCATTCGGCCCATCGAGTCTACTCTGCCATTCAATCATGGCTGATCTATTTTTCCCTCAACACCATTCCCCTGCCTTTGATTCGTTTCATATGGTTTGGTCATTATCCCCTTCCTTTTACAGCCCATTGTTGCCATTTTGGCTCAGTTCATAACGATTTGTCTCACTTCTTTTACCTTTATCATCCTTGTGTTGTGTGATGCAACACTTTTCCGACAACTATCACCCCAGGAAGTGCTGCTGCTGTGGTTCTGTGGGGTTGTCACTTACCCAGTAGGCTCGAGGTCTGCTGAGCTGCTTTTGTGCTGATAGGCCGCCAGCTTTGCAACATGCTGTTCTGCTTCATAAATATCCTTCGGAAAGACCAATTGTCCTTCCAGGTAAGTCGGAAGTACCTGAAAAAGACCAGGTATTGGGAGAATAAACAATTCTGTCTGCAGAAAGACAGAGGACATAGGTTTAAGGTGAGGGGGGAAAAGACTGAATAGGAACCTGAGGGGTAACTTTTTCACACAAAGGGTGGTGGGACAAGTTGCTAGAGGAGGTAGTTGAGGCAGGTACTATCGCAACGTTTAAGAAACATTTAGACAGGCACATGAATAGAACAGGTTTAGAGGAATCTGGACCAAACACAGGCAGGTGGGACTAATGTAGATTGGACCTGTTGGGCGGTGTGGGAAAGTTGGGCTGAAGGGCCTGTTTACTGGCTGTACAACTCTAAAGGTAAAAGTGCAAAGTGGTTTTACCTGATTATAATGTAAATCAACATTGAGGTCATTGTAAAAATGCAGGGGTTCTTTCCAAATGATGCGTTGGAATTTAAATCTGACTGAGTTGTCATCTAGCAGGAAATCAAAAAGGTATTCATCCCATCTGATAGGTTTGGCAACCTTTCCTGTAAAAAAGTTAGAATTCCAGTATTAAGCTCTCTGACTGCACATCATCACACCCTCACACACCGTCACACCATCACACACCATCACACACCATCACACACCGTCACACACCCTCACACACCATCACACCATCACACACCATCACACACCATCACACACCGTCACACACCCTCACACACCGTCACACACCGTCACACACCCTCACACCATCACACACCCTCACACACCATCACACCGTCACACCCTCACACCATCACACACCCTCACACCGTCACACACCATCACACACCCTCACACCGTCACACACCATCACACACCGTTACACCGTCAACCACACACCATCACACACCGTCACACACACTCACACACCGTCACACACCATCACACACCATCACACACCATCACACACCATCACACACCATCACACCATCACACCATCACACACCATCACACACCATCACACACAGTCACACACCGTCACACACCATCACACACCATCACACACCATCACACACCATCACACACCGTCACACACCTCACACACACCCACACACCCTCACACCCTCACACACCCTCACACACCACACACACCGTCTCACCATCACACCCTCACACCCTCACACCATCACACCATCACACACCCTCACACACCCTCACACACAGTCACACACCGTCACACACCATCACACACCATCACACCCCATACACACCGTCACACACCATCACACACACCGTCACACCCATCACACACACCGTCACACACCATCACACACCCTCACACACCCTCACACCCTCACACCATCACACACACACCATCACACCATCACACACCATCACACACCGTCACACACCGTCACACCACCGTCACACATCACACCATCACACCATCACACCATCACACACACACAACACCATCACACACCCTCACACCCTCACCCCCTCACACCCTCACACCCTCACACCCTCACACCATCACACCCTCACACCCTCACACCCTCACACACACCATCACACCCTCACACCCTCACACCATCACACACCGTCACACCATCACACACCGTCACACACCGTCACACACCATCACACACCCTCACACACCATCACACACCATCACACACCGTCACACCATCACACACCATCACACCGTCACACACCATCACACCATCACACACACCATCACACACCATCACACACCGTCACACACCGTCACACACCATCACACCATCACACCATCACACCGTCACACCGTCACACACCGTCACACCATCACACACCGTCACACACCGTCACACCATCACACACCGTCACACCATCACACCATCAGAGCATTAATAAGACCATAAGACATAGGAGCAGAATTAGGCCATTCGGCTCATCGAGTCTACTCCGCCATTCAATCATGGCTGATCTATTTCCCCCTGCCTTCTCCCTGTAACCTTTGACACCCTTACTAATCAATAATCTATCAATCTCAGCTTTTACAATACCCAATGAATTGGCTCCACAGCCATGAATACCACAGATTCACCACCCACTGGATCCTCCTCCTCATTTCCATTCTTAAGGTACATCCTTTAATTCTGAGGCTGTGCCCTCTGGTTCGAGACTCTCCCACTAATGGAAACAATGATCTTTAATCATCACCCAGCCCAGTGCCAACTATGTGATACAGACCCAATAATAGCATCAGCACCAGTATCCCTACCTGTATTCTTCTCATTTTTCAGCTATTCTTTCTATCTCTTTTATTTGTTCTTTAGAATCTCATCAAGTGTTCATTCTTTAAATTTCTCAGTTTTCTCTATTTACACTCAATTCTGCCACTGTAAACTTTATCTCATTCTTGACATTTCTGTGCCACCTTTATGTTTTTAGCTTAGTTCTCCCTCCTCCCCACCCAAGAAAATGAATCTTAAAAAAAATCTTTACTCCTTATGAAGATTATACTTTTATTTCTGTGATTACCTCCACTCCCTCTGCATCTCTCTCTTTGCCTTGTTTAACCCCAACTCCCACCCTGAAAGAATAAGTCTCTGAGTTTAAACCTCAAGTTTAAATTCCATTTGGAATATTTTGGAGGACCAAGAAACCAAGAACCATTCTGAACTTAACTCACCATTATCCTTATCTGCAAAGAGGGAAAAGTCCTTGGCTTCTTCAGTGTCAGTAATTCCAATGGTGGCACATATTTCCATCATCAAGTCACTTCCTACCTGTAAGTGTGAACAATGCAGGTTGAGCTGAGCAAACATTACTGTTTTAAAGACAACATCAACCTCCGTTTTGAGGAAGGGTTGCTGACCCGAGCTCTTGACTAGTTTCTGACTGCCGTCTGCTTGACTGGCCAAGTTTAAAAGAGATGTGTGGGGGCAAGTTTTGTATACAGAGGGTGGTGAGCGCCTGGAATGTGCTGCTAGGGGTGGGGGTTGAAGAAGATTTGATAGTAGTTTTTAAGAGACTTTTTGATAGGCATAAGGATATGTCAAGAATGGAGAGCCGTGGATTCTGTGCAGGCAGATAACAGTTGGTTTTGTCATCGTGTTCAGCGCAGTCATTTGTGAGCTAAAGGGCCTGTTCTTGTGCTTTGCGATGTTCTATGAGTTAATTAGAACAAACAGAAAAGGATATATAATCATCTCAGTCTCGAAATAACACATTCCAATCAAGGTCATCAATCAATTGAGCCCACTCGGCTCTGAGCTGTCCACACATACCGAGAAGGACTTGATCTTGAAGGGCTGCTCTAACTTCCCAGGCATCTGCACGCTGACCCTTCGCGTGCTCCGTCCTTTCTGTCAGATAAACACAACACATTCAAATTGTAAACATAAATCACTGCTGTCAACCAGTCAACAAGGGCAATTCTTGGCAAGTTGCAATTGTTAGTGACTAAGAAACCAACTGCTAGTGTTGGTCAGAGTCTACATTTAATGTGCTTGGTATTAGTGATAAACTCTTTCCATCATCGTGTTTAACAAACAGTGTCTCTCTCCTCACACTTTGTTTCTTATTCATTGGTTTTGGGCATCAGTGGCAAGGCCTGAATTTATTGCCCATCCTCCACTGCCTTTGAGAAGGTGGGGAGCTCCTTCACGACTCTTGCATTTCATGTGTGGACGACCCTCCAACAAAGCTGCAGGTTTCAGGACTTTTTTTATCCAGTGATGATGAAGGAATGGTGGCACGTTTCCAAGACAAGATGGTGTGTGTATTGTCAGGGAGTGCAGTTTGTACAAGACCTTTCTTCTTGCATCCTCCATCCCGTGATCTTTCCATCTCAAGCAGCTCATTATCTCAACCACAAGGTGAGTTATTTTTGTATCACATTGTATCCACACCCCTCCTCCGCCCGACCATACACAGCATAGAAGCTGAGGTCTGGTACATATTAAATATGATCATAGCAAATGTCAGGGCAGCCTTGAGAGGCCAAGAAGGCTGATTCAATTGCTGCCACTCTTATTTCTTTCTGGCTTAGCAATATTTTGTTTATTCTGCCTCCTGTGATCACCCTTGAGATATCTTGTTAATGTGGAAGCATTTTATAAAGGAACTAGTTACTGTTGTGAGTAATGATAATTCCATGTGAGTGCTGCTTTTGTCAGTAAAAGGTAATGGAACCTCTGTTATGGTCTCCTGAAGGAGTATAGATTCATCAGCTGAGGGACAAGCATTCAGACTATCTCCATTGATCCCTGACTGTAAGAACATGCAGCCTGCCTCAGATGGACTGTGGTGCAACTTACGATTATAGCCTCCATTTCAAGGCTAGTAGGGAAATGTTGACGACCTCCGAACTGGAAAGTACGTTGAATGTTTTCCTGGCAAAACTTTGCTATTTCTGGGGGAAGAAACAATAAACAGTGTTGAATGTGTGTTGTCAAGCAGTACCTCTGTAAATTCCTTTCAAAAGATTCTTCACTTTCTCTTGTCTTTATCTATGTAGCATTGCGATACAGATTTAGCAACTTGACAATTCCATCCATCAGGAAAGAGCATAGTCTAGTTAAATGTAGTTGTTTGTGTTTTTTAATAGTGTTTCTAACTGTGTATATGTGCGGGGGACGGGGGGGGGGAAGGGGAAAACTTTTTTAAATCTCTTCCCTGCACGGGAGACCCGACCTTTTTCCTGTCGGGTCCCCGTTGTCGTTGGGGCCTAGCACCGTGGAGCGGCCTCCAGCCTGAACGACCTGGGGGCTCCAGTCACGGAGCCTGCGGAGCTGCGGACTTACCATCGTGGGGCTGGCCGGTATCGGAGCGTGGGGAGCGGTGGTGACTCGCTGCTGCGGCTCGACCACGTAGCCCAGAGGTTCCAGCTGCAGCCGCAGGTCCTGTGGACTGACGGGACATCGGGAGCGCGTGGGTCCGGGTGGAGAGACCGCTTTCCGAGCTCCCGCAACGCGTCTTCTCTAGCCCGAGTCACGGGGTTTGAACGACCCGGAGCGGGGCCCTACATCGCCCCACGTGGCCTAAAGTGGCCGTGGGACTTATCATCGCCCACCTGGGGCTTGGACATCAGGAGAGAAATGGAAAACAGGGGAGAGAAAAGACTTTGCCTTCCATCACAGTGGGTTCACTGTGATGGATGTTTTTGTAAATTGAATTGTGTGCATGTCTGTATGATATTGTCTTTGTTTGTATGGCTGTGGAAACGCAGTTTCATTTGAGCCTCAATGAGGTTCAAATGACATGTAATAAATATTGATTGATTGATATTGATAGTGATAGAATCATAAGTCATACAACCACAAACTGCAATGGGCCCAACACCGACACCTGACACATGCCACTAGTCACAGACTTCCAGCCGGAAAAACTGTCTTCCATCATCACCCTCTGCTTTCTTCCAAGAAGCAAATTTTCTATTCAGTCGGCTAGCTCTCCCTGGATCCTATGCAATCTAAGCTTCCAGAGCAGCCTACTATGGGGAAACTTATCAAATGCCTATCTGAAATCCATATAGACAATGTCTACGGCTCTGCCCTCATCAATTTTGTTTCGTTACATTTTCAAAAAACTCAGATTCGTGAGACAACATCTTCCACATAGACGCATAGCAAACAATGCTGACGATCCCTAATCAACCCGTCTATCCAAATGCTTATATATCTTATCCCTCAGAATACTCTCCAGTAACCTGCCGAGTTAGGCTCGCTGGTATATAGTTCCCACCCAGGCTTTTCTTTGCAGCCAGACCTCTGACCCGGTCACACACATGGCCCACAGACTTGACCTCTGACCCGGTCACACACATGGCCCACAGACTTGACCTCTGATCCAGTCACACACATGGCCCACAGACTTGACCTCTGACCCGGTCACACACATGGCCCACAGACTTGACCTCTGACCTGGTCACACACACGGCCCACATACTTGACCTCTGACCCGGTCACACACACGGCCCACAGACTTGACGTCTGACCCAGTCACACACACACACATGGCCCACAGACTTGACCTCTAACCCGGTCACACACGCGGCCCACAAACTTGACCTCTGACCCGGTCACACATCCCAATACGAGCAGTTTGTAGGAGGGACCAATGCCAGAAAACGACATATAACCTGTAACAAGAATTTCATTGTCCATCTGGGACACATGACAATAAACTCTCTTGACTTGACTTGACTTAACAGATGTTTTGATGAAGTTGATGCAGAAAAAAATGTTTCTGGCTCTGAGGCAGATCAAAACATGAGGCCGTTAATGTAGGAATGTAGTACAGTCTGTAGTCACTACTTGTTACTGCACTGATTAGTTGAAATGAATAGTGACTGTATTTAAAAATATCTAAGCATATAAAAGAATGGGTGATAAAAGAATGTGATGACAAATTTGGATGAAATTGGGTGTGGAAAACAAGTCAATGGAACGTGTCGGTTGGATGGGCTGTTTCTTGGCTGCAAGTTCACTGTCTCAACCTCCCCTCCGTGTTTTTTACAGTTGTCATGAAAAGCCTCATCACCATCATAAACTGTACCTTGGAATGGGTGATTGGGGTTCATGAGGATATCTTGTAGGTAGCTGGTGACGTAAGGTGCGAGGTTGATTGTGCATGAATAGTAGCCCAAGAAGACGTACAGAATTCGCCAGCCAAGAATGCAACTTTCTCTGTGAAGAAACAAATAGTCAAATCTATACTTTTCCTCTGTTCTCTCCTTGTCACCAGAGAGCAATGTTATTGATTCTGGAATCGGCTCAGGTTCCAATATCCTTCTGAAATTGGCCCATTTTTTGCAACTGGCAGCAAACATCAACAGGCCAATGATGCAGGCATAGTTCTGACACCATCTAAATTAAATATGCATAAATGACCAAGAAACATCGGCCTGGCTGATTTTTGTGTTCCTTTTTTAAAAATCCGACACGGTGGCAACTGCGATAGAGTTGCTGCTTTACAGCGGCAGAGACCCCGGTTCGATCCTGACTACGGGTGCTGTCTGTACAGAGTTTCTGACCTGTGTCTGCGTATCCCAGTGACCAATGTGGATTTTCTACGGGTGCTGTGGAATGATGAACAGTTGACAGCACTGAGCCTATATTCGCTGGAGTTTAGAAGAATCAGTGGGGGGGGGACCCTCATTGAAACATCCAGAATAGTGAAAGGCTTGGAGAGAGTGGAGGTGGAGAGGATGTTTCCAACAGTGGGAGAGATTCAGACTAGAGGTCATAGCCTCAGGATTAAAGGACTTTATTTTAGCAAGGAGAGGAGGAAGAATTTATTTAGTCAGTGGGTGGTGAATCTGTGGAATTCTTTGCCACAGAAGGCTGTGAAGGCAGTCAGTATATATATTTAAGGCAGAGATAGATTCTTGATTAGTATGGGTGTCAGAGATTATGGGGAGAAGGCAGGAGAATGGGGGTGGGAGGGGTTGTTGTGTATGTTGGGTATTGGTCATTGATCAGTCAATGATTGAATGGAAGAGTAGACATGATGCGCCGAATGGCCTCATTCTACTCCTATCACTTAGGGTCGTATGATGCCACATTCCAAAGACGTACAGGTTTAAAGGTTTATTGGCTTTGGTCAAACTGTAAGATTGTCCCTCGTGTGTAGGATAGTGCTAATGTACTGGTCAGGCAGACTCGGTCGCAGAAGGGCCTGTTTCTGCACTGTATCTCTAAACTAAATATCCAAGTCCATTGAAGCCAGCTGACCAAGAACTGAACCAACACAAACCCCAAGGGACAGGGATACTCTCCCATAATCAAATATTCATAGCCCAGCTCCTAAGGGAGCCCCAGTGGTGGGCAGCTGTACACACTTTAATGGTTTGTGGTCACTATCTTTTGCTGCTATTTTATGGATAATTGTGCTCAGATTGAAAATCACATGTCTGGTGATCAGAATAAGTCTTCCACATCTAACATTCATAAATCTATCTTGCCTGTTCTGGGCTAATAGTACCACAGAACAGAAACACAGTCAAGTTCCTGACCTGTAGTCAAATCCTATGTTTCAAGTTATAGCTTGCCAGATTGGCATTGAGTGTTCCAAATAATCTTTTGGCCCCGTTTAATAATGTAAAGCAGGCTGGGAACTGCTCTGGCAATTCTGCTGTGGGCTCCAGGCCGTGATGAATCCAGGCAAACTGTGTTCACAGACTGAAGGCGTACAGATAGCAAACAGAGGAGACTTATGCCCATTAATCATGCCTGGCTGAGGATCCAGCTCATAGAAATATGGGAAGAGGTTCTAATTCACTGCAACCAACCACAAAAACAAGACAAAGAGGCTAGCCCTGAAGAGTAAACGAGCACAGCTGAGATCTGCGATAATGATTCCATACCTACAGTGAGGATCTCAGGTGCTAGGCTAGCAGGTTGGTATGGAGTGAGGACACCATGTTTGTAGACAGGTTCTGCACTGTGCGATGCTTCATCAACATTCTGGACACTTACTTTTTGGGATTATCTGTAATTTGCTTGATGATCTGACAGCAGACTTCATCCAGTAGAAATTTCTTCTCCTTGCACAGCTAAGAGAAAACATACCAATGAAACATGCCTGCTAGTTACAGCTGGATAAAGATTGTGCATTCCATTTTGATATTTTGGACCATATCATCTCCTGCATTCCTCTTCCCCTCCTGAAAGCTGTGACATGCACGTGATGTGGAGGTGGCTCAGCCTTGAGCCTTGAGTCGTGATCCGATCCTCACAGAGCGCTCCCCAAACGTATCTTCCACAGGGTCAAATTAGCATTGTTCACGTCTGAGTTTTGACTGAAAGTTTGCTAACCTTCAGGCTTGACCTTACCTTCAAGTTGATATCTAACAGTCTAATTTCCAACACGATCTTCTACGAGAACATTCCAGTCCCCAAGTACAAGAGCACTCATAAAAGCAAGGCTAGTTACAATAGCAAAGCTTAGGAAGTGAAGGTGGTTCAAGTCCTCATCTTTAGGCACCACACGTTGAAGTGCATAATCCAGCAATTGGATGGCAATGGCCTATTTTAGAAAACCGCCTAAACCATTCAGATCCTTCTTTATTAGAATAGAGTCATGGACACAGACTACATGATAACGTTCCCTGAGTTTATGTCAACCACCCATTTACACCAGTCCCACATTATTCCCATTTTTATTCTCCCCATATTTCCGTCAACTCCCCCCAACTGCTATCATTCACCTATACTCTCAGGACAATTCACAATGGCCAATTGATCTAACTTGCTTTTCCACCAGTAGGCATTGTTCTTGAAATAGGGATGTTGTGTATGGTGGGCATTGGTCAAGATTCCCTCGAGTAAATGCTTTGATATTTGTCTCGTTAAAAATACCCTTTAGATTGAGCTCCATGATCCAAATTGGCCTCAGCAGACTTTGGATCTGGGGGGAGGGGGGGGGGGGGGAGGGGGGGGGGGGGGGGGGGGGAGGGGGGACAGCTGGGATAAGGTGTCTGTTACAGAACAATTGGAAAAATATTCCTCTGAATGAGGCCAGCTTACCTTCAGGATACTACGTAAGTAATCTATGTTAATATGTTTCTTCTGGAGGGGCTGGTCTCCCATAAACCTCATGAGAGCTGCAGAGAAACAGGAATTAGAAGAATTCCCAGCATCTTTGCATAGTTTTTAACATTGGAAAAATCTCGTAAAGCACACTCACAATAACATATACCCGGGTAGTTTTATTTTGTTTTGTATTTTGAGAATTAACAGGAATTCTAACTTGTCTTAATTTAAAAAAATATCAAAGCAATATGCTTAAGGGGCTGTTCCACTGTACGAGCTAATTCAAAAATTCTCCCGAGTTTCCCCCGATTCGAACTCGGAGAATTACGGTAATGGCCGCTCATAGGTACTCGGGGCTCTCGTGGACATTTTTCAACATGTTGAAAAATCTTCACGAGCTTACCGCGTTTCCCGAGTACCAGCCGTTAGCATTACGAGCCGCTAAGAGACGTCCCGAGCTCCGACGTACCCGCTACGTACATTCTACATGCTTACCACACGTTTGATTTTTTTTAAAACTAGGGAGAGCTCTTGAATTAGCTCGTACAGTGGGACAGCCCCTTTACAATTATACTATTCCTGGGTCGTATCTGCTTGTTTAGTTTAGTAAAGTTAGAGATACAGCTCAGAAAGAGTCCCTTTGGCCCACCAGAGTCTGCGCTGACCAGCGAACCCCGTACACCAGCACTATCCTACAAACTAGGGACAATGTATCATTTTTACCAAAGCCAATTAACCTACAAACCTGTATGTCTGGAATGTGGGAGGAAACCGGAGCACCAGGAGAAAACCCACGCGGTCAGAGGGAAAACGTATAAACTCCGTACAGGCAGCATCCGTAGTCAGGATCGAACTTGGGTCCTGATGTAATAAGGCTGCAACTCTACCTCTGCCCCACCATCCTAGCATTTTCTGTTTTTATTGGGTGGATCTTATTCTGTTATCATTTCATCCAAACTTGCCAATCGTAACTTTTAAAGCTGGCTCGCATTAAATTAAAACACTCTTATTACTAATGTGGTCTGCAATGTCATTAATCCTTGTATCTGTTTCCATTATTCCCAAACAGTTCTAGAATCCATGCACTCTCCTTATAAACAGTCCATTCATTAATCGCCATCCTATCAAACACTACAAAAGGCTTTGAAATGTTCCACTGTTACTCTGAAAGCAACTCACCCATAAAATTCTGTGTCGCAAGTTCATTTAGTTCAATGTCAACAATATAAATCAGCGACTCCTGGATGGGAACCTATAACAAGAATTGTGTGTTTAATAAATCTCTTTTAACCCTAATTTCATTTATATTTTGATAATGCATTTTTTTAGCCAATGTCAAACTGCTTTACATTTATCAATGAATTCTCATTAGCTAATTGTGCACTTAAATGCAAAACCAATCAGTTCTTTGTGAAATTGACACCCACGAATGAATTCTGAGTTCCTGTGGCTAATAAAGTAAGTTTTTTCTTGTTGCGTGTCATGTTGCTTTTTTGGTATGACTGTATGGTAAACCAAGTTCCTTACTAAACATACTTGGCTTGGTAAATCATGATTATGATTATTATACAACACAAAAAAAAGGTTATTTGGACCATCGAGTCATTGCCAACTATCAAGTACTAAATTACATGTCCATTTTATTTTCCCTGTGTTCCCATCAATACCAGTCCTCCCCCCCGCCGCCCCCGCTGCCACTCAACTACACGATAGAGGAGTAGGAGAAACTTATGGCCTGTAACTGTAAGTTTCTATTCCCTTATTGTGACCGTGGGTTTCCTCTGGTTCTTCTCTCACATCCCAAAGATGAGCAAGTCACTGGAAACCCACACGGTCACAGGGAGAATGTGCACTGGAGATCCGGGTTGAAGCTGGGTCACTGGAGCAGTGAAGCAGCTGCTGTACCAGCTACGCCACTGTGCATCCTGTTTGGCTCTTTGTCTTTGGCCTTTGTTATGCCGAAATCCCTTTAAAACCTGCACCAAACTTGCATTTGTTTTTAAGTGAATTAATTGGCCTTCCAATTCATACTAATTACTCGTTGTCGACCATCACAGACCACCTCGATTTCTCCACAAACTGTTTGCCACATTCTCTCACCTTTGTGTGTCTGACCAGGTGATTGGGGTTCTTTCCTTCTGCACCCCGATCCTTCCATTCCGGCCTGTGGTAAGTGGCAGAAAATACAAATTTACTGACATGCAGTTTTAGTTACAGCGCCTTTACCGAACCAAGCTGTTGAAATGCATGGGTTGAAGAGCCTGTTTCCAAGCTGCATCGCTAAACTAAAATGTGGCCAGCACATCTGCAGACGTAGTTACTGCTGCAGAGCTGATCTGCTGCCTCTTTCACACACTGCCCACCGTGACACAGACCAGCACGATATCCATCTCCAGTAGGGGTTTAACAGATGAGTGACAGTAAGTTCATGACAATACTGCTGTGGCCAAACCCTGATTGATTCCAGTGTACACCAGCCCTCAACCAACTTAGTTTAGTTTATAGATACAGCGCAGAAACAGGCCCTTCAGCCCACCGAGTCTGCACTTACCAGTGACACCTGCATATTAACACCATCCTACATGCAATTGGGGCAATTTTTATATTTATCAAGCCAATATACCTACAAACCTGTACGTCTTTGGAGTGTGGGAGGAAACCGAAGGTCTCGGAGAAAACCCACGCTGGTCACGGGAAAACATACAAACTCCGTACAGACAGGACCTGTAGTTGGGATCGCTGTACAGCAAGCGCTGTAAGGAAGCAACTCTACAGCTGCGCCACAGTGCCGCCATAAGTTGCTCCATGTATAGTCACCCATGCTGTATTTAGGTGAGGGGTTTGGAGAGGAGAAGGGGGATACTGACATTGTGATCTTGCAAGTTAGATACCAGGACTTTGAGTGTACCAGATGGAGGTTGCCCTAAGTCCTTCAATCAGTCTTTATTTTCGTTTAGAGATACAGCGCAGAAACAAGCCCTTCGGCCCATCGAGTCCGAGCCAACCAGCGATCCCCGCACACTAACGCCATCCAACACACACTAGCGACAATTTTATGATTTTACAAGCCAATTAACCTACAAACCTGCACATCTTTGGAGTGTGGGAGAAAACTGGAGCATCCAGAGAAGGCCCATGCAAGTCACGGGGAGAACGTACAAACTCCGTACAGACAGCACCCGTAGTCAGTATCGAACCCGGGTCTTTGGCGCTGTAAGGCAGAACGCCGCCTCTGTGCCACTGTGCTGCCCTGGGTTCACACAATGTGGAAATGGGCCCTTTGCCCCACTGAGTTTATGCTGACCAGCAAGCGCTAACACTAATCCAATTTTATTCTCCCCACTATCCCATCAAACCCCATCCTCCTTCCCTGCCCTTCCCCACATTCTAACATTCATCGACACAGGGATAATTTACAGCAATCAGAGACACAATAGACTGCAGATGTTAAAGTCTTGAGTGAAAAGCAAAGTGCTGGAGCAGCTCTGTGAGTCAGGCACTATCTGTGGAGGGAAGAGGACAGACGAGTGAATAAGGTTTCTGATCCTACATATTGTCCAATTTCCTCTGGAGATGCTGCAGATCCACTGACATCCTCCTGCATCTTGTTCTTCTAAACATACAAACAGAGGGTGTGAGCTATAGGGAGAGGTTGAGTAGGCTGGGTCTCTATTCCATGGAGTGCAGGAGGATGAGGGGAGATCTTATAGAGATATACAAAATCATGAGAGGAATAGATCGGGTAGATGCACAGTCTTTTGTCCAGAATAGGGTAACGAGGACCAGAGGACATAGGTTCGAGGTGAATGGGAAAACATTTAATAGGAATCCAAGGTGTAACTTTTTCACACAAAGGGTGGTGGGTGTATGAAACAAGCTGCCAGAGGATGCAGTTGAGTTTGGGACTATCCCATCGTTTAAGAAACAGTTAGACAGGTACATCAATAGGACAGGTTTGGAGGGATATGGACCAAATCGCTGGCAAGTGGGACTAGTGTAGCTGGGACATTGTTGGCTGGTGTGGGCAAGTTGGGCCGAAGGGCCTGTTTCCACACTGTATCACTCTATGACTCCAAACCAGCATGTCTTTGCGATGTGGAAGCAAACCAGAGCACCCAGAGGAAATGTGCGCAGTGAGAGGGAGAATGTGTAAACTCCACAAAGACAGTAGCCAAAGTCAAGATTGAACCCAGGCCTCTGACACTGTGAGGCAACGGCTCTGCAATAACAAAGATGTTTTTTAGACATAAAAACAATGTGTCACCGGTGGCATTTTGAATCGTGCAAGATTCAGCTTGATATACTCCTTAATTAGGAAGTTCTTAAGTCTCAAATCTTTGATGAAGCTTCTGCTAGTAAGTAGTCAATGGGCATTGACACTGATGTCACCATTACACGTGCAAAATACAACACTCACTGTGCTGTGAGCCACGAGGGGAAAATCTGTCTGTTTCCCACTGGGTGGGATAATAGATATTAGTACAGATATTATGCCGAAAATGCTTTAAATCTGTGATCTACACCTGCAACCAATGGGTTGATGGAGTTGGCACACATGCTGTATTTTTCCTTTTGCAGTCCCTGTTATTATAACCATATAATATAACCATATAACAATTACAGCACGGAAACAGGCCATCTCGGCCCTACAAGTCCATGCCGAACAATTTTTTTTCCCCTTAGTCCCACCTGCCTGCACTCGTACCATAACCCTCCATTCCCTTCTCATCCATATGCCTATCCAATTTATTTTTAAATGATACCAATGAACCTGCCTCCACCACTTCCACTGGGAGCTCATTCCACACCGCCAACCACTCTCTGCGTAAAGAAGTTCCCCCTCATATTACCCCTAAACTTCTGTCCCTTAATTCTGAAGTCATGTCCACTTGTTTGAATCTTCCCTATTCTCAAAGGGAAAAGCTTGTCCACATCAACTCTGTCTATCCCTCTCATCATTTTAAAGACCTCTATCAGGTCCCCCCTTAACCTTCTGCGCTCCAGAGAATAAAGACCTAACTTATTCAACCTATCTCTGTAACTTAGTTGTTGAAACCCAGGCAACATTCTAGTAAATCTCCTCTGTACTCTCTCTATTTTGTTGACGTACTCTCTCTATTTTGTTGACTGTCAAGTTATTATCAGACTATTATCAGACTATACAAATGCAAAGTCCAAAACACAACATTTGATAAAGATTCCTTCAACTATTTTTACAAGACAGGATTGGCAGAATTTGATTTTCTCCTTGACTCCAAAATGTGGTGACTATTGCGTATGGACTTGGGCTGTTTCCATGCCCAGGGTACTAAATCAGAGATTGTCTTTATGTGTGACAATAATCTCACTGATCTATATGCAAAATATGTATTTCACTGTACCTTGCTACATGTGACAATAAAAGAACCATTGAAACCTTGAACCATTTTGTATCACAGAACAATGATAGGGGAAACACAAACAAGCGATGACCACACTTCATGCTTAATGTATTCTTATAACAGCTGCAACACTGGATATACCCCGCTGTTGACTTCTTCGTGGCATTTATGTCCAGGATATTTGCTTGCACTCATGACTCAGTTTAATTACAACGTGCCAACCTCGATACTGCTTTGTTTCATTATTGGTATTCTGAGGAGTGGGCTGCTGGAGTCCCTGTAGCAGCTGGGGAATTGCTTGGATCAGACCAGACGAGCATGTGGTTCAGACATGGCCTGCAGCAGCGCGGAGTGGTGAAGGGCAAAGATCCTATAGCATGCTCTACGATCTATGGTGAAGGGCACCGACAGCATCACCAGGCCAGGCCACTCCTGCAACACCCACCCAGTCCTGCCACCAAGCCAAAAGGCCAAGAGAGGACTCTATATTTTTAAGAACTTGAAACTTGAAGGGCACAAGATGTGATGACCCTTGTGTATTGCCTCAATGTAACCTACTATTCCTGCACTCTTTTTCTTGACTATGATTCCACTTATGTCTAATAAGATTCTTACTGAATTGTGTGCAAAAAAAGAATTTCATTGAATCCGTGTGGCAATATCTCCCATTGAACGAACGTGCATACCACTGGAGGTACCCGTTACTTACATGATCGTAGGCTCTCTGAAGTGCTTCATAGCAAACTCTGACATTACATAGTGTCCTTCTTCAGCCAAGGAGTAGCTGTTGGGCGGAGAATGCGAGTAAGTGGTTGTGCTTACATCTGCACTTCCTGAGGCTTCACTGGGTGCAGCACTCTGCGTGGAAAGTGTTCCGTTAGTGCAGCAACAAACAAGTACACATGAGACACAATCGCCATGTTAGTGTGAACAGAACCAGAGACAGATTTTGGTTTGCAAAATGAAATATTTCCCTCCTTCCCTAACACTGGTTATTCTTAATTGTTCCTTTATTTACATTATTTTACAGGTTATTACCGAGAAGACAAACATTTGCTGTCCATCACAAAATATTTTGAAGTGGAATTGGCAAGTTACAGTGTGTAGTCCATGTGCTACAGTGCTGTTGAGTGGGAAGCTCTACAATGTAGACAGCAACAGCAAGTCACCAGTATAGAGTTATGCAACATGGAAACAGGCTCTTCAGCCCAATTCATCCATGCCAACCAAGACATCTATCTCAGCCGGTTCCACTTGCCTGCATTTGGCCCATTTCCTTCTAAACTTTTCCTATCCATGTACCTGTCACAATGTCTTTCCAGCATTGTAATCATACCTGCCTCTACGTCTTCCTCTGCAATTAAAGATTGATAATATACTTCTAAATCACATGGTTTACCCACTACCGAAACTATACCAAATGGACACCTGATGAGTGTCGGAGATGAGTGATATTCAGGTTGGAGACTAAGAAGGAACTGCAGATGCTGGAAAATCGAAGGTACACAAAAATGCTGGAGAAACTCAGCGGGTGCAGCAACACCTATGGAGCGAAGGAAATAGGCAACGTTTCGGGCCGAAACCCAACCGATTTCCATAGCTGCTGCTGCACCCGCTGAGTTTCTCCAGCATTTTTGTGTACCTTCAGGTTGGAGATGACTCTGCGGACAGTAGATATACTCTGCAATCGCAAGCTCCCCAGAGGATATCCAGCTCTGACCTCTGCACTTTTAGCTATGGTATTGGCCGATCTACTTTGGTGGGCACTCCTCTGATTTTGATAGTGGAGGATTCGAGGGCAGAAAGTTACACTTCACTTGCTCTGCTGGTCATTTCCGGTCACTCATGCCACTTATCACCCATGCCTGCTTGGTGAATGGAACTGAATTGTGTGCAATTATTTGTAAACATCCCCCACGTCTGACATTGTGGTCACTGATGAAGCAATTGACAAAGGCTGGGCCTTGGACACTGGCTTGAAGAACTCCTGCAGTGATGTCTTGTGGCTGGGATGACTGACCTCCAACAACCAAACTTGTAATTCCTCTGGCTATCTTCTCGGTCTTTATATATCACCCCACCAGACTTCCAACTGAGCACATCATACTTCATCGCATCCATTAACTGCATTATGATCACAACACCAGTCACATCCCACTCCTCATTATTTTCTGCCTTTCACAGGGACCACTCGCTCCCCGACTACCTGGTTTGTTCATCCCACTGCACCCATCCCTCCCCCGTCCCGGCACTTTCCTCTGCGACTGTAGGAGCTGCAACACCGGTCCCTATATCTCCTCCCTCACCTTCATTCAAGGACCTTCCAGGTGAGGTAGAGATTTACATGCAATCCCTCCAGCTTTGCCTTTTACAATTTCTGCTCTTGATCTGGCCTCCTCTACACCTGCGGGATCAAACGCACACAAGGTGATCGCTCTCCCGAGCACCTGCGCTCGGACCAAAATGTCGACCACCCTTTTTCCTTCACAGAAGCAGCCCAACGTTCTGAGTTCCTTCAGCAGTTTGCCTTTTGCTCCAAATCCCAGCATCTATGGTCTCTTGTGTCTTCATCTTCCTTAGGATGAGATTTGGCTCCAACTGCAGAATTTCAGTTTAATTTTCATTGGAATGCACTTTAAAGAACACTATCATATGTTCGTTCTTGACACCATGACCTGATATTGAGTGTCACTACGTCTCCTAATCACAACTACTGGTACTGTAGCCAAGGCTGATCATAGCCCCCGTGAACATCATTCCAGATCCACCTTACAACATTATAGAAACTTACAAGATTCTTAAGGGTTTGGACAGGCTAGATGCAGGAAGATTGTTCCCGATGTTGGGGAAGTCCAGAACAAGGGGTCACAGTATAAGGATAAGGGGGGAGTCTTTTAGGACCGAGATGAATTTTTTTTTTTCACACAGAGAGTGGTGAATCTGTGGAATTCTCTGCCACAGAAGGTAGTTGAGGCCAGTTCATTGGCTATATTTAAGAGGGAGTTAGATGTGGCCCTTGTGACTAAAGGGATCAGTGGGTATGGAGAGAAGGCAGGTACAGGATACTGAGTTGGATGATCAGCCATGATCATATTGAATGGCGGTGCAGGCTCGAAGGGCCGAATGGCCTACTCCTGCACCTATTTTCTATAATCTGGACAGCTAACAAGAACAATGATGCTTGGTGTTTGGTCCCTGTTGCAGAGTTCAGCTGTAGGGTGCAAGAGCTGATAACTCAGTGCAGGCCTTGCATTGAACCTGGTATTTGATCAATTACCCTGGATGTCTCTTTACCTTTTTAGTGGAAGATCTACTGGATGTGGACGTGGTCCTGGGTCTCTCATCAACCCTCCTCGCGTTAACGTTGTAGTATTCGGGAGCTGCTACTGGTTGGACTTGGTCTCCAGGAAACAGGCCAGATCGACCACCGATTGATCCAAACTGCCAGCCTAGTGAAAGAGGGACAGAGAATAGATAACAGTGCAGCCATCTCCTTATATCATGCCGAGCGGATTTGATTGAGCCTGGTTTCTGTACAGCTGAGGATCACTGAAAGGGGCAGGTGGATGATCCACTTCTGGTTAATGGTGGATGCTAGTACTTCAGCCTTGTCTCTGCTATTCATTGCTGAGGAGGGGGGAACATTCTTGCAGTGACCACCTCCCCTGGAGTGGCAGCCATTACGCCCTGGAGTAAGGGTCATGTTTGACTGAGGGAAATAACCAGGCATGTGGTGGAAGATGATGCACTGACCTGGGTTTTATTGAGGTTTCAATTGACCTTGTTATTACTGAGTCCTGCTTCTATTTCCAATCAGCTTGGCCTAACGAGAGATGGGAAGATGTTCTGTTCCTTCCATACCATGCTGGAGGTGATGGTGGCATTGTACATCATGTTGTTATGTTTTTTTCATCAGAATCCCAACAGGTTTCAGCAGGAAATCAACAGAATGAATTAGCATTCTCATTCAAAGGATTTAAACTCTTTCATGGACAACTGTGATCGGATGGCCTTTCTACTGGTTGATCACTGTATTTGCTATTTGCCTTGTAACTGACCTGGCTCGAGTCCATCCATTTGAAGTAGTTTGATGATGTCTCCCTTACGGAAGTTCAGCAAGCTTTTATCATCTGTGATGTAGCTTCTAACTGCCATGACGTGACTGGAGCCCTGTAATACAGCAAGATCTTAATCCTGATTTTCTTTAAATTCCTGGAGCATACACACTATTAATGTAATAAAGAAATCAAAGTCATATATTGCTATCACATGCGTTATCAGTGTTTATTCAACGGCTCTATTAATAACTACATTAGCGCTGACCCAGTGTGTGCAGGCCTATCTTTGGTACACTCCTCCATGTTAGACTCATGCTGTGTAAAATCCGTTCCAATAATTACACCAGAACTGGGCAGTACAGGTAAAAATTGACCACAAAGAGTAGTAATTGACACCAGATAGTATTTATAGCACTAAATGCTCCCGGTTTGCACACTATCTGTTTCAGTAACTGCAAGATTAAAGTGGAAATTTAAAGACCAGAATGGAATGTGGAGCAATAAGATAATGCTATAACTAAGCGACACCCATATTATTCTGCAACCAATATGGAAGGCGAGCCTGTACCAAGGGCCATGCCCCATGTTAAGGCATCCACCAGAGAAATATTAGCTTGAAGGCTATATCAATGCCTGAGCATGTATATGCATGGGCACTGTTGCCAGTGAGGAGGGCCAATGTGTCGTGTAGCCAGTTTGAGGTGTCCCCTTCTGCCATTCTGCTTTGGTTTAATGCCTGCTCTGGTTCCCATCACAGTTGTGACGTCATACCTTCCGCAGTTCATCCAGGAACAGACCGATGACGGCTTTTGCCTGCTTGGCTTTGTTCGAGTATAGGACCAGTTCTTCATTCTTCAGCGTAAGCTCGATGACAGCTTCTCCCTGTAACTCCACATCCAGGATTTCCACATAACTGCAATTAAGGAGGGAGAGATGTGTCTGTGTTAATTGCATGGGTAAGAGTGGACTGCGCAGGAAGTGGTGCTGGCAGGACCAGTGGAAGTCTGAACACTCCCAGGTTCTGTTCCGTCTCCTGCAGAACACCTCTGCAAACCAGAGAGGCAGGTTAACCTGTGGGGTGGCACTTCTGTGGAAGGAGAGACACTACGGTTTATTCCCATTCATTATTCTGTAACTGTTTCCAAATCCCCAAATGACCATCACTTTCCTTGATGCTGAAGGTAATTCTCCACATTTCCAGCATTGTTTCACTTTATTTAAAATTGTAAACATTTACACACTTCATTCTTACAGAATCCTGAGATTAGCTGAAGTGTATTTGTGAACAATGATTAGCCACAAAATGTCCGGAGGAGAAGACCAATCTCTGCTGCTAATTGCTTGATGTTGTGAGATAAGGTAGACCTGCCTGAGGAAAGCCATGGAAAGGCAAGAGCAGAACCACAAGCAGATGAGCTCACAGATAATTCATGTGGGTGACATGAAGCCACTTGAGTAAGGGTGGGTAAAACGTGAACTGCTTTCCACGGAGAGATCTTAGGAAGCGCAGGGAACTAGCTGATCAACTAATTATGTGTTTAACTAGTATAGAAAAACTCCAAGAAACTGCTTTCCTATTGTTCAGAAATCCCAATGCTGTGGTTCCCGGCTCACCTGGCACTGTTTCCTGCACCCCTGTTAAACCCAGTGGGACACCATATCATGCACCTTATTTAAGTTCAGGAGGACAATTCCTATTAAACTCACTGTTTCTTGCATTCCCCTAAATATAGACCACATAGCACAGGAATAGGCTCGTCAGCGTACATGTCTGTGACAAGCATTATGCCTACTATGCTTTCTGCCAGCACGTGATTCATATGCCTCCATGTGTCTGTCTACAAGCATCTTAAACCCCACTGTTGGGATGAAAAGGATAAGGGGGGACCTCATTGAAACTTACCGAATAGTGAAAGGCCCGGATCGAGTGGATGTGCAGAGAATGTTTCCACCAGTGCGAGAGTCTAGGACCAGAGGCAAAGCCTCATATAAAATAACGATAAACACGGATAAGGTGAATGTACACAATCTTTATCCCAGGGAAGGGGAATCACAAACTAGAGCCCATGGTCTACGTTGAGAGGGGAAAGATGTAAAGAGACCTGAAGTGTGTATGGAATGAGCTTCCTGATAATGTGGTTGAAGCAAGTAAAAAAATCATATTTAAAATACATTTGGATGTCACAAGGAAATGAAAGGTTCAGAGAGTTATGGGCCTAAGATAAGCAAATGGGACTAATTTACAGTTGCGTCTCAGACAGTGTGGGTGAATTAGGCTGAAAATGTTCACTACCTATGGCATTCTACCATGCTTTGACCACTCTTCCCCAGAGGATCATTTATTTTATATATAGCTTTATACATCTGTGAGTAAATGTTAACCTGGTGACGCACATGGACATAATGGCGACTACACATGGAAGATTTTTTCTCACTCTTTTACCTGTAACTCTGAAGAACCTTGTAATGTTCTGGGTTCATTCCAACTGCTTTCACAAATTTCAACAGTTTGATTCCTCGGTGAGAGACACTGAGGATCTCCACGTTACTGCCGACATCACCCTGAAATAAATGTAAAGGAGCAAACCCAATTCAGAACAACTCTCATGGATTTCGTGGAATAAACCTCAGACCTTCCTCTATTGGTAATCATCATTCAGTTTGTGGTGACGTGTGTTTAGTGTAAGCACAGGTGTGGCAATGGGCAGCCAATGTGTACATATAATGTGGAGTGGATGGTCAATGAGGAGGAATTTCTTTTGTCAGAGGGTGGTGATTCTGTGGCATACATTGCCACAGACGGCTGTGGAGGCCAGGTCAATGGATATTAGTAAGGGTGTCAGGAGTTATGGGGAATAGCTAGGAGAATGCAGTCAAGAGGGAAATATAGATTGGCCATGATCGAATGGCAGAGCAGATTTGATGAGCCGAATGGCCTAATTCCTATAACATGAACTTAGGAATATAGGATAGATATATAAAAAAGTTGGACCAAAGGGCTTGTTTCCACACTATTTAGATTTGTATTAGCAATTTCTCATGCAATGTGTTCTTGATGCTGTACTTACGCTGACAGAAAACAACCGAGAGAAATAAACAGCCCAGTTGTCACGTGCAGCCACAACAATACGCTTTTTCAGTCCGTTGTCTTGAAGCATCCTGACATTAGTTCCAACGTGAAGTTCAGCTGCGCACAGGGACACGTTTACATTAAACCAGGGTGAGGGAAGTATAAGTTCCTGTGAACCTTCAACACATCATTTATTGTAGAAACTCATTGGCTCCCTGGCCCCTTAACTCTTAGAATATATTTGCTGAATTAACACTCACTCACACGTACAGCCACAAACACACGCACACTCACACTCATGCACATTTGCACCAGACCCACTGGTAGCAGCACTCCTTCAGATGACACAGACCTTCCTTCCTTATAATACCACCTGTGCACAATGTTAACTCTGCACCAAACTTAAAGATCACTTTTTTTTACTTCCTCTCTGAACCACGGACACAATTCCAGAATAAAGGCGAATTCCCATCCCACAACATACCGAGTAGATTTAGCATCTTATGCCGTTCCTCCTTGGAAATGCGATTGCAGGTGTTCGAGTAAGTGTCCTGCATGATCTGAGGAGAGATTCAGTTGAAATCAGATACAGGCGAACTCAATGCGTAATACATGACAACGTGGACAGAGAGCTAAAGGCGCAGATATACAAAAACACAATGGAAATAGTCTGGACATTGTTGGTTACCAGCACAGGCCTCACAGGCTGATATGCAGGTAATGTACAGGTAGATTCTGTATGTAATTTTCTGACAATTAAATGTTCTGCATATTTTGAACTGACCTTAAACAAAAAAAGGAAAATCAATAACTAATTCAAAGGAAGCATGCAGAGGAGGGGGGATGTGCATGGGAGTGGAATTAATTGGGTGGCCCTTTTATAAAGCTGGCATGGTATCAGTAGACCAATTGACTTCCTGCTGATACATATGATCCCCATTTCCACATGTCCCCCGCCAGCTCTCCGTTCTCACCAGCTGCACCTCCTTCACTTCAGCTGTGTCAATGCGCACGTTTCCATCAGGTGGAGTGATTTCTTCTTAATTCTCCCACTACTGATCAATTTGTCATTAAAATATTTGGATGCAAAATGTACTTTCACACACTTTCCCATCACAAACCCATTGCCTTGCCTAGTTCTGGGCTCACTCGTGCAGCCGGAGAGCTTCCCCGAAGTTGCATCAAGAACCTGAGCGGTCACACATATGATTCAGAGAGTCTGGTTAAGGATGGCACGGTGGCACAGTGGTAGAGTTGCTGCCTTACAGCACCAGAGACCCAGGTTCGGACTTGACCTCGGGTGCTGTCTGTACGGAGTTTGTGCGTTCTCCCTGTGACCGCATGGCTTTTCTCTGGGTGCTCCGGTTTCCTCCCACATTTCAAAGACGTACAGGTTTGTAGGGTAAATGGCTTTGTAAAGATTGTACTAGTGTAGGATAGTTCTAGTGTATCGGGATCACTGGTCAGCATGGACTCAGTGGGCTGAAGGACCTGTTTCAATGATGTATCTCTAAATTACACTAAACTAAAAAATATTGCCCGTGTAGGCCATAGATAAAAGCAGCCAGCAGGCACTGTTGCTAATCAGTGTAGCTGCATCTGGTGAAGTATAACTGGTAAGAGGTTAGACTGTAGACAGTGTCACACTTTTGGGATGTAATTATTTGTTTCTCTGTACCCCACGCACCAACACCCTGTGTCCGTGCCCTATTGGGCTGGGGCTGTGGTACAGGTGACCCTTTCCTCTCACACAGAGTCTCTCACAATGCCCCTAACCCCACACATGGAGCTGCCCCCTCAATGTGATGCTACTCAGGGTTGATCGGCCAGCTTTACTACTAAGTTGTGCGCACTGAGAGTTTCGGAGGTAGGTTTGCTCTTACCTGTTCACACAGCAGGTTGAGAATATATTCGGAATTAAACTTCTCCCGCGGGTAAAAAAGCTGCAAGGAAAGAGTGGGAGTTAGAAATTCAGTCGAGCACAAAGCACATCTCTCTGTTCCTGATGGTCAAAATCAGCTGAGCTCAGGGCTTTGTGGAAGTTCAATTCATGCTGCCACAGTCCAAAGTGGTTTGTCAGCCCTACAGAGGAGAGAGGAGCCAGGTCTAATTCTGGTCACTGCAGACTCGTGTGATCGCAGTCAGGGTCACAAATGCATTGCCTAATTGTCACAACGAGTCTACTCTAAGCCAGCACTGTGACAACTTCTTCCTATAACTAAGTCCCTCAAGTTCTGGTAATATCTTTGTAAATCTTTTCTGCACTCTTTCTAGCTTAATGACATGTTCCTATATACAGGGTAACCAAAACTCAGCACAATAGTCCAAGTACAGCCTCACAAACATCCTACCCAACTCGCAACGTAACATCCTAACTTCTATGGTAGACATAAATGTTGGAGAAACTCAGCGGGTGCAGCAGCATCTATGGAGCGAAGGAAATAGGCGACGTTTTGGGCTGAAACCCTTCTTCAGACTCTTTGTTTCGGCCCGATACGTTGCCTATTTCCTTCGCTGCATAGATGCTGCTGCACCCGCTGAGTTTCTCCAGCATTTTTATCTACCTTCGATTTTCCAGCATCTACAGTTCCTTCTTAAACATTCTGACTTCCTTACTCAGTGCCCTCATGAAGGCAAGCATTCCAGAAGCCTTCTTCAGCACAATGTTTCTTCAGCACAACTCTGGAGAGGGTTATTAAATATCAAGGATATAGCAGAGCCCTACATCTCAGAACAGGCGATTTGGCCCACCATGTCCCGACTGATGATCAGGTATCTCAGGGCACTTGGTGAAGAATTGTAACATGATTAATTCACAGTTCTGAGACAGTAGTAAAATGAATGTGAGACAGCTGTGCATGAGGTCCACCTGGAGAAGTGGATAATTTCAGAGATGCTAAGTGTAGCCTTTGTTGAAGAGTTCAGTAAATTAAAGAGTTTTAATGAATTTATCACTAGTTCAATTTTCAACCATACATCGATGGTTCCATAGGTGATGTCTTGTCCAGGTCTCTGTTTTTAATATAATGGAGTATTAATACAAGTGTAAATGTGCCGTATAAAGAACTGAATATACGGTACCACGTGGTATGACTTTTTTTTATCAGTGCCACATCGTATGATATTATTGTATCAAAACATTGCCGTTAGCTCTTGCCTTCAGTAAAGATTGTTCTGTTGCCTGCATTGCCTGTTACTTGTTTATACAAGTAGCTCCACTAAAAAGATGCTTCTTTTACTAATTGTTAACTATATGTATTATGGATATGAATAACAGATGTGATTAATTCCTATATCACAGATTACTAACATTAATTGTACTCTAGGTACATTAAACGTGTGTGATAGTTCATACTGTACCTCTTTGCGCAGGTAGAGTTTCCAAGGGATATTGACATAGGAAAAGTACACACTAGCCGTCCGCCTGTAGAGCTGGGATTTTATATTCTCATCTTGCAATGACACTGCGAAAATAAAGAGGAGAAAGTATTTTCATTTTGTGGCACTTTCTATGACTTTAGGAAATCCTAAACAAGTGCATAACCAGTGAAACATGTCTGAAACGTGGTTCCGATGTAAGAAGATGCCTCAGCCAAACGGAACACAAGGTCCAACAATCAACAATGCATCAAATGGTCAAGTAACCCACATTAGTGACTATGGATAAATGAAGATAAAGGGAGCGAGTGACTTCCACTGCTCTTCATTCAGCAGTGTGTGAGTCTTATATTTAGTGAGAGGACAGACGGCACATTGCAGGGGTGTATCATTCACAAAGTGACCAGCTCTGGGAGAGAGCAGTACTCCCTCAGTGTTGCACTGAAGTGACAGCCTAGTGCCAGTGTGAGTCCCGCAATGGGCTGGGAGCTGACAAGGGTAAGTGTGGAACAAGTCTATTGGGAAAATGGACAGGTTAATTATATCACCCTTTTATGACTCTTATTCTAATATGGGGAATGTGGCAGCAAATTAGGGCAAGGCAAGTTGCCACAAACAGCAGTATGATAATGGCTAAGTTATGTTTCTCAAACATTAACTGCGATATAAGCATTGAAGAAGGGATTAAGAATAACTGCTCTTCTTCAAAATGTCGACACTTGAAGCCATAGCTTCAGACACCAGAGACAAGAATGCTGCATCCATATGCTTTCATTGTTCAGACATTCTGGGTTCAGGGTTGTGATTATCCTGGGAATATTCCGAATATTTACAGCAACACTTGCCAAAACACCTTGCCTGCCGTATGATTATTGCGAGATGCAAATGGAATATTTTGTCTGTAGTCCACACTAGGTTTTTGCAAAGTTGTGCAATGGAAATATTTTGTCCACATGAAGGCATGGGCTGGTAATGTGAATGCCTAATGTTTAGCCTTGAAAAATACAGTGTGTCACTGGATAATCTCTTGCATGATCTTACCTGTCTCCCTCTTTGATGAGTCTGGGGAGAGTCGATACTCAGTGTAGTTAGATGGAGTTGGAGTAATGATATCAGAAGAAAAAGGTGGGGGAGGAGGAGGAGGTGGGGGCTGAATCGCTTTCGGAGTTAGGAGAAGCGCGAGTTGCTCCTGTATCGAGGATTGAGACAGGGGGCGGCTCAGTGGTTTTGGTGCTGGTTTGGGTGGAACCTTTGGAGCAGACCTTTCCATTCCGGGGGAAGTAGTATCATCCTGCAATGGAAATGGGACAGGATTTAGGGAAAGCACAAAACTTTCATCCATTTTGTGTCTGCGCTCCATATAATCAGTAGATAGATTAGCAACTGGATCATTGACAGGTGGGTCTGATTTCTTTGTTCTTCTTTTGCTGAAAGAATATGGTGAGCCTCCACTCGCTGCTTGCCCTGTCCCACCAACCTGGTCCTGATGATCCACCACTGAACATAAGACCATAATAAACAGAAGCAGGAGGAGGCCATTCAGCACGTTGTGCCTGTTCCAGCATTCAATTAGATCATGGATGTGCTTTTCATCTCAGTGCAACTTTCCGTTACTAACCTAATTCCTTTTATTCTCTTAATGTTTAAAAAAGGATCATTCTTAGTCTTGAAGGTAGACAAAAATGCTGGAGAAACTCAGCGGGTGAGGCAGCATCTATGGAGCGAAGGAATAGGTGACATTTCGAATCTCGACCCGAAACGTCACCTATTCCTTCGCTCCATAGAAAATCTAGACCAACCCCTTGGGCAGGAAGAGATTAATAATGCCATTATGGCGATGCAGAGTGGTAAAACCCCGGGCCCTGACGGCTACCCATTAAAATTTTATAAGAAATTGATAGATGTTCACACCTGTTCTTTTAGATATGTTTCAAGAATCTTTGGAAAAAGGTTCATTAACCCCCACTCTTTCACAGGCTTCTATTTCACTTCTTCTTAAAAAAGACAAGGATCCGACTCAATGTGGATCATGCCGCCCCATCTCACTTTTGAATGTAGATGTAAACATTTTGGCGAAGGCGCTGGCTTGCCATTTAGAATGCCAACTTCACAAAATAATCTCGGAAGATCAAACAGGTTTCATTAAAAATCGTCATTCCTTTTCTAATATCCGCCGATTGGCCAGTGTGGTTTATTCGCCCAGAGGCTGTTATCTCTTTGGACGCGGAGAAGGCATTCGATCGAGTGGAGTGGCCATATTTGTTCAGAGTCTTGGAGAGATTTGGATTTGGCAAAATATTTGTAGCCTGGGTTAAGCTATTATATCATTCACCCTTAGCATGTGTACAGACAAATTATTTGCGATCTGATTATTTTCAATTAACCCGTGGCACTCGTCAAGGCTGCCCATTGTCTCCGCTTCTTTTTGCGATTGCAATTGAGCCCCTCTCTATTACACTTAGGTCAACTACATTATTCCAGGGCATTAGGAGAGGAAACAGGGAACATCGTGTGTCTCTATATGCCGACGACCTTCTTCTTTATGTGAGTGCCCCTACAGCCAGTGGCCTTGCAATTGTGTCCTTGTTGGATCAGTTTGGGACTTTTTCCGGCTATAAACTAAACCTCCAAAAAAGCAAATGCTTTCCATCAACCTAGCCCTACAGATCCAACAGGAAACCCTGCCCTTTCCCATATCTCAAGAAGGTTTTGTATATTTAGGAATACACATCGCCCGCTTTTTCACATCCCTGTTTGCAGCTAACTACATGCCTCAAGTTAGCCAAATGAAGGCTGACTTTGAGAGATGGCGTAGTCTGCTACTCACTATGGCTGGGAGAGTGCAGTCAGTGAAGATGACTGTACTTCCCAGATTTCTTTACTTGTTCCAATGTTTGCCGGTTTTCCTACCCAAGTCATTTTTTAACTCAGTTAACCAATCTATAACCTCCTTTATATGGGGTAACAAGGTTCCAAGGGTCAATAAGTGCACTCTCCAAAGAGGTCGTGAAGTAGGTGGACTGGGCCTTCCTAGCTTTATTCATTATTACTGGGCATCCAATATCCAAAAGATATTATTCTGGCTCCACCGACCAGATACAGACTGGTGTCTGCTTGAATCACAATCCTGTTACTCCTCATCTCTCCCAGCTTTAGTATATTCCTCCCTGCCATTGAAACCCTCTAGATTTACATCCAACCCTGTCGTACTATCCACCATCAAAATTTTTAACCAATTTCGTTGCCATTATAAGCTTACATCAGCTTCAGTTCTGGGTCCCATTCATAGTAACCATTTATTCCCCCCCTCTACACTTGACTCAACCTTTCGACAGTGGGGTTTGAATGGTCTTATGTGCATTAAGGATTTATACACTAACATATTTGATAGTTTCGACAACCTACACAAAAAACATGGCCTCCCACATAATCATTTCTTTAAATATCTTCAGGTTTGCCACTTTGTCATGAAAAAATGTCCTTATTTTCCTGATCTCCCTCCTGTCACAGTGTTGGATAAACTCACTCTTACCTTTGCAAATAAAGGACTGATCTCTGCAGTATATTCTCAATTGATGTATTTAGGAGATCAAAACCTGAACAAAGTTAAAGCTAGGTGGGAGGATGACCTTGGTATGGATCTGTCTGAGGAATGCTGGACAGAAGCACTGAAAAAAAGTCCACTCCTCGTCATCATGTGCTAGATTGGGGCTCATACAATTTAAAGTTTTACACAGGGTTCATTTAAGCAAAGCCAGGCTTGCTAACATATATCCAGGGACGGACGCTGGCTGTGACAGGTGCTCGTTCTCTCCAGCCAATCTAGCTCATGCATTCTGGTCTTGCCCCAAACTTGTTAACTACTGGGCAGTGGTTTTTAAAAGCATCAGTGAAGTCCTTGGGATAACAGTGAGACCTTGCCCGCTTATAGCTGTATTTGGTGTAACAGATAAAACCTTGGGTTTAAATACAACCCAGTCTGATATCATTACATTTACATCACTTTTGGCCCGTAGGAGAATCTTGCTGGTCTGGAAATCTACCACTCCTCCATCTGCCGCTGCTTGGCTGGAAGACGTCATGTTTTTTTTAAGGTTAGAAAAGATTAAATTCACATTGAGGGGGTCTGTGAAAAAGTTTTATTTGAAATGGGAACCCTTTTTATCATACTTTGAGGGTCTAAAGGAACTGCCTATTGACTGAGGGCACTTGACAGTAAGTGGGGATCCGCCTTTATTCTGTTTTGTTACTTTATTATTGTTAAAAAGTGCATTTGATTTTGTGATATATTTGGATTGTGAAAAATAAGCTGCCAAGGGGTGTTTAGGGAGGGTGGGTTAGGGTTATTTTGTTTATATTATTATTATTATTATTATTGATAAAAAACAAAATGGAGGAAAATGTAACGCCATACATCAGATGTACTGTGAATTAAAAAAAAATGTTTTTCCCTTCAATAAAAAACTATTAATTGAAAAAAGAATCATTCTTAGTCTTGAAGGTAGACAAAAATGCTGGAGAAACTCAGCGGGTGAGGCAGCATCTATGGAGCGAAGGAATAGATGACATTTCGAATCTCGACCCGAAACGTCACCTATTCCTTCGCTCCATAGATGCTGACTCACCCGCTGAGTTTCCCCAGCAATTTTGTCTACCTTTGATTTTTCCAGCATCTGCAGTTATTTCTTAAACATTCTTAGTCTTGATGTACTCAGTGACTGTATCTCCACAGCCCTCCTGGGTAGAGAATTAAAAAGACTGTTTGCAGGCAAAGGAAGATTAATTTTCAGATCATCAGTGATGGACTGAAAAATAATCTGTGCGTTAGAAAAAGCATATATTTCCTTAATTTAATGCAAGTAACATTCGTTTCTTGGTGTTAAAAATATAGGAGAAGGGATCATGTTTCTTTACTGAGTGGGGTGGAAGCAGAGAACATGTGAGGAAATCTCCTGGAATACGCTGGGGCTGAATTGTCTTCCCTACCTCTGGAGGACTTGCTGTTCCTGCCATTCGTAAAAGCGATAATGCTTCATTCTTCGGGTTGTCTTTCTTCAGGAAAGGTTTTGCTTGTACTCTGGAGATGAAGAACAGAAGTGTTATAATAAATAGATGATGAATGTAGGGAGTGAATGTGTAACTCACCTTGTGCAAATCTTAGACCTAAAGAACCACGAACACTGGATTAACTCATCGAGTCCCATCTCTCGGTGTCTTTTTTTTGTTCAAATCGTGTCAGACAGGAGAGGAATGAGCAAATTTGAAGTTGCAAGCAACTCTGCAAACAGTTCACCAAACACAAAACACGTCCACTCACAGAAAACCAATGTTAAAATGACTTAAGTAAATTAAAATGGACCATTTCTGTCTGGTTTTGGTTATGTGATGCCAAAAGCATAATATCCATGTCTAATGTGGACAGGTCGACTTTGAAATTCAAGATTCAAGGTTCAGATCTGAACCAAAGGTGTATCATAGGTTATGTGGTCAAAGGCATCAAAATTAGTACAAAATACCACCGAGACTCTAGAGACAGCAGACTGAGGCTTCCTGGGTCAAACTGGTTTGCTCTGAACCAAGTTGCCGTCAGAGTCAAGGTGATATTGGAGTGCCAATTGTAAGTCAAGCTTAGTCAACTTCTTGAAAAATCTCCCAAGGACAAATGATGTTGGCCATGCGAAGTACAGGAGAGACAGTCTGTAAACACCAGTTAACTGGATACATATTGCTTTTACCCCTGCAACTGGGCTGAAGCGCTCAGATAGTGGAGGGCTACTTATAACAGTATAAGACCAGAGCACCTGAAGCAAACCCATGCAGCCGTGTCAGGGGAGGGGGGGGGACATGCAAATTCCACATGAACAGCTGCCAAATTGAACCCCAGTTGCTAGAACTGTGAATCTGCTGCTCGATCAGGTACATCACTGAGCTTCCTGATCATCTAACCATCGTAACAGATCAGCAGAGGCTCTGGGATGAACTGGAACTGCCATTACCAATGGCCATCAAAGTAAAATGCTACTGTTGTGAAGCGCTCATTGCCCAACAGAGTGGGCTTCTCATCATACTGACCTGTTGGGTTTGTAAATGGGAGGAGGTGACACTGGCCGAGACTGGTACTTTTGAATGATTTCTCGAATGTTGTGACTGGGTTGTGGTGTCCTTCTGCTCTGGACAGATATCTCTGGCTTCTTGTCCTCTTCTTCAATATGCTGCTCATTCTTCTTTCTTTCCTTTTCATGCTGCGGGTCTTTGGTCAGGTTCACTAGAGGAGGGGGTGGAGGTGGAGGAAATGGCGAACCTACAAGGACAAAAAGAAGACAGCATGCGAGTTTAGTTTAGTTTAGAGATATAGTGTGGAAACAGGCCCTTCGGCCCGCCAGTCTGCGCTGACCAATGATCACCCGTACACTAGTTCTATCCTACACACTAGGGACAATTTACAGAAGCCAATTAACCAACAAACCTGCACGTCTTTAGAATGTAGGAGTAAACCGGAGCACCCGGAGAAAACCCACGCGGTCACAGGGAGAACGTACAGTCAGGATTGTACCTGGGTCTCTGGCGCTGTAAAGCAGCAACTCTACCACTGTGCCATGGTGCCGCCCACTTCATGATGAGGCTGAGCTGTAGTTCATCACATTAACCTCAGATAATCAGCAGTCTTCTGTTCTGATGTTTTGACGGAAGGTGGAGCACCTCAGAAGGTGAGACACTGAACCAGTGACCCGATTGAGCTGTCAGGTGGTTGAGTGGATCAAAGGGTGAGAGAGAAGTTGGTCCATAATGTCAGTGGATGACCGTCGCTCACAGATTGGGAGGTGATTCATTTGATCAGGGGATGGATGGGAAGCAGGAAGTGCAGGTAGGTTGGTGACTGATTATGGGTGGGTAAGGGTCAATGAAACAGGCACTTTGCAGAATCAGTAACTTTGCACATCAGAACTTGAATCCAAGTTGATTTCAAACAATGGCCCATAACTGATTGACCATACAATGCAATGTTATCCTGAAAGAGAGTGATCTTGGAATTTCCCACCGCACACTGCTCCCACCCCACCAGAGCGGATTCTGAATGAGAGAATGGAAATACAATCTTTATCTGAAGTCTGAGCAGTGACACTTTAAGCAATGAGGAATCATTGAGGTTCCCCACATTCTGATACCTTCCAGTTCCTCCACTTTGGAACTACTGGGTTCTTCCACTTCCTGCTTCTCCTCTGTTTTCTCCGGTTTGGGAAGCAAAATCTTTGATGGACAATTCCACTTCAGACTCTCCTCTTTCCCTGGAGAGCAGCAGAGTGAAGAAGATTAGAAAACATATTCTCAAACAAATAAAACACCTTGTCTGAAAGCACCACCAAGATAAGTGATACAACCCTGTGACCTCCATAAATCAGCATGTTTGGATAGAATACAGGAACCAAATGACATCTCATGTGATAAGTTCAGAAAGTTGTGGAGAGGCAACAGAAAAATGATTAGGACCGATGCTTGACTAATATTTTCATCAGTGGAGGTGACCTGTGTTCGGTCCGTTTATTCAACAACATTCATGTTGCATCAGTGACATCCATGGTTGAAGAAGGTGAGCAGGATAAACCTTGCTTTCTTCTTGTGCGTTTGCTTAAACAAATTAGAGCGCAAGATATAGCAGAGAAAGAAGATATTTAGCTCAACAAACCCAAATCCAGCCAGTTGTTGTAACACAGGTCCTACCATAACCCATTTTATTCTCCCCAAATTCCTGTCAATTTTTCCACTTTTTCCCCTTTCTATTGCTTTCTTTTTCTTGTTCTGCTTACTTCTTTCTTATAACATAAAACTAGAGGTTGTACATGGAATGGATTACGGTATTACATAGTTGGCACCTAAAATTAGGTGCCACTGTACTGTTTTGTGCTGTATTAACTTCTAATAAAATAAACAAAAAAAAAAAATTAAAAAAAAATAAAAAAAATTCCTGTCAATTCCCCCCAAATGACATCACTCAACAAAAATTGTGGCTATTTAACCTATCAACTTGCAACTTTTTGGCAGATAGGAGGAAACCGGAGCACCCATGGAAAATGACGTGTTCACAGGGAGAACGTGCAAACTCTGTGCAGAGAGCACCCTAGATCAGAGCTAAATCTAGATCTTTGGTACCGTAAGGCAGTGGCTTTATGCTCTGTACCACTGAGCTGTCCCATGAATTGTTCAACACAAGAAGTCGATAGGCGGCGCGACTCTCGTCAGCAGCGGCCTCTGCAGCCGGTCTGCGTTTTTATTATTTTTTGTCTATGTTTTTATGTAGTTTTTTGTTATTTTTGTGGGGTGTGTGTGTGTGGGGGGGTGGGGTGGGGGTGGGAGGGAGGGGGGTAACTTTTAATCACTCCCTGCACGGGAGACCCGACCTTCTCTTGTCGGGTCTCCGTTGTCGTTGGGGCTGCAACGAGGAGCGGCCTCCAACAGGAGAAGACCGGGGACTCTGGTGCCGACGACTCACCTCACCGTCGCGGAGCTGGCCGAGTCCAGAGTGGGTGGAGCGGTGGTGGAGCGCTGCTGCGGCCCGACCTCCGGAGATTCGGAGGCTGCAACTGTGGGTCTGGCGGACGGCGGCACCGGGAGCCCGCAGGTCACTGGAGGGAGACCGCTTTTCAGAACTCCCGCTACGGCGACTTCTCCCGCCCGAGTTGCGGGGTCGAAGAGCTCCTGGAGCGGGGCCTTACAGCACTGCCCCGAGCGGCTTGGAATGGCCGCGGGACTCTGCGAGCGCACGCCGGGGGCTCTAACATCAAGACCCGGTGTGCGACCTTGCATCACCCGGCGTGGCTTTAATGGCCGCGGGGACAATCGCCATCGCCAGCCGGGGGCTTTGACTTTGACTCTGACATCGGGGGGGGGGGGGGGGGGGGGGGGGGGGGGGGGGAGTGCAGTGGAGAGGGGTGTTTTTTTGGCCTTCCATCACAGCAATGCGATGGATGGTAAATTATGTTGTGTGTCTATTTGTTTGTAATGTATGGCTGCAGAAACGTCATTTAGTTTGGACTTCAAGGGGTCCAAATGACAAATAAATTGAATTGAATTGAATTGAATTCTAGTGACTGAATTGAGATTGATCCAGGTCTCAACGGAAACAATTCTGTCACCAGAACTTCTTATGTGGAATAATTGGTGGGCAACTCCAGCCACTGTAGGCACATACTCAGGAGAGAAAAGAAAATTTGACACACACGCACAATGCATACATCGTTGGGATGTGTACAGGTTAGTTGCATGAACTTCATTTTCTAATATGTTGGATGCAGCTGGTGCCACTGAAGTCCTCTGGCAGTTAGCCATGGTGAGTGACTTTTACATTTTAAAAGAATGTAGAAAAATGGTAGCAATTATTTTTTGGTAAGATCAAGCCCACTGATTTAATGTTCATTGTGGATATAAAGTTGACTTTAATGTCTAAAGTGGATATAAAGTTGACTTGACAAATAAAGTTGACTTGACTATACTACTCAAATCTATTGAGGTTAGGGATTCAGAGCCCTTAGGTGAATGAGCTGGTCAGAGCGGGCATCAGCGTGATTAAAAAGGACAAAACTGAATCTTTGCGGAGTTTGGTAATGTGGTGGATATGCATGTGCTTATGTACACGGACTTCCAGAAAAGCATCTATTACACTCCACATTGTGTGAAAAGAAAGGGAGAAGTGATATAGAAGGCAACCTTTTAGCCAGGGGGAATTTCAATTGATTAATTAACCTATAATCCTGCAAGAGTTTGGAATATAAGAGGAAATTGAAGCACCTGGGGGAAACACAAGCGATCACATATGTTTGGAGATGAAGATTGAACTTGTGTCTCTGGAGCTGTGAGGCAGTAGCTGTATCAGCAACGCCGCTGTGGTGCAGCATTAGCTTCTCACTATATTCATCATTTAGAAAAGCATGGTAACAAAAAAGGGCAAGGCTCAGAACACACACTACTCCTCTTTATGATAGACATAAAATGCTGGGGGAACTCAGCGGGACATGCAGCATCTCTGGAGAGAAATAATGGGTGACGTTTCAGGTTAGATCCTTCTTCCATCACTTGTCTCCAGAGATGCTGCCTGTCCCGCTGAGTTACTCCAGCATTTTGTGTCTCTCGCCAGTTTAAACCAGCATCTGCAGTTCCTTCCTGCACATTACACCTTTCTAATAATGTTTAGTTTCATTCTAATGCTTTTCATTATGTCCCCTAAACAGTATACACTTCCATCTGAGGTTCAGAGAACAGCATTACTTAATTCACCACATGAAGTCATGCTGTGAGGTTTTCAGCATAGTGCTATTTCATTAAGATATTGCAGGTTTTGTAGCTGTTGTCGTTTAGCCTCCATTAGCAGTCCTTAAAAGAATGCACCAGAGTACACAATCTCTTTAAAATTACAAAGCTGCAAGAGCTCCTAATACTTACAACACAAAAAAATTAAAGATGAAATAATTTTTGGCCTCTTGATCTGAAAGAGACAGGAATGCCAAGGGACCAAAGTTACATCACATTTTGTTCAGTTCATACCTGGGATATCGCATTTGGCTTGTTGCACCATACTTCAAGACCAGATTTGAGTATAGGAGCAGGGAGGTTCTACTGCAGTTGTACATGGTCTTCGTGAGACCACACCTGGAGTATTGCGTACAGTTTTGGTTTCCTAATCTGAGGAAAGACATTCTTGCCATAGAGGGAGTACAGAGAAGGTTCACCAGACTGATTCCTGGGATGTCAGGACTTTCATATGAAGAAAGACTGGATAGACTCGGTTTGTACTCGCTAGAATTTAGAAGATTGAGGGGGATCTTATAGAAACTTACAAAATTCTTAAGGGGTTGGACAGGCTAGATGCCGGAAGATTGTTCCCGATGTTGGGGAAGTCCAGAACAAGGGGTCACAGTTTAAGGATAAGGGGGAAATCTTTTAGGACCGAGATGAGGAAAACTTTTTTCACACAGAGAGTGGTGAATCTCTGGAATTCTCTGCCGCAGAAGGTAGTTGAGGCCAGTTCATTGGCTATATTTAAGAGGGAGTTAGATGTGGCCCTTGTGGCTAAAGGGATCAGGGGGTATGGAGAGAAGGCAGGAACAGGATACTGAGTTGGATGATCAGCCATGATCATATTGAATGGCGGTGCAGGCTCGAAGGGCCGAATGGCCTACTCCTGCACCTATTTTCTATGTTTCTATGTTTCAATGCAAATGCACCCAAGTAAGTCTGTGCTAGTAGTGATAAATTATGGGGAGCATTCATTGTAGTGGTTTGACAACAGAAGATATAAATTGCATCTAATTAAGGCATTTAAAATACTGAAAGGATTTGATTTGATGGAATTTATTTAATTTAGTGGGAGAATACAGAAGTGGCCTGGTCTTTAAATGACAGCTTTGCATCATTTTCAAGAGGCACTTCTCCACAGGCAGGTCCTGAAACCGTGACCACTCTCCAACAAAACAGTTGGGTCAATTGAAAGTTTCAAAATGTGGATTGATTTTTATTGGATGAGGGTATAAACTGTTATTGAATCAAGGCGATAAATAGAATTGAGATTACAAATGATAGCATTATAGAATAATGCATCATGGAAAAGGCCCAAATCGTCCATGCCGACCAAGATGGCCACCTAAGATGGTCCCATTTGTCTGTGTTTGGTCCATATCTCTCTAATCCTTTCCTAACCATGTACCTGAACAAATTGTTTTCACCATTGTAATTGTACCCACCTCTATAGCTTCCTCTGGCAACACATTCCTGATATCCAAAGCACTTTGGGTGAAAAACTTCCCCCTCAAGTCCCTTTTAAATTTGCTTCCTTTCACCTTAACCCTATGCCCTCTAATTTTAGACTCCCTTGCCCTGGGAAAAAGACCATTCAATCTATCTATGTCTGCCATGATTTTATACACATCTAGAAAGTTATGCTCCAGGGAAAATTGTTGCAGACGGTCCAGTTTCTCTTTATAACTTAAGCCCCCCAGTCCCGGTAACATCCTCATGAATCTTTTCTGCACCCTTTAGCTATGAGTTAATTACACAGCAGAACAAGATGAAGGACTGAATGGCCTCCTCACATTCCTGGCATTCTGATACTCACCTATTTTCTGGAAGAAAGCTCGTTTCTGCTGAAAATTTTTTAATTGTTCCGAATCCATCTCCTCAAAATCTTCTTTAGTCGTGAGAACAACCTTGAGAGAGCGAGAGAGAGAGAGAGAGAGATAAAACATGACATACCATAGTAACCTTCCACCTGGTAATTTGATGCCTGACAGATGAAACATAGTATCATGGGCACGTACAGCCATGCATATTTTGAACGAACTATGGAGTTTTGAACTTTTTGAACTTAAAGAAAGGTAACTTTGAGGGTATGAGACGTGAATTGGCCAAGATTGACTGGCAATTAATTCTAAAAGGGTTGACGGTGGATATGCAATGGAAGGCATTTAAAGACTGCATGGATGAACTACAAAAATTGTTCATTCCAGTTTGGCAAAAGAATAAATCAGGGAAGGTAGTACATCCATGGATAACAAGGGAAATCAGGGATAGTATCAAAGCAAAGGATGATGCGTACAAACTAGCCAGAAAGAGCAGCATACCGGAGGACTGGGAGAAATTCAGAGACCAGCAGAGGAGGACGAAGGGCTTAATTAGAAAAGGAAAAATGGATTATGAAAGAAAACTGGCAGTGAACATAAAAACTGACTGCAAAAGTTTTCATAGATATGTGAAAAGAAAGAGATTAGTTAAAACAAATGTAGGTCCCTTGCAGTCAGAAACAGGTGAGTTGATCATGGGGAACCAGGATATGGCGGACCAATTGAATAACTACTTTGGTTCCGTCTTCACTAAGGAAGACATAAATGATCTGCCGGAAATAGCAGGGGCCCGCGGGTCAAAGGAGTTGGAGGAATTGAGTGAAATCCAGGTTAGTCGGGAAGTGGTGTTGGGTAAATTGAATGGATTAAAGGCTGATAAATCCCCAGGGCCAGATAGGCTGCATCCCAGAGTACTTAAGGAAGTAGCTCCAGAAATAGTGGATGCATTAGTAATAATCTTTCAAAACTCTTTAGATTCTGGAGTAGTTCCAGAGGATTGGCGGGTAGCAAACGTAACCCCACTTTTTAAGAAGGGAGAGAGAGAGAAAACGGGGAATTACAGACCAGTTAGCCTAACATCGGTAGTGGGGAAACTGCTAGAGTCAGTTATTAAAGATGGGATAGCAGCACATTTAGAAAGTGGTGAAATCATTGGACAAAGTCAGCATGGATTTACGAAAGGTAAATCATGTCTGACGAATCTTATAGAATTTTTCGAGGATGTAACTAGTAGCGTGGATAGGGAGAGAACCAGTGGATGTGGTGTATCTGGACTTCCAGAAGGCTTTCGACAAGGTCCCACATAAGAGATTAGTATACAAACTTAAAGCACATGGCATTGGGGGTTCAGTATTGCTGTGGATAGAGAACTGGCTGGCAAACAGGAAGCAAAGAGTAGGAGTAAACGGGTCCTTTTCACAATGGCAGGCAGTGACTAGTGGGGTACCGCAAGGCTCAGTACTGGAACCCCAGCTATTTACAATATATATTAATGATCTGGATGAGGAAATTGAAGGCAATATCTCCAAGTTTGCGGATGACACTAAGCTGGGGGGCAGTGTTAGGTGTGAGGAGGATGCTAGGAGACTGCAAGGTGACTTGGATAGGCTGGGTGAGTGGGCAAATGTTTGGCAGATGCAGTTTAATGTGGATAAATGTGAGGTTATCCATTTTGGTGGCAAAAACGGGAAAGCAGATTATTATCTAAACGGGGGCCGATTGGGAAAGGGGGAGATGCAGCGAGACCTGGGTGTCATGGTACACCAGTCATTGAAGGTAGGCATGCAGGTGCAGCAGGCAGTAAAGAAAGCGAATGGCATGTTGGCTTTCATAGCAAGAGGATTTGAGTATAGGAGCAGGGAGGTTCTACTGCAGTTGTATAGGGTCTTGGTGAGACCACACCTGGAGTATTGCGTGCAGTTTTGGTCTCCAAATCTGAGGAAGGACATTGTTGCCATAGAGGGTGTGCAGAGAAGGTTCACCAGACTGATTCCTGGGATGTCAGGACTGTCTTATGAAGAAAGACTGGATAGACTTGGTTTATACTCTCTAGAGTTTAGGAGATTGAGAGGGGATCTTATAGAAACTTACAAAATTCTTAAGGGGTTGGACAGGCTAGATGCAGGAAGATTGTTCCCGATGTTGGGGAAGTCCAGGACAAGGGGTCACAGCTTAAGGATAAGGGGGAAATCCTTTAAAACCGAGATGAGGAGAACTTTTTTCACACAGAGAGTGGTAAATCTCTGGAACTCTCTGCCACAGAGGGTAGTTGAGGCCAGTTCATTGGCTATATTTAAGAGGGAGTTAGATGTGGCCCTTGTGGCCAAGGGGATCAGAGGGTATGGAGAGAAGGCAGGTACGGGATACTGAGTTGGATGATCAGCCATGATCATATTAAATGGCGGTGCAGGCTCGAAGGGCCGAATGGCCTACTCCTGCACCTAATTTCTATGTTTCTATGTTTCTATGTGAGGAAGAGGTGATTGCTGTGACCCTATTTGCTCCCCTTTGCTTATGAATGAGTCACGGTGGCGCAGCGGTAGATTTGCTGCCTTACAGCAAAATACAGCGCCAGAGACCCAGGTTTGATCCCGACTACGGCTGCTGTCTGTACGGAATTTGTACGTTCTCCCCGTGATCTGCCTGGGTTTTCTCCGAGATCTTCGGTTTCCTCCCACACTCCAAAGACGTACAGGATTGTAGGTTAATTGGCTTGATAAAATGTAAAAATTGTCCAGTATAAAGTTGTCCAAATTGTCCAGTGCTGAGTGAGGCTTTACCTAGAGCTTTTCAGCGAACAACATCCAGATCCAGATCCAGATCCAGATCCAGAATGGCTTCAATGACCACATCATCTATATTAGTGATGTGACCAGCACCTGACTGAATGGCAGGGTGATGGGTGCACAAGGCCAATCAGCCTCTCTGGATCACATTTCTGACACTCTAAATGAATTCTATCCTGATATTTCAATCAACAAAAAACCCTTGAAGGACTCAGCGCTAAGTTCAACAATTTCAGATAATTAGCAAATCTGGAATTTTCTGTGTTTAAAAAGGAACTGCAGATGCTGGAAAATTGAAGGTACACAAAATAGCTGGAGAAACTCAGCGGGTGCAGCAGCATCTATGGAGCGAAGGAAATAGGCAACGTTTCGGCCCAAAATGTCATCTCCAACCTGAAGGTACACAAAAATGCTGGAGAAACTCAGCGGGTGCAGCAGCATCTATGGAAATAGGTAACGTTTCGGGCCGAAACCCTTTGGGTTTCGGCCCGAAATGTTGCCTATTTCCTTCGCTCCATAGTTGCTGCTGCACCCGCTGAGTTTCTCCAGCTTTTTTGTGTACCTGGAATTTTCTGTGTTTGTTTCCAGACTTCTGGCATTCAATGATTTTGCTTTTGAAGCTCAGGTGCAGTGCCCAGCTTAGAACATAGAAGAGTACAGCACAGAAACAGCTCCTTCAGCCCATAATGGCTGTGCCAAACATGATGTCAAGTTAAACTAATCTCCTCTGCCAGCATGTGATCCATATCCCTCCATGTGTCCATCCAGAAGCCTCTTAAATGCCACTGCCGTATCTGCCTCCACCACCCATCCAGGGACCCAACACTCTCTTTGCAATGCACATCTCCATTAAACGTTGCTCCTCCCACAAAGCTATTCTCTTTAGTCTTTGACATTTCCACCCTGGAATAGAAGGTTTTGACTGTCCACCTTATCTATGCCTCATAAATACATTTTTTCTATCAGTTTTCCCGTCTAACTCCGATGCTTCAAATAAAACACTCCAGGTTTGTCCAAGCTCTCCACATAGCTAATACTCCCTAATCCAGCCAGCATTCTGGTAAATCTCTTCTGCACCCTATCCAAACTCTCCACATCCTTCCTGTAATGGGGGGGGGACCAGAACTGCACGCAATACCCCATGTGCAACCTGAGGTAAAGGAGGAAAGGTCATAAGGTCACAAGGAATAGGAGTAGAATTTGGCCATTCAGCCCATCAAGTCTACTCCGCCATTCAATCATGGCTGATCTATCTCTCCCTCCTAGCCCCATTCTCCTGCCTTCTCGCCATAACCTCTGACACCTGTACTAATCAAGAAAGAAACATTATGGGGAAAATGTGATGCTAATAATAAATACCGTGTCTCTTGTGGGCTTTTCTGCTGCTTCAGGAGGATTTGTATTGAGAATTGGCCTATTTTTCTCGCTGGGCTTTTCTGGTTGTTCGGATGAATCAGGTGGAATGGATTTAGTTTTTGTCTTTGGGGTGGTTGCAGTTTTTGTTATTTTAGGCACATGCTGTCGTTCCTGTTGTGGCTCCTCTGGTTGCTCCCTCTGTATTTTCCGCTGTTGTTGCTGACTGATGGTCAGGGCCTGAGAAGTCATCTGCTGTGCCTGGGGAAAGAAATGTGATGTGTAGTACTCAATATTCAGAGTTAACAGGTAAATTCCCCCAATGTAGAAAATGAGATAATTAAAACGTATATTTAATATGTTGTATAATATTAATATACAGTAAATTAGATTAAAAAAAAGCTTGGTACAGAGCAGCATCTGAGTTGTGGATGTTGCCCAGTCCTTCACACAGACTGCCCTTCCCACCACTGACTCTATGCACACTTCCCACTTGCACCCTGCTTCTCCCCTCTTGCATTGGGCAGAAGGTACAAAAGCTTGAAATCATGTACCATTCACTCAAGTACCGCTTCTTTTCTGTTGCTATCAGACTAATAATAGGACCTCTCAAATGCTAAGGACGTGTTATTGATCTTCCATTCTACCTTATTGCAGCTCCTGCATTTTTTGTCTGCACTTTCCCTGTATCCCTAACAAAATATTCAACACTTATGTCTATCTTCAATTTAAACCAGCATCTGCAGTTATTTCCTACCCACTTTGTTTCCTTTCTCTTTTTGCACCACATGTTGTACTTGTACATAGTTCATTGTACTCATGTACTGTATAGTATGATTTGTCTGGATAGCTCACTAAACAAAGTTTCTCACTATATCTTGGTATACCTTACAATAACAAACCAATTAACTGTAGGGGGCGCTGTCCTGTGCACGGCTGCCCAGCCAGCAGCTGTCTGTCTTTTCATCTTTTTATTTTTTATTTTAGTTAGTTAAGTGTTTTGTTTGGAGGTCTAGACTTTTTTATGTGGGGGGTGGGGGGGAAACTACCTTTCAGGGTCCCTACCTGGTCGGAGAGGCGGTTTTTCTCCGGGCTGCAGCTTCGACCCGTCCTCGCGGCCTACCAGCGGGCCTGGAGCGGCGTTTCCTGTCGGGGACCGCCCAGAGCCTCGGCTTCGGCGGCGGCACAGCGCTGGAGCGCTATCGCGGAGCGGGCGATGCCTTGCCCAGGTCGCCGCGCTGGAGCTCCGGTGAGCTGAAGATCGCTGAGGAAAACATCGCGGAGCTGCGGGACTGTGGAGCGATCAGCTGCGGGTGGCGGCGCTGAACTTTACACCGGGAGCCTGGGATCTCTAGATGAGATCGCCAGTTGTGGAGCTCCAACCAGCGCGGCCTTGTTGGCTTTGGAAGCCGCGGCCTCCAGTACGGAAACGGCCATTCCAGGGTTCCCAAGCCGCTGAGAGGACTCTCTCGACGCCGGAGCAACATCACCCGGCGATAACGGCCTGGAACATTGGGCCTCCGTAGAGGCAACTGTGGAGGCCTCAATGGGCCCGACTATGGGTGAACTGGGGTTGGGGACTGGACTTTGTGCCTTCCCTCATAATGGGAACCATTGTGGGGGGATGTTCTTTATGTTTAAAATTCTTATTAATGTTATGTCTGTATTCCTTCTTTATGTGCTGCAAAATGGCAAGAAGCATTTCACTTCACTACACCTAGGTGTATGTGAATGTGACCAATAAAATACCTTTGATACCTTTGAATTGGACAATGGCTATTCTCAGGATAATGTGAATTCCCTGGAAAAGCTCTAAATGTAGCATTGGCCACCGCATAATGTCATTGTATCTGATGCAGAAACAGCACAAAACTCACAAGTGTACGACACTAGGAAGTACTTGGTGGAATCTCTTAGCTCTCATTATTATCTCTTCACTCAAGATAGTCCATTTTCAATTACATAGTGCTGAAAATAGCAATTTCTGGACCAGGGTATCAGCCCTCAGGAAGTACTCTGCTATTTATTGCTTAATGAGGAGAAATTGCTTTCCCGAATGGAATGTGATTTGTTGCAAATCTCTACACTAAAGAGATCTAGCTTCTCAGTGTCTTTGGGCCTGAGTGAGATGATGCGTTGGATGTAAGGACAGGTTAGGAAATTGGAAATGATGTGATGGTTCATCTCAATGAATGGCATTGCAGGATTTCAGCTCTGCCTTTAACACCGTCATCCCAGCCAGCTTGATCACCAAACTCAGTGGACTTGGCATCTCCACCTCCCTCTGCAACTGGACACTGGACTTCCTCACTAACAGACCACAGTCTGTTAGGGTCAATAACCTCACCTCCTCCACTATAACACTGAACACCGGAGTGCCACAGGGCTGTGTGCTCAGCCCTCTCCTCTACTCCCTCTTCACCCACGACTGCATCCCAAAGTACGGATCCAACGCCATTATTAAGTTTGCTGACGGTACCACAGTAGTAGGACAGATCAGCGACAACGATGAGTCAGCCTACAGGGATGAGATCCAGCACCTGACCACCTGGTGTGCCAACAATAACCTCGTCCTCAACTCCAAAAAGACTAAGGAGATTATTGTTGACTTCAGACAGACCAGAGGAGGCAGTCATACCGCCATCCATATAAACGGGACTGAGGTGGAGCGCGTCTCCAGCTATAAATTCCTCGGAGTACATATCTCGGAGGACTTGTCCTGGTCCCTCAACACCTCCAAGCTGATCAAAAAGGCACAGCAGCGCCTTTACTTCCTGAGGAGGCTCAAGAAAGCCCACCTGTCCCCCCGGATCCTGACCAGCTTTTACCGCTGTACCATAGAGAGTATCCTGACCACCTGCTTCACGGTATGGTACAGCAGCTGCACTGCTGCGGACAGGAAGGCACTACAACGGGTGGTGAAAACCGCGCAGCACATCATCGGTGCCCTGCTCCCTGCCATGGATGCCCTCCACCGAAAACGGTGTCTGAGACGGGCTGGGAAGATCATCAAAGACCCCTCACACCCCAACCATGGACTGTTTGCCCTCCTCCCATCAGGGAGGCGGTACAGGAGCCTCAGGTCACGTACTAGTAGGATGAGGAAAAGCTTCTACAACAACACAATCACACTGCTGAACTCGCAGTCCCGACGATAGATTTCTCTGGTCCCTCCGTCCCCTTTGTTTAATCATTCTGTATTTCCTGATTATTCTGTATCTTCCCTCTTTCTATTTTTTTGTTTTTTCTTTATGTACAACTACTACGGACTGACGCAAAACTGCATTTTGTTGTACTGATACTTGTATTTGTGCGATGACATTAAAGTTGAATTGAATTGAATTGAATTGATGAGGTCATAAGTGGTAGGAGCAGAAATAGGCCAATCGGCCCATCAAGTCTACTCCGCCATCCAATCATGGCTGACCTATCTCTCCCTCCTAACATTTTCCCCATTACCCTTGACACTCTGCCTTCTCCCCATAACCCTTGACACCCGTACTAATCGAGTGTCATGTGACCTGCTCCTTCAAACTCTTAAACTCACACCTTTCAGATTTAAATAACTCAGTGCCACGCCAAAGACGGCCTTTACTCTTAGTGACTTAGGCAAACAAGATGGAGCGTACTTGGAAAAGTTTGCTCAGCATTGATCACGTAGTTGATACAGATGATTTGTATAGCCAACAATCTAACACATTACATTCTGTGCGACTGTTGATAAGCATGGACTATGTGTAATATGTACACTCACCAGCAGAAGGGCCTGTTGGTTGATGAATCTTTCCTGCTGTTCGGAAATTTGAAAGGAGTTGTATTGGTTTGCAGGCGGTGAAAACTGAGACCTTGGGTAATGGGATGTCTGGTGCATGGGCTGCATCTGAGGCATGCTGGCCTGTGGGATCATCATTACTGTGGGGGAAAGACACAGACCAACATGATCAAATCCATGGCAAATACTTCATAAACCCAGAGAGCTGCCGCGTTGTTTCAGCGCCCGGGTCTCTACAAAATCACTGTTCTCCCACTAATGATGCTTTGAACAACATTTACAACCAAGGTGATCTGTCTACATTCCATCAGCACCTCCAAGTTACAATTTCTCATGTCTGAAAAATATGGCGAGGGGTTTTGCACTGCGTTCAGCAGCTGCTGCATTCCTGAGCAGACTTTTTCATTGTCAAATTAAGGTCAGATCAAGGTTATGCGATGGCCATCTTTGTGCAATGCTCTTTCCAACATAACCTCAGACACCTATCCAGTGAAAAGCAAATGCAAAACTCACACTAAGAGTCTCAGAGACTGATTCCTCCGTCAGGAGACACGGGAGACTGCAGATGCTGGAATGTGGAGCAAAAAACAAGTTGCTGGAGGAACTCAGTGCATCAGGCAGCATCTGTTGAGGCATTTTATAGAAACATAGAAATTAGGTGCAGGAGTAGGCCATTCGGCCCTTCGAGCCTGCACCGCCATTCAATATGATCATGGCTGATCATCCACCTCAGTATCCGGTACCTGCCTTCTCTCCATACCCTCTGATCCCTTTAGCCACAAGGGACACATCTGACTCCCTCTTAAATATAGCCAATGAACTGGCCTCAACTACCCTCTGTGGCAGAGAGTTCCAGAGATTCACCACTCTCTGTGTGAAAAAAGTTTTTCTCATCTCGGTTTTAAAGGATTTCCCCCTTATCCTTAAGCTGTGACCCCTTGTCCTGGACTTCCCCAACATCGGGAACAATCTTCCTTCATCTAGCCTGTCCAACCCCTTAAGAATTTTGTAAGTTTCTATAAGATCCCCCCTCAATCTCCTAAATTCTAGAGAGTATAAACCAAGTCTATCCAGTCTTTCTTCATAAGACAGTCCTGACATCCCAGGAATCAGTCTGGTGAACCGTCTCTGCACTCCCTCTATGGCAATAATGTCCTTCCTCAGATTTGGAGACCAAAACTGTATGCAATACTCCAGGTGTGGTCTCACCAAGACCCTGTACAACTACAGTAGAACCTCCCTGCTCCTATACTCAAATCCTTTTGCTATGAAAGCTAACATACCATTCGCTTTCTTCACTGCCTGCTGCACCTGCATGCCTACTTTCAATGACTGGTGTACCATGACACCCAGGTCTCGCTGCATCTCCCCTTTCCCTAGTCAGCCACCATTTAGATAACAGTCTGCTTTTCTGTTTTTGCCACCAAAATGGATAACCTCCCATTTATCCACATTATACTGCATCTGCCAAACATTTGCCCACTCACCCAGCCTATCCAAGTCACCTTGCAGTCTCCTAGCATCCTCCTCACAGCTAACACTGCCCCCCAGCTTAGTGTCATCCGCAAACTTGGAGATATTGCCTTCAATTCCCTCATCCAGATCATTAATATATATTGTAAATAGCTGGGGTCCCAGCACTGAGCCTTGCGGAACCCCACTAGTCACTGCCCGCCATTGTGAAAAGGACCCGTTTACTCCTACTCTTTGCTTCCTGTTTGCCAGCCAGTTCTCTATCCACATCAATACTGAACCCCCAATGCCGTGTGCTTTAAGTTTGTATACTAATCTCTTATGTGGGACCTTGTCGAAAGCCTTCTGGAAGTCTAGATACACCACATCCACTGGTTCTCCCCTATCCACGCTACTAGTTACATCCTCGAAAAATTCTATAAGATTAGTCAGACATGATTTACCTTTCGTAAATCCATGCTTTGTCCAATGATTTCACCACTTTCCAAATGTGCTGCTATCCCATCTTTAATAACTGACTCTAGCAGTTTCCCCACTACCGATGTTAGACTAACTGGTCTGTAGTTCCCCATTTTCTCTCTCCCTCCCTTCTTAAAAAGTGGGGTTACGTTTGCTACCCACCAATCCTCAGGAACTACTCCAGAATCTAAAGAGTTTTGAAAGATTATTACTAATGCATCCACTATTTCTGGAGCTACTTCCTTAAGTACTCTGGGATGCAGCCTATCTGGCCTTGGGGATTTATCGGCCTTTAATCCATTCAATTTACCCAACACCACTTCCCGACTAACCTGGATTTCACTCAATTCCTCCAACTCCTTTGACCCGCGGTCCCCTGCTATTTTCGGCAGATTATTTATGTCTTCCTTAGTGAAGACGGAACCAAAGTAGTTATTCAATTGGTCCGCCATATCCTTGTTCCCCATGATCAACTCGAGTTATAGACTCTGCATCAAGCTTGAGAGGGGAGTGTATGCTTATTAATGGCTTCTACGTTAGGCCATTCAGACCCTCCTGGTTGCATTACCATCCAGTCATCGACCTGCATCTCCATTTTTAACTTCCTTGGTGCTTTCACCTATCCAACATTAGCGTAGTTCCAACTGCTGGTTGTGAACGATTGCAGCAAGATCTGGATCGATTGGCCAGGTGGGCGGAGGAATGGTGGATGGAATTTAATACAGAGAAGTTTACTTTGGGACGTCGAACAAGGGCAGGACCTGCACAGTAAATGGTAGGCCTCTGGGTAGTGTTGTAGAGCAGACAGATCTAGGAGTATGAGTGCATGGTTCCATGAAGGTCGAGTAGATAAGGTGGTCAAAAAGTATTTTGGCACTTTGGTCTTCATCAGTCAGAGTATTGAGTATAGAAGGTACACAAAAAAGCTGGAGAAACTCAGCGGGTGCAACAGCATCTATGGAGCGAAGGAAATAGGCAACTTTTCGGGCCGAAACCCTTCTTCTGAGTATTGAGTATAGAAGTTGGGAGGCCATGTTGCAGTTGTATAAGACATTGGTGAGACCGCATTTAGAATATTGTGTTCAGTTCTGGGCACCGTGTTATAGGAAAGATATTGTCAAGCTTGAAAGGGTTCAGAAAACATTTGCAAGGATGTTGCCAGGACTGGAGGGTGTGAGCTATGGGGAGAGGTTGAGTAGGCTGGGTCTCTATTCCATGAAGCATAGGAGGATGAGGGATCTTATAGAAGTACACAAAATCATGAGAGAAATATATCGGGTAGATGCACAGAGTCTTTTGCTAGGAGTACGGGAATCGAAGACCAGAGGACATAGGTTGAAGGTGAAGGGGAAATGATTTAATAGGAATCAGAGGGGTAACATTTTCACACAGAGGGTGTTGAGTGTATGGAACAAGCCTTCAGAGGAGGTAGTTGAGGCTGGGACTATCCCATCATTTAAGAAACAATTGGACAGGTATGGAGGGTTATGGACCAAGCGCAGGCCATTGGGACTAGTGCAGCTGGGACATTGTTGGCCGGTGTGGGCGAGTTGGGCTGAGGGGCCTGTTTCTACACTGTATCACTATGACTATGCTTCCTGGCAACAACTGACTATTGTGGAGGGAACATTAGCTTTCCACCACACTTTGTGGGAAAATGTACATCCTGATTTCTCTCAGCTCCGATTTTAACCCCATGTTATTGTCCCCATCGGAGAAGACAGCTTGCTGTCCCTATCCCTTGCAACACCGACCAGATCAGGTCACTCTCAAGCTTCCACACTTAATTTTACCCCGGCTGCCTCAGGCAAATGTTACATCTGCTTGATTGCATTGTCGGAGATTGACATGTGTTTCAGGTGTAGGGCCGTGCACATTTGATTTGCGTTTCCTGGTGCGACTCTTCGTATATGTCTGGCTCTCAGTAAGCTCAAGCTTCCTGCCTCTTATATTGGAAAAGCAAGCACTGACTTTGGACGGTGATGAGGCAGCTTTCACTGCAGTCGGACTGTAGACATCAGGAAATGTGCCGGAACAAAATTGCAAGAGTAATTACAAGAGTAAAGAACATTGCAGTGTTGATGGAGTAGACAGGGGCTGGCCTGGCTGTAATTGCCGCAAAGAGAGAAAGTTGAGAGAACGCCATTACCTGGCATTGGTGTTTCCATCGGCTGCATCATTGGAACGGGTTGCATTGCAGGCATTGGTTGCATTGCAGGCATTGGTTGCATTGCATGCATTGGTTGCATTGCAGGCATTGGTTGCATTGCAGGCATGAGTGGGGTCTGATACGCAGGTACGGTCGCCATCTGTGGCATCTGAGACATCATTGGGATACCTGAACACAAAAGAAAAAGAGTTCTAGTCCACCAGGTCTCCTCAAATCCCATGTACCACCCCATACAGAGTCAAAGGTTTTCATCCCGAGTCATGGGGAAGCTATTGGAGAGGATTCTTAGACTGTAGATAGGATTTACTTGCACTTAAAAAATAATGGGATTGTTTGGAATAATTTGGCTTTATGCGGACTCATGTTCATGAGGACACTGTACACTGCAAGGTACAGACGAACTGTACACTGCAAGGTACAGACGAACTGTACACTGCAAGGGCAGGGAAGAGTGGGTCATCTCTGACCCCTCTCACCCTGGCAACAAGTCCTTTGAAGCACTTCACTCTGGAAGGCGACTCTGGACTGTCAAAGCCACCACAGCCAGACATAAAAACTGTTTTTTTCCACGAGCAGTAGCTCTACTCAATAACCAAAAGTCTGTAGCCTCCTTTGCTCTGGTATTTTATTTCACTCACATGTTTAAACTATAAGGGTTTATTCTTAATGTTTTAATGTATTATTCTTAATGGTTTACTGTATGTCGTGTTGTTACTTGCAAGCTGAGCACCAAGGGAAATTCCTTGTATGTGTACATACTTGGCCAATAAAATTATTCATTCATTCATGTTTGATTAGGGTCAGGCTGTGGGTGTTGACTTCAGTCAGTCACGTTTAGAAACATGGGACTTGGTAGATCAGATTCAAAATTGACTTGGCTGTTGAAGACAGAGTAGTGGTTGCAAGGTGTTTCTTTGTCTGGAGGTTTGTGACCAGTGCTGTTCCAAAGGGCCAAACTGTACAAACCCAACAGACGCGTACGTCTTTGGAGTGTGGGAGGAAACCGGAACACCGGAGAAAACCCACGCAGTCACAGGGAGAATGTACAAACTCTGTACAGACAACACCTGTAGTCAGGATCGAACTTGGGTCTCTAGCGCTGTAAGGCAGCTACTCTCCCTCTGCACCACTGTGATACCCCTGTGAGGCATGATCCTGGGGAGGGTGAGAGTCCTGGGGTTGTTAAATGATTGCATTGGGTCACTGCGAGCCTGTAACTTCAGGCATGCATCCATCTTGCAGTTTGCCCGAGGACTAGATTGCACTCTGAAAAATGTGGGCAGGAGAGTGAATGAGAAATAGACATTCAATCCCAGAGATTCCACATTGACAGCCAGGGCTGCACTGAGTGAACGGCCGAGGGTGTACGTACCCATTGAGTAGCTGGGGACCATCGATAAACCTGTGTACAAAGAGAAACAATTGATAACTGTACTCAAGGGGAAGCAGAGGACACTGACAGTTAAATCTGCCCACAGTGCACCTGTACACACTCACACATTCTTCACACAGTGCACTCCACAACCTAGGCTGAGGCCAGAACTCATGCTCACTCATTCCTCATACTTACACAAAATCAACCCCAGCTCACACTCACTGACCCGGAAACCGAGCACCCGCTCACCCTGAACCCGAGCTCACACTCACTTACCCTGACCCCCAGCTCACACTCATTCACCACAAACCACATCTCACACCCACTTATCCCAAACTCCAGCTCACACCCATTTATCCTGAACCTCAGCTCACACCCACTCATCCCAAATCCCATCTCACACTCACTCCAGCTCACACTCAGTATGACCCCAAGCTCATGGTCATTCTCACCCTCGCTCACACTCACTCACTCTGCCCCCAGCTCACATACGTACCCTGACCCCATTCACAGTCACACACCCAGGCCCCCAGCTCACACTCACTCTGACTCACTTTGCCTGACCTGCACAAACTCATTCACCCGGTCCCCAGCTCACACTAACACCTCACACTCAATTATCCTTACTCCCTGCTCACACTCATCCTCATGCCAAGCTCACTCCAAAATGATCTTCATCTGTGACTCACACTCAGCCACGCTTAATGAACAGATTCCTGGTGTCATTCTCATTCCCTAATTCTCATTTATCACACACTCTGCATACAAACCAGTGCAGCAACACAAATACCCCTCCGTGCCCATCACTGACCTGTGGTCATGTACGCTCCGCTCTGTGTCGGGCCTACTCCCCCTCCTCCTTTCATCCGCCTGTTCAGAGCTGCGGTTTGCTGCATTTCCTGCAAGTGGATCCAAAAAAACCTGTCAGAACGCAATGGCACCTCCCTCACGCTCTTCTCCCTCACACCCTCACATCCTCACCCTCACACCCTCGCCCTCCAACACTCACACCCTCAACCTCCAACACTCACACCCTCCACCAGTTGGTCATGGCACCTCCCTCACACCCTCTTCTCTGACACCCTACATCCTCACACTCTCCTCCCTCACACCCTCGCCCTCCAACATTCACTCTCCACCCGACAACATTCCCATCCTCCCCCCTCACACCTACTCCACCGTTTTTTTACATATTCTCCCTCACACTGACTTCCTCCAACATCCACCACATACACTACCACACACCCACTCACACTGCCACCATTCACCCCTCCTTCTATACACACCCGTCCTTCTGTGCACACACCCACTCACACTAGCATATCTAGAAACACACACCACTTCTACACTTATTATTCACACTAACTGATTCCTCTATGTGCACACTACCTCACACGCACACATATACACATGCCTACACACACACACACACACACACACACACAACCAGTACCCACTAGAACCCCATCCCCAGGTTAGTTTGCACCCCCATCTCCTCCATGTCAGGACCCTTCTCCCCACTCACTCACCCCTCCGCCGTGGGAGAACACTGGGTCAAACAGCTTGTCCACGTAGTTTTCAAACCCCTGTGAAGCCTCTGATTTTGTTGAGGAGCCTGTGGAGAAACAAGCATCATTAGAATGGGCAGGGCACAAGCAGGAACTGCATAACCTCCCGCCCCCCCCCCCCCCCCCCCCCCCCCCCCCCCCCCCCCCCCCCTGAGCCTGAGCCTCACACGGGATGGGCAGCGAGCTCACCCTGACCGACGTGACCCACACTGAGAGACATTGAATTGTCACACCGTTAAGTCTACATCTTTGAGTTACTCACAAGCATACATGTAGGGGTCAGCGTCGGAACCATCGTCGGACACCATGCTGGGCGGCAGGGCTGGTGCCTGTACATTGGGCGCTGGAGGAATCAATTCTTCATAGACCTTGAAGCGCGAGCTACTAAAACACAGATGGCAGTGCTCAGGAGGGACAACTGACAACACAACAGAAAATGCACAGAAAATGCAGCAGAAAGTGTCCAAATCAGCCAATTCCACGAGACCTGCGCTTGCCGAATACTTCTACAATTGGCTGACTGGCTCCGCATTCACTGAACGAGCAGTGATGTAGACACAAACAGCATTGAGTTACTTACGCATAGCAGTCATCATAGACTGAATGGGATTCATAATCGCTGCCATTTTCTTGTGAATGGATGATGGAGGCAGATGTCTGGGCCAGTGGAACATTCAGGACTTCAATCTCAGCAATGAGATCCATTACAAAGTCGCAGCCAAGCATGTCTATCCATTCCGCTCCTGTGTGCAAGGACACCGTCCAACCTCTCTGCTCTTCCTCCTGGCCCCTGCAGAGACCAAGAAGCAAGACATTCTGATCAGTACCTTACCACATTTGACATTGAGCTTTGCCTATGGAGTAGATGCACTACAATGCTGAGAACTACAGTGTATTCTACACACTGTACCTCCCCCTTTGCTCTATCTATTGTATGTGAGCATGTCTTGATTGTATTTATGTGTGGAATATCTGATCTATTTGGATAGCATGCAAAGCAAAGCTTTTCACAGTACCTTGATACACAGGACTAATAAACTTAAACCTAAAAGACACCTTTGCCTAACAAAATGTGATCAAAAATATCAGCAGTGAGTGTGCATATTAGATTCTTATGAAAGGGTCTCCAACCTGCACCATTAATTATTTCCTTTTACATAGATGCTGCCTGACCAGCATTTGCAATTATACAATTTTGTAAAATCTATCCATTTCGGGCATTAAGGCTTTCACCAAGATTTCAAACCAAACCAAACCATTACTAACTGACACCACCAAATTACTTTAGACTGAGATATACAATGCAGAAGCAGGTCCTTCGTCCCACCGAATCCGTGGCAACCAGCGATCACCCCGTACACTAACACTATCCTACACACTAGGGACTAGGGTACACATTTAACAAAGCCAAGTAACCTACAAAACTATACGTCTTTGGAATGTGAGAGGAAACTGGAGCACCCGGAGAAAACCCATGCGGTCACAGAGATTACGTACAAACTCCATACAGTCAGCACCCATAGTCAGGAATGAGTCCGGGTCTCTGGTGCTGTAAGGCAGCAACTTTACCGCTGTGCCACTGTGCTGCCCAAATTACTCCTAGTTCTTAATCAAATCATCTCTTGATCCTTCAGACTCAATGCAACCAGAATTGATGCAACTTGACCCCAGGGACCTCCACCTGTTATTGGGGCTCAGGGTTTCTCAGCAAATTACATACATTCCACACATGCATTAGTGCTTCCTAATTATTGGAGGTGCCCATGGCCTGTAGGCCTCCCGATGCATATGGCCGTGTCTGACACAATAGTGTGTAGGAAAGAACTGCAGATGCTGGGTTAAACCGAAGATAGACACAAAAAGTTGGAATAATTCAGCGGGTCAGATAGCACCTCTGGAGAAAAGGAATAGGTGACGTTTGAAGAAGGGGCTTGGCCTGAAACGTCACCGATTCCTTTTCTCCAGAGATGCTGGCTGAGCCACTGAGTTACTCCAGTTTTTTGTGTTTATCTTCAGCTGCTAAGTTCTGACATTGTGCCTGGTACATCTGCCCAGCAGACCCTCCAAGTCATCACTGGTCAGATAACTGTGATAAACTGCGAGGCATTTTCAAACATGTATGGTTTGTTTGGCAAGCCTCACATCTGATAGATTCACCAGGAACCCAGAAACCACCGGCACTAGTCTGAGGCTACGCAGGATGTATCGCTAACTTACACAGCATGGCCACTCCGACAGAGCCATGGTCACATGTATGAATTGAAAATGCAATGTAGGTCATTGAAATACACATAAGACTTACACAGAGCAGTAGAGCACAGGAACAGGCCCTTCACCCCAATAACGCAGATGCCAAGTATGATGCCAAGCTAAACCATCTCCTCTCCCTGCATGTGATCCATATCCCTCCATTCCCTGCACATCCATGTGCTATCCATATGCTATCGAAAAGCCTCTTAAATGCCACTAGTGTATCTGCTGCCATTACAATGTCGGGCTGTTCGTTCCAGGCACCCACTACCCTCTGCACCTCGCCTATAAATTTTGCTCCTATCATATTAAAGCTATGCCCTCTAGACTTTGGCATTTCCACCGTAGGAGAATTGTTCTGTCTACCCTATCCATGCCTGTCACATAGTCATAGAGTAATACGGCACAGAAATAAGCACTTCAGCCCAACAATTATATGCAGACCAAGATGCCTCATTTAAGCTACTTCCATTTGCCCACATTTAAACCGTATCCCTTTAAACCTTTCCTATTGTGGGTCAAAATCCAAATGTCTTTTAAATGATGGGATTGGTGGTCTGGGGACGGGTAGGGCCTGTTTCCAAGCTGTAACTTTCAGTTCAATTCAACCAATCTAAACCTCACTGACACTCTTCCTCACTGTACGTAACTGCACTAAATTTGGTGGTGTCTGGAAACTTACTAACTAACCCTTCAACATTTACATCCAAGTCATCTATATATATCACAAATAGACATCCCAGCACCGATCCTTACAAATCACCACTGGTCACTAACCTCCAGCAAGAATAACACCTTTCCACCACTACCCTGTGTCTTCTAAAATACCAAGTTACCATGGATCTCATGCATCTTAATCTCTTCTTATTAAACCATGACGGACTTTATTAAATTCACGTAGGCAACATCCACAGCCCTACCCTATTCAATCACCCTTGTCCCCTCCTCAAAAACTCAATGGTTAGTAATGCATGACCAGCCACAGGCAAAGCAGCTTACACCCCAGCAGCATGAATATTGATTTCTCTAACTTCAATTAACCCTTGCTTTCCCTGTCTCCATCTTTCCCCCATCCTAGTTCGACAACTAGTCCTACTGTCGCCTGTTTTAATATTACTGATTGTACACCAGGTTGTCATCTTCCCCTCAGCTCACAGTGAACCAGTCTACATTTCCTTATCACCATCTGCTTTGATCTCGTTTTCACACCCTACCCTTCCATATCTCTAGACTCCCTCTCCCCTGACTCTGAAGAAGGGTCTCGACCCGAAACGTCCGCCACCCATTCCTTCTCTCCAGAGATGCTGCCTGTCCCGTTGAGTTACTCCAGCATTTAGTGCCTTTTTGCACAGACAAAGCCATGCTGCCTGTCCCTGATTATCCTATTCCCTTTCAAATGCGAGTAAATCCGATGCCAACATGTCACATAGTCTAATCAGGGCAAATGCAATGTATTGTGGTTTTATATTTATAACTACAATACGCATTGAATCTTTGTAGGTACACCTGTACTTGTATTTCTCAGTATTATTGAAAGCTGTCGGAATTATGTAAGCCATTGGGTATTATAATACTGTTAACTGTTTCTGCTCAGTGTATCATTGCTTTGTGTGCCTGTGTTTGGAATGTCAGTATTTACTTTGTATATTCTTTTGTATATCTGACTGCACTGACTGTATCTATATTGAGTGTCTCCACCACATGTCTACACTGTTCTCTCCGTCTCGTGGGCACGTCCACACATTAGGTACCTTATTCACATTTTCACGTACCGGGATTTTAAAATCCAGTTTCCAAGTTCTTCTCCTGTTGTCCAGGACTCCACCTCTGTTGCAAATGTTTCATCTAGTGAGAGAAAATGAAATGAAATCCACCACAGATCTCTAACTGAACTCAAATTTCCAAACAGCCAGGTGCAGGGGTGCTAAGCTTGTGTTTAGTGCCTCTTTAGACTTTTTACTTTAGACGTTAGAGGCAGAGGCCCTTCGGCCCACCGAGTCTGCACCACCCAACGATCACCCCGTACACTAGCACTGTCCTACACACTAGGGAAAACTTTAAAACTCCTTTAAAGCCCAACCACTGTTGCTATGGTAATGATTGCAACATTTCTACTCAGGAAGATCTCACAGACTGCAATTGCATCATTATCAGAATGTCATCTCCGGTCGATGAATGCGGTTCTTGGATGCAAGGCTTGTAAAGGATTGCGGGTGAGGAGAATCTTTACATTTCCCCTGATAATGCTGTATCTTTAATATCTATTGCTTGGTAAAAATTGAACACTTGATCACAATCTTATTTTCAAAGCTTATCCAAAGTATACAATGCATTGCAGCTTCTGGACTGAAGTGAAAGGGTATCTAGTAACTTCTGGACTGAACTGTAAGGGTATCTAGTAACTTCTATCATAGAGTATGGGAGAGAAGAGAATTGCAAATTAACATTATTTTTAACCAAATAATTTACAAAATGCAACATTTCCAGCTGAGTCAATGATATAACTGTTCATGTAAATACCTCGTGAGACATGGACATCCAGCACCATCTGTCCTCGCCGATGGTTGGCTGTCCACTCCAGTTGGGTGGGAGGGAAGGCCCTGTTTTGGATGCTCTGCATGGCGCTAAGGGCTTTGTGTTGACAGACCGCCCTGTATTCTTCCATGAAGTGATCGGACACGTACCTGTGTGAGATCAATGTCAAGTTGTCATTCTGCAATTTCTGCAAAGCACCTACACAATCAGAAAACCATTACTCTTTTACCCGTTTGTTTAAGGTAATTACGACAGGGAATTAAACAAGTTCCATCACCAGCAACAATGGACAACACCAAATAACATCAGGTGGGTACAGTATGGATCACACATAGAATAAACCTATTTTTACTTTAATCATTAGACTTTAGAGATATAAATAATAGCCCTGTCCCATGGTACGAGTTCATCCCAAGAGCTCTCCCGAGTTTAAAAAAAAATCAAACTCGGGGTAAGCACGGAGAATGAACGTAGCCAGTACGTCGGAGCTTGGGGCCGTCTCCTAGCGGCTCGTAACGCTAACGGCAGGTACTCTGGAAGACTCGCTAACAGCAGGTAAGCACGGGAAGACTCGTGAAGATTTTTCAACATGTTGAAAAATGTCCACGAGAGCCTCAAGTACTGATGAGTGGCCATTACCGTAAATCTCCTAATTCGAATTAGGGCAAACTACGGAGAGCTCGTACCGTGAGACAGGGGTTTAACTTGGGAAAAGGCCCATCAGCCCACCAAATCCGCATGACCAGCGTTCACCCCGTAGACTAGCACTATCCTACACACTAGGTACAATTTACAGAAGCCAATTAACGTACAAACCTGTAAAGGGCTTGTTACTATGCTGTATCTTTCAATCAATCAATCAATCAATCAATCAATCAATCAATCAATCATCCATTCAGTTCTATGTTATCCCGCTTCAGGACAATTTACAGAGGCCAATTAACCTACTAGCATGCACGTCTTTCGGATGTGGGAGAAAACCGGAGCACTAAGAGGAAACCTACACGGTCACAGAGAGAACGTGCAAACTTCACACAGACAGCACCTGAGGTCAGGATGGAAGCCGGGTCTCGGGCTCTGGGAGGCAGCAGCAGCTCTACCACTGTGCTGAGATGTAGGTCCTTTAAAGCTTCGGTGAAGGACTATACTGGCAAGAGAATACTGGCCAGTCATTCATCCAATCACAGTGACGTGAGTGGTACAGTCAATGGCTACTCTCTGTACGCTCCCGCACGCTCCACACACCCCCCTCCCCCACGCCGGGTTGCCTCACTTGAGCAGGGGCTTCTCGAGCTGGGGCGAGGGCCGCAGGCAGCTCAGGCAGGTGGTCATCAGGAGGCAGGCTCTCCGCCACTCCTCCATGTCCCGATTCTTCCAGGTCTGGTTGGCCACCTGGCAGAAGATCTCATCCTGGAGCCTGGGGTTGGATATTCCCTTCTGCACAATGAAATTCCCAAGGATGGTTTCCTTTCTGCTTTGGAGGAATTCCTCTTGTTGAAACCGTAGAACCTAACAAAGCAAGAGGGAAAACGTCAAACATGTACGGAATGCTGCGCTCTATGTGGTACCGATGAGAGAGATGGACAGAGTGCCACATTGCCATGCAGTCAAATTAGGGCAGTATAGCTCTGGGGTGTTGTTCATGGCTGCTGCACATGCATCTTACTCCTGCAGACATTGTTTGTAACTAGGGACCACTATACTCCTGCAATGCTCCCCCATCTCTTACTTCATCCAGGAACTATGCATTCAGTTGCAACATAATGTTGTACCTACAAGAGTGTTGCTTGTATTGTTATACGTCCCTTTCAGAGCTGAATGCAGAGATTGCACCTGGTCGGCTTCATTGAGATTTCTGCAAGAATCTGTAACTCTTTAGTGTTATTTGCAGCATCAAATTCTGCCAATGTTGTTTCCTGGACTTTGCAGTTGAAGTTCCTGCTCCCTATATGACTATCTGTTCCACAGATGCTGCCCGACCTGCTTAGTTCCTCCACCTCCTCTCCCTTCATTATTGCTACAAATTCTGCAGTCTCTTGTGCCCCCAGTTTACCTTTTCTGTTCACCTAATCTTTGCAGGTTTACCTTTGAAAGAGATAATGCATACAGGTGAGTGAAACAAAGCAAAGTAACAGGAGGCGGGTGTTTCCGAATCCAAGGTTGGTTTGGTATAAAGCATGGAAACAAGCTCTTTGACCCACCGAGTCCGCACTGACCAACGATCCTCCCCGTACACTGGTCACACAATAGGGCTAAATTACAGAACCCAATTAACCCATAAACCTGCACATCTTTGGAATATGTGAGGAAACCGGAGCACCCGGAGATAGCCCATGCGGTCACAGGGAAAACGTGCAAACTCCATACGGATTACACCCCTAGTAAGGATTGAATTTGGGTATCTGGTGCTGTAAGGCAGCAACTCTACTGCTGCGCCACAGTGCAGCCGGTGGTGACAATCCTGAAATGAGGGGAGGCAGGAATCATGAGAGATACTTGTAAAGAGTGGCAGGGACTCATCGGGCTGCAGGTTGACTGTGGACTGTGAGAGCTGGTACTCACCAATTTGAAGAGCTCCAGAGCTGCCTGTCGCTCTGCTCGTTCCAGTTGAGTGAATGGTTGATGCAGAGCATGGTCCAGCACTTGGAACTGTGGGACCTGGGCAAAAAATTGAATAAAATTAATCTCTTTTAGGTTCCTATCCAAAATTTGTTGCTCATTTAATCTCTTCCCTTCTAACTGTGGCCATTTGGCTATTTAGTTCTGGGAGCATTGCGATCATATCTTCACCAGTTATCTAAATGTATATTTTTGCTACAGCAGCAACTGAAAATTGCACTTCAAATGTTATATGAAGCATGGCCTTTATTCACTAAACCATCTGGAGAGCTATTAATTTCAATAATGCTTCTTCTGGTCATAAAGTTTACTTTAATGATCTTATAGATGTCTTATAGATCTTGCCCAGGGTAGGGGAATCAATAACCAGAGGACATAGGTTTAAAATGAGGTGGGAAAGTTTTACTAGGAACCTGAGGGGTAATGTTTTTTACGCAAAGGATGGTGGGTGCATGGAACAAGCTGCCGGATGAGATAGTTGAGGCAGGTACTATCATAACATTTAAGAAACATTTAGACCGGTACATGGGTAGGGTAGGTTTAGAGGGATATGAGCCAAATGCAGGCAGGTGGGACTAGTGTAGATGGGAGATGTTAGTTGGCCGAAGTGCCTGTTTCCACGCTGTAAGACTGTGACATAATCCTAACCAAATGCTCAGCATTGGCAATTGAGGTGCCACATCAGAATATTCTTCGAGAGCAATTTCTCCAGATCAGACTTGGTGGCTCTAAATATAAAGTAGGCAAGGACAAGCTACAAGTGTCATTTCTAAATCCATCATTTTCTATCGAAGCATAAATTCAGTATATCTGTATTGACTCCAAAGTTTTACACTGAACTTGGCATTAAGGTGAGATCTTTCAAACTGCTGAATTTGTGATTGTAACTTGAACCTGATTGTCTTCAAAGCTATCCTTACCTACTGTACAAATGCATATTATTCCATGTTACAGATATAAGAAATTGATAGAAAATTTATCATTGGTAATAGCTCTTACCAACTACCACAACATAATCATACATTATATTTGGTACATTACAGTACCGCAAGTTCTATCTGCAATGTGCTGGAGCATCTCTGCCTGGACCTTAATCATACCTGCACTCGTGAGTAGTGCTCCTGGTAACTGATGCTCTCTCCTCCCAGGTTATACTGCCACAAGTCATTGATAGTGGCCAAGATTATTTTATAAGACTGTAGCCTAGTTCCAGGTGCGACAGAGGTTTACCTGCATCTCTTCCAACCTCATCTATTGCGTCCGCTGCTCTAGATGTCAGCAGATCTATATCGGTGAGACCAAGCGGAGGTTGGGCGATCGTTTCGCCGAACACCTCCGCTCGGTCCGCAATAACCAAGCTGACCTCCCGGTGGCTCAGCACTTCAACTCCCCCTCCCACTCCGTCTCCGACCTCTCTGTCCTGGGTCTCCTCCATGGCCACAGCGAGCAGCACCGGAAATTGGAGGAACAGCACCTCATATTCCGTTTGGGGAGTCTGCATCCCAGGGGCATGAACATCGAATTCTCCCAATTTTGTTAGTCCTTGCTGTCTCCTCCCCTTCCTCAGCCCCCCTGCTGTCTCCTCCCATCCCCCAGCCTTCGGGCTCCTCCTCCTTTTCCCTTTCTTGTCCCCGCCCACCCCCGCCCCCGATCAGTCTGAAGAAGGGTTTCGGCCCGAAACGTTGCCTATTTCCTTCGCTCCATAGATGCTGCTGCACCCGCTGAGTTTCTCCAGCTTTTTTGTGTAACCTAGTTCCCTTGTCTGCTGGTTCCTGCTAACTGAGGACTTAGTTTAGTTTGGTTTGGTTTAGAGATGCAGCATGGAACAGGCCCTTCGGCTCACCGACTCCACACCCACCAGTAGTCACCCCTACACTAGTTCAATCCTACACACTGGGCACAATTTACAGAAGCCAATTAACCTACAAACCTGCACGTCTTTGGGATGTGGGAGGAAACCGGAGCACTCGGGAAAAGCCCACGCTGTCATGGTGAGAATGTACAAACTCCACGCAGACAGCACCCGTAGTTAGGATCGAACCCAGGTCTCTGGGACTGTAAAGGGCCTGTCCCACTTTCACAACCTAATTCATGACCTTTTTTACTCGTGGACATTTTTCATCATGTTGAAAAAACGCCCCAACCTACTTGATGCCACGAGTACCTACGAATAGCATCACGACCCCACCTACTACCTCCTACGACCTCGTGATGACCATGCTGCGAGTAAGGGCAAACTCGGCAGAGGTCGTGGATTAGGTCGTGAAAGTGGGACAGGCCCTTAAGGCAGCAACGCTACCGCTGCCCCACTGTGTCTGGTAATTCCGACATTGGTGGTTCCCATGGCCACCTGACCAGTGATCTGTTTGGGTGGGACCAGTGCGAGTGGCTTCTGGATCTACTCGCTGTCCAAGCCTATGATCCTTCAAAGGCAAATACCCTCACATTAAATGACTTATCCAGTCTACGCCCACAACCTCTCTGCCAACTCATGACTCTACCAGGCATCTTGGACATTTGGCATCCCAGCATTACCCCTTTGATTCTTTTGCTTACACTGTGGTATGATTCACAGTGACTAATTAATCTCCCAGCACATCTTTGATGTGGGGGAGCAGCCAGGCTAAACTCATGTGGTCTCAGGAAGAATGTACAAACTCCGTAGAGACAGCATCGGAGGGCAGGAATGCACTGGAGTGGATACAATTGTTTCTATGTCAACCCAATTAACACTGGCTGCCCTATTTAAGTTTGATCATGACATGTGATGTCATGTTTACCTATTCACTGCATTTGGAAAACGCCAGGTTTCTGTCCACAAATAGAAGAAACATTTTTATTGCATCATAAACCATTTATTACATGTTTTATGGATATCACTGAAACTAATATGATGTTAAAGTACATTTAGAGTATTTCTAGAAATGATTAACTAGAATATCAGAGGAACACACCCTTAGAATGATTAGGCAAGTATTGGCTGCTCTGCTGGAGGTAGCAACATGACTGTTGTAATCAGGCAATTAAGATGTGGTCCATGGCTTGATTTCCCCATAATGTGGCCACATTTCCAAGAAATGACTAGCGTGCTTCCAAACGCAGTACAACGTAAATTACACTGCTCATGTGAGCTGACTGGGAAAAACATAATAAGTGATGGTTTGTCTTTTCTCATCTCCATTGTTTGAAACCACACCCTAATTTCCCCCTGACGGAATCTGTCGACGTGCTTAGCTCCTGTAGATTTGTGAGCAGTAACTGGAATCTAAATTGCCCAATATATTTACTCTTCCATTTTTGTTTGCTACTCTTACTCTGAGTGATAATGGCTGCACTAGGTTTCACTGGGCTCGTCACCAGGAATAGGTTCTAATTGGACCTACATGGTCAGCATGGTATCAGACTGAAGCCCATTAACATTGGTGCCCAACTTGCCGTCCCCATCAAATTCCAATCCAGCAGAACTATAACGCCACATTTTCTACTAATACCACTTCACCACTAAAACCCTTACTTCTTAACTCAACTGTTAAGACCAGCCTCTTATTGACTATGTGCTTCATCATTTCCAACCCCTCTCATACTAAAAGACTTTTCACTGGTGCATCCAGGCACTATTTAAACAAAGAAACGAGAAACTGCAGATGCTGGTTTACATGAAAGGACACAAGTGCTGGAGTAACACAGCGGATCAGGCAGCAGCATCACTGGAGGACATGGATAGGTGTTGTTTCAGTTGGGACCCTTCTTCAGACTGATTGTTGGGGGAGGGGAAGAAAGCTGGAAAAGATGAGATGCAGGATAAAGGGTGGCTGGTAGACACACCATCACCCTCTGTCTTCTATTACCAGGCCAGTTTTGGATCCAATTTAGACACAAAATGCTGGAGTAACTCGACGGGACAGGCAGCATCTCTGGAAAAAAGGAATGGGTGACGATTTGGGTCGAGACCCTTCTTCAGACTGATGTCAGTGGAGTAGGCGGGACAGAGTTAGAATGGAGTCGGAGACAGCAAGGCTGGTGGGAGAACTGGGAAGGGGGAGGGGATGGAGAGAGAGAGAGAACGCAAGACTATTTGAAGTTAGAGAAGTCAATGTTCATACCACTGGGGTGTAAGCTACCCAAGCGAAATATGAGGTGTTGTTCCTCCATATGTGCTGGACCTCACTCTGACAATGGAGGAGGCCCAGGCCAGAATGGTCAGATGGGGAATGGGAGGGGTGTTAAAGTGCTGAGCAACCACTTCCCATTGGATTCTCTGGGACCAACCTTCTTTGAACCTTATGGACCACCTTTCCAGTGGGACGTGTTAAATGCATCACTATAATACATATTGACTTTGTCAGCTACATTGTACTTAGTTACATTCTAGAAAATCCCAATCAAGATCTCCCACCAACCAACCACAACCTTTATAAGTGTGGATTGATCCTGCTGCTCAGAATTTTTTTCATTTACTTCCTTACGACTGCCATAAATCTTGTTTGCCTATAAATATCTGTCTCAGCTGCTACCCTTCTTGAATAAAGAAACCAGACCACTTGTACCCACCCAGTGGTCAATTCACTTTAACATCTCTGTCAGGGCTCGAGCTATCTCCAGCCTTGTTTCAAAAGGCAGCCTGGGATACATTGCAAAGTTCTTCCTTTAAATTTAACTTACGCTAATTTATGCTTCAATGTAGTCCTCTAATATTTCTCCTGTATTCTAGTAAATATATTTTACTCCTCAATGAAGTTGCTTCCAATGCAGGTTTCCCAAGCTGTAAACGGGTGAGTGACAGGGAGCTGTCTGGGTACACTAGAGTCCTGGGTGAAGTGAACCCTTGGCAATGCTCTCATCTCACTGCTATCATTGGGAAGAAGGTACAGGAGCCTCAGAACCATTATCGTCATTTTATTAAATCGTTGAAAACATTAGCGACGCAGTGGTGCTGATTACCGACGGGCACACACTACAATGCTATGTACGACAGTGATCGCAACGTCTACTGAAGTAGAGAACGTTGGCTCGCTAGGAACTCATCCACCCTTTGACAGGTCTTGCTTTTGGTCCTGCTGAGTGTCCACAGCACCCTCCTCACCTGGCAAACCAGGTGGGGGAGACGGTTTAGTCACCGACTATCCGACCATGGAGCAGGTAGCACGGGATTACATGGTACCCGTGGCGGGGGGGGGGAAACTCCCCCCAACCTAACTCAGAACCACCAGGTTCAAAAACATCTACTTCCCATCAATATCAGGTTGTTGAATTACCCTGTACAACTCCACCTCTGCACCAAACTTTGTACTGTTGAGGTTGCACTACATGCTTTCACATACTATTATGATCTGGTTTATCTTGAATAACTGACAATTTACTGTATATTTATTTATTGTGTTATTGCATATAATCATTGAAATGTTCCGGTCCCATTCATGTGACGATTGAACACTCTTGACTCTCTTGACATTGAGATCCACATCTGTTGTGGAAGTCATCTTTTCCAATCCCACTACAGGCAGCTGAAACAATGGAGATGACTTTTGCAATGGTCTAAATTTGGCAATGCTTGGTTTGTGGTCCATGATTCACTGAATGCTCTGTTTGGTCCCATTCATCATGGATAGTGAATTCTACAATGGTGTGAGCCAATAATATCAGGAAATGGTCAAAATGTTCATATTGATCACGAGTGGTTGAAACAATTATCGTGAAGGCTTGCGTGCTTCTTTGTGTTGTACAATCCTCACGGGAGTTGAACCGCGCAGCTTGCCACATGAATCTCGACACCTGGACCAAGGGGTCAGGCCTTGCTCTATTGTAGTCAAGATTTGTGCGGGATTCTTGGTACAATCAAACTCATCAAGCACTCACACAAACACTGGAGGTCCCAGTGTGGAAATCCTCCTCGCCCCTCGCACAATATAAACCCCAACTCCGACTGCCGGTAAGTCTTGGAATCTACAGTGTGTTACTGTACCTGGAAATGGTCATTGATGAATTTACTGAAGGGGTGGTCGTTCACATCTGCAGGGAGCGAGTGTTTGATGATCGCCTTAACCTGCGGTGGGGAAACCTCGGTCACCTGATTCTCAAAGGACGCTGGAAAAAGAAAACACAGTCTCAGCAATAATATCAATGGTGCTGATCAAAGTATCCCAGCTAAAGATCACTGAAATGAAGAAAAGCATGGCAAAAATTCAAACTGTTGGAGTTCAATGAGTCAAGGAGCTGCTGAGGACAGACGATGTTTCAGGTTGGGACCTTTTTCAGGTGCTGCATAACTCACTGAATTCCTCCAGCCGTTTGTTTTTTTGCTGGAGGTTCCGGCAATCTGCAGTCACTTGTGTAACCATAAAAAGCATGTCGTCGTGACACAAGGTCAAGCTATAAACATAGTACATAACTCATATTTCAGATTCATGTGAACACAAACTAAAAGCACCACACCTAGCAACTTGAACAGTGAATATGACTAAAATGGATGCCTAATTTTCCAATGAATCTTTCAACAAGAACACGGATATGTACTCCAGATATATTAACTGTCAATTCTCGAAATACAGAGACATTCATGTTCAAGATCTCTGGTATTACATGCACAAAGCATACTGAAATTACAATCCCTTTATACACATACCAGCAAATGATTCAATAAACTGACACTCTGTTCCTGAAATATATACATTCCACACACAAAATACACAAATTTGTTTGACAAATCAAGATACAGGTTATTCCATATATCAACAGTTTTATAATTTCCCAGATACACAGACATCCATGGAGGGCATTTTCAGTCTTTTTCACAGGGTTGGGGAATCAAGAACTAGGGGCATATGATTAAGGTGAGAGAGGGGAAAGATTTAATTTGAACCTGAGGGGCAACTTTTACCACGCAGAATAATAATAATAATAATAATAATTTTATTTATAGAGCACTTTAAAAAAAAACATAGCTGCAACAAAGTGCTGTACATCACTAATCATTGACAAAAAAGTTAATACACACCAAAAATAACAATCAAAAGAAATAGTAGGAAAAGACATGTAAAATAAAGAAACATCAAAAACACCACAAACAGAAGCAAAGCCTCAGGCATGGTCAAAAGCCAGGGAGTACAAATGCGTTTTAACACTGGATTTGAAGATGGACAGTGAGGGGGCCTGTCTGATGTGCAGCGGCAGGGTGTTCCAGAGTGCCGGAGCAGCAACAGAGAAGGCTCTATCCCCTCTGAGCCTCCGACTAGACCTCGGTACCTCCAGGAGCAGCTGACCAGCTGACCTGAGGGACCGGGCAGGAGTGTATGGGTGGAGCAGCTCAGAGAGGTAAGGCGGGGCGAGCCCATTCAGAGATTTAAAAACAAATAACAGTAACTTAAAATGAACCCGAAAGTGCACCGGGAGCCAGTGTAGGGAGGCCAGAATTGGCGATATGTGCTCCCTCTTTCGAGCCCCTGTTAAAAGGCGAGCAGCAGCATTCTGAACCAACTGGAGACGAGCCAGTGAAGAACGAGCAACACCAAAATAGAGCGCGTTACAGTAATCCAGCCTAGATGTAATAAAGGCATGGATTACTGTCTCAAAATGCTGCCGCTCGAGAATGGGCTTCACCTTCGCCAGCTTCCTTAGGTGAAAGAAGCTGGACTTAACCACCGCGCATATTTGGCGATCTAATTTAAAGTCACTGTCCATCCTAAAACCCAGGTTCACAACTGTTGGCTTCACGTACCTTGACAATGGACCTAAATCAACAAATGGAGGTTCACGGCAGCCATTGGGATCAAATAAAATCACCTCTGTCTTCTTTTCATTAAATCCAAGAAAGTTTAGGGCCAACCAGGACTTAATGTCATCAAAACAAGACAGAAGCGATTTTACAGAAAAGGCATCTTCCCCCCTCAGCGGCAAATAAAGCTGGGTATCATCTGCATAACAGTGGAAGGAGATGCCATGCTTTCTAAGGATGGAACCCAGAGGAAGTATGTACAGCGAGAAAAGCAGGGGCCCCAGAATCGAACCCTGTGGAACCCCATATGACAGGGGAGCGGAAGAGGATTCAAACCCAGCAAGGCTAACACACACAGAAGGTGGTACATAAATGGAACGACTGTCAGAGGAAGTGGCTGAGGCAAATACAGTAACAGCGTTTAAAAGACATTTGGACAGGTACATGGATGGGAAAGATTTAGAGGGATATGGGTCAAACATGGGCTAATGGGTCTAGCGTAGATGGGTAACTTAGTTGGTGCGGTCAAAATGAGCTGATGGGGCTTGTTTCTGTGCCGTATGACTCAATGAATCTATTCTTGCCCAAAATACACTGAAATTCTATTCCACAATAAAGTAGGACACTTGCACTCCAATTCCTACCACATCTCAAATAAACTGACATTCCGATGATAATAAATAATAACAAATAACATTGGCACTCCTTTCCCCAAATACAGTTCATTCCATTTCTCGAATGTACCAACGTACCAACTCCATTCCACAAATATACTGACATCTATTTCCTAAATACAGGATCTGCTGTAGGGGGCGCTGCTCTGGCAGCAGCCATGTCAGCAGCGCGTCAGTTTTTTCAACTTTTTTTATTTTTTAGTATGTTTTAAAGTATGTATTTAATGTTCCTTCGTGTGTTTTGTGTGGGGGGTGGTGTTGGGGGGTAAGGGGTAAGGGGGTTTCGCTGGCCCGGGGCTGCCGGCGGTCTGAAGTCGCGGTCTGCAGAGTTCCAGCTGGCGCGGCGTCTACAGCCCGGGATCCCTCGTGGGGGACCCGGGGAAAGAAGAAGCCATCACTGCCGGCCCGCGGCCAACTTCTACCGCGGGTCCGGCATGGACTCACCATCACCCCTGGAGGGGAGCTTCGACCGCCGGCCCTGCAGTCTACGGTGCTTCTGGCTGCGGCGGAGTCTTTAAATTTCGACTGATCGGCCTACACCATCTTAAAGCCGCGGTCTCCAGTGAGGAAGAGCCGATCCTGGACTGACTCTGGACTCTGGTCCTGTCCACGGGGGGGAAATGGAGGAGGACTGGCCAAATTTTGTGCCTTCCACCACAGTGATGATTGCTGTGGTGGATGTTTGTGTTACAGTTTTATTGTGGTTGTATGTTCTTTATTATTGTACTGCTGCTGACAACCAAATTGGTTGTGTGGCAATAAATTATATCTAATTATATCTAAATTATATCTAATCCAGTACACAGCTACACTGATGCTCCATTTTCCAAACAGGCTATTTCCTGGATGCAACTGCTAGACTAGATAAAGGAGAACAGGTGTATTAGGTGTAGCTGGTCCTTCAGAAGACTAATATGTTTCTATATTAGAGGTTAGTGTGTGAAATTAAAGCACACGGTATTGAGTTATATTTATAGAGCATAGAAACAGGCCCTTCAGTTGAATTAATCCATTGCAACCAAGTTGCCTAACCGAGCTAGTTCCACTTGCCTGTGCCTGGAACAAGCACCTGTTCAATCGGCTTTTAAATATTGTAATTGTACATGCCTCTACCATTTCTTCTGGAAGTTTGTTCTCGATGTACACCACTCTCCGCGTGAAATAATTGTCCCTTGGGCCTCTTATAAATCTAGCTCCTCTCACCTTAAACCTATGCCCTCTAATTTTTAGACTCCCCTACCCTGGGGAAAATATTGTGGCAATTCACCTTATCGATGCCCCTTATAATTTTATAAACCTCTATAAAATCACCCCTCAGCCTCCTACACTCCGGGGGGAAATGACCTAGCATATCCAGTCTCTCCCCATAATTCAAACCTTCCAGATCTGGTAACAATTTCATAAATCTTTTTTGCACCCTTCCCAGTTTAATGACATATTTTCTATTGCAGAGTACTTCAAATGTAGCTCTACCAATGGTTTATACAGCTGTAACATCACAATCTAATTCCTGTACTCAATTCTTTGGCAGACAAGTATGGCAAACACCTTCTTGACCACCCTGTTTACCTGTATTGCCACCTTCCTGAACTTATGTACCTGCACCTTAGATTACTGTAAAAGTCCTGCCCTTGTATGCCCGATCAAAATGCAACATGAATGAAACTCCATCAGACATTCCTCGGCCCATTGACCCAGTTGATCGATCAAGATCCCGTTGTAATCACAGATAACCTTCACTGTGCACTATAGAACCAAGTTTAGTGTCATCTGCAGACTTACTAACCACTTACAGTCACATCCAAATCATTAATATAAATAATGAACAACAGTGAACCCAGCACTGATTCATGTGGCACCACGTGTGACAAGTCTCCTGTCTGAAATAAAACTCTCTAACAACACCCTCTGGTCTACCTTCAAGTCAATTTTGTATCCAATTGCCTAGTTCACCCTGGAACCCGCGTGTTCATGCAGTAATATACTAGATAGGGAATTTGCTGATAGACAGGGCCTTTTTCTAGTGACCGGTGGGGTGCCTCAAGGATCAGCGCCTGGGCTGTAGCTATTTACAATCTTTTATCAATGCTTTGGATGAGAAAATTTAAAGTAGCATCTTCACGCTTGCAGGCAACACAACACTTTGGGGAGGGGCGATGTGAGATGTGATGAGATTACAAAGAGGCTCCAATGTAATTTAGACAAGTTGGGTAAGTGGGAAAATGTACGGCAGATGACATTTAACAGATAAATGTGAGGTTGTGTATTTTGGTTCTGAAAACAGAAAGATTATATCAGAATGGTGAATGGATTGGAAAAAGCGAAGGTGTAGAAGCAAGCTTTTCATTGTATTCTGTCCGATGCAAATGTGGAACTTTTTGTACATTTTTTATTTCGTAAATAGTTTACTTGGATATAAATGTTGGCCGACCTGAGCCAATACCCTAAATGAGTGGCAGCACAGGATGGCACAGTGGTGCATCTGCTAGATCTGCTGCCTCAGAGCTCCAGACACCTGGCTTTGATCCTAATCCCAGATGCTGTCTGTATGGAGTTTTGCATCTTCTCCCTGTGACTGCTTGGGTTTTCCCCGGGTGCTCCAGTTTCCTCCCACATCCCAAAGACATGCGGTTTTGTAGGTTAATTGGCCTCTGTAAATTAACCCCAATGTGTTGGATCCGTTAGACAGATTCACTGGAACACAGGACAATGCGAAGGGGATCTCACAAAAAACGTACAAAATTCTGATGGACCCAGATACAAGGGAGATGTCCCCAATGGCTGAGATGTCCAGAAGCAGGCCCACAACCTCGTTATATGGGCTGTGCTGTAGAAACCCAGGGGGGGCACAAACTGGTGGATTTCCCCACAACAAAAGGCAGTGGAGTCCAAATTATATATTCAGCAAAGAGTTCATATAGTTCTTCATGCCAAAAGGACAAAAGGGCATGGTTGAAGGTGAGAGGTGTTGAACAGTGCAGAAAACCCAAAGGACTGAATGACTTCTATCTGTCTCTAATTTTCGTGATTCTGTTTTCAAATACATTGAGAATTATTTTTCCAAAATTCACTGCATTTCTGTTTTCCAAATACATGATCAGTAAGGGCGTCAAAGGTTACAGTGAGAAGGCAGGAGAATGGGGTTGAGAAGAAAAAAATAGATCAGCGATGATCAAATGGCAGAGCAGAGTAGATGGGCTGAATGGCCTAATTCATCTCCTGGCCTAATGGTCTATGGTCTACATAGATATTGGTTTCTCCAGACACACTAACGTTGTACTCTCACATTCAGTAATACCACATTTTACAATCACACTGATAATTTAATTCTCAAAATAAGTTGACATTCCATTTGAGAAATACACTGACATATCATTCTCAAAATTCACTGAAATTCCATTCTCCACGTACAATAATATACAATGATAGATTCCTCGAATAGACGCAGATTCCGTTTTCTAAATTGACTGCCATTTTATTCTCTGAATATATTGCATTTCCAAAATATAGATATTTTGTCCTCCAAATACACTGATAGTCCATCCTTCAAATTCACTGACATTCTCTTTTTTTTCTGAATGCACACAGCATTCACAAGAGAATGAAGTAAGGATACTAAAATAAATAAATGGATGTGACTCAACAGACATTATAGATTTAGGTGGCACAGCTGGTATAGCCACTGCCACTGAGCTTCAGAGATCTGAATTCCATCCAGACCGCTGGTGCTTACTGCATGGAGTTTGCACATTCTCCCCGTGACATGCCTGTCTCTCCCCTGGGAGCACCAATTTCCTCCCACATCCCAAAGATGGGCAGGTTGGTAGGTTACTTGGCCATTGTAAATTGTAAGTTAGTGTAGAGTCTGGTGGAAGTTGAAGAGAAAGTGAGTAGAATAAATAATTGGATTAATGTAGGATTGGTGTAAAATAGACACAACATGCTAGAGTAACTCAGCGGGTCAGGCAGCATTTCTGGAGAAAAGGAATAGGTGATACTTTGGGTCGAGACCCTTCTTCAGAGGCATCACCTATTCCTTTTCTCCAGAGATCCTGCCTGACCTGCTGAGTTACACCAGCATTTTGTGTCTATCTTTGGTGTAAACCAGCACCTGCAGTTACTTCCTACACATTTAGAATTGGTGTAAAATGGGTACTTGAGGGTGTATGCAGACTCAATGAGCTGAAGGGCCTGTTTGCTTACTGTACATGTCTCTGCCTCTATGACGTGATTGCAAGATTACCAAAGGTGGGAACTGATCACTCAGAGGTAATTGACATTGCAGAAGGTGATGCAAAAAGGAAAAGAAGGCGGGGTTGTTCTATTAATATAGGATGAGATTAACGTGGTGAGGTGATATTGCATCAGATCAAACTGCAGAATCAGTTTCAGTGGAGATAAGAAACGATGAGGAAAAGATATCAGCGGTGGGTGTGTGGTTTATTGATCCTTGATGGGTTATAAATCGTTTGAATTCCAATTGAAACAACTGTTTCTCAACCCCTGGAAACTACAAGATGCTGGCTTACAGAAGTATCTGATTGTCCTTGCAGAATGTTAGCGGGTTACGCAGTCATTAGGAAGGCAGGTGGGACTCTGGTCTCCAGTGCGATCGGTATGAATGTAAAAGGAGGGAAGTTCTGCTGCAGCTGTTGAGCCAAGTCTGGGTAGACTGTTTCTATTGAGTTCTTCGTGCACCATCCTTAGTTAGGCTCACTAGAACATTTTAGACCGCAGATGGCAATCAGCCATTGGCTGTGCTAATCCAGTAAGTCCGGGCCCAGAGACAGGCATTGTTCAGGTGTAGGCCAATAGCAATCAAGTGTTTTTTATTGGTAATCAGGTAATTTCATGGTCACCCGTACTGAGACTTCTATCTGACAAGTCTTTTCTTAACTGTTTTCTTAAGTTCCCCAGATGCCGTGCTGGGATTCAACCTTATCTCCAGATGACCAACGCATATTTCTCGATGCACATGCAGTAGGAGCAGCAGATGTGGCTGAGTGGACGTATGAAGGAGAGGAGGGCTGCCCTTGGGAATGGAGATGAGAGTGTTGAACATCGCTGTTGGGAGCAGGGGTGACCAGAGAGGCTGCTGGATGGAGGGAGGAATCAGGAACTGGACAGAGGAAGATGTTTGGGATGAGATGGACACGATTATTGAATTTTTAGACAGGAAACCGTGATAAAGCGACGAATTACAAGACGTTTCACATTTGGTTTCATCTTGCAGTTGGGTATCTGTGGAGACAATGCACAGGTAACATTTTGGTTCGGGACTTAAGAATCAAAAATCAAAATTCCCGAATCTGCATTTGTGATCTAGTCATAGAGCACAGACGCATACAGCATGAAAACATGCTCTTTGGTTCAACTTGTCCATGCCAATCAGGTTTTATTAGAGACTAAACAGCCTAACTGCACCATAATGGTGGTGTCAAAGAGCAATTTTTACCAATTTAGCATAAATTGGCACAGAAATATTTTTAATTTGGGCCAACGCCACCAAACACGACATATGACAATAAAATATTCTTGATTCTTGACTCCTGAACCGGAATGTCACCTGTACATTCCCTCACGGATGCTGCCTGACCCACTGAGTTACTCCAGCACTTTATGTTTTGCTCAAAATTCCAGCATCAGCAGTTCCTTGTATTACCACAGACTCTTCATTGGTAGTAAAGACCAGGTAGAATGCATCAGCCGACGGCCTGGGCTGAATTGTACGATACTTCCATCTAAGTACAAGGGGCATCTCCCCCAAACATTCACACATCATTCTCACTGCACACACACACTTACCGTCAGCAAGCTGCAACAGAGCAGCCAGCTCCGCTGGGATCTCAAGCAAGCCAACATCCTGTAGAAAGAAAGGGAGAGCCATTAGACTTTAGACTTTAGAGATACAGTGGGGAAACAGGCCCTTTGGCCCATCATGTCCGCACCAATCACCCAGTACATTATTCTACACACCAGGGACAATTTGCAATTTTACCAAAGCCAATTACCCTACAAACCTGTACGTCTTTGGAGTGTGGGAGGAAATCAGAGCACCCAGAGAAAACCTATGCGGTCACAGGAAAAATGTACCAACTCCGAGCACTCAGCACCCGTACTCAGGATTGAACCTGGGTCTCTGGCGTTGTAAGGCAGCAACTCTACCATTGTGCTGCAGTGCCGCACATTAGCTGATGATGCATATGACAGGATGTAACCCCCTCCCCAACCTGTATCCAGAGCATCCTTGGAGATGAACAGTGATGACTGGTCTGGTATTTAGGAGTGTCTCATGGAAAAGTTGTTGATATAGGGATGGTGGTGTTCTGATTGAGTTTATTCACCCCTACCTAACATTGTACTGATAATTATTCCCACTGTGTATAAGTATAAGATCAGCAAAGTTATATATTTGATCACATTTTATTTTGGGATTTTCACAGCCTAATGGGAATTACACATCACAATTATATCACTTGGATGGATTTCCCTGGAACTTCAGAGACTGAAAATATTTCAAATTACGAGAAGCAATGAAAGGTTAGACAGTCTGAGACTTTATCCCAGGGTGAATGTCGAAGACTACAAGACTACATTTAAGATGAGAGGGGCAAAGTTTAAAGATGTGCAGGGCAAGTTTTTTTCTTAAACACAGAGTGTGGTGAGTGTTTGGAACACGCTGCCAGGGGTGGTGGTGGTAGCAAACATGATAGTGACATTTAAGTGGTTTTTAGACAGGCACATAGATACACAGGGATCATGTTCAGCACAGACATTGTGGGCCAAAGGACATATTCATGTGTTGCACTGTTCTATGTTTCATTTATGATATCATTTTCTGCCTGATCATTGCCAGCCGGAAACCTTGCTGATAATTCAGCACATCTGTTCAGATCAGTTTGGCTGGGGTGGTCTTTACATCAGACGATTATTCGATGGATAGAAACTGTGCCACATTGTCCTGATCAGTTGGGCTCCCAGTTCCCTGGCTGGTTCAATGCACTGATCTGACACATGCAGTCCAGTTACAATTGAGTACATCTGAAATAAAACAAGGCACGTGAATCTGAAACAGAACAGATTACAGCCGGGAGTAGGGCCAGGGAGTAAGAACAGGAGAGAGGCTGGGAATAGGAGCAAGAGTGAAACCAGGGTCAGGAAAAAGGAAATCTCACACGGTCACAGGGAGAACGTGCAAACTCCACACGGGCAGCATCCAAAGTCAGGATTGAACCCGGGTCTCTGGTACGCAGCTCTACTAGCTGCGGCACCCTCGACTCTCACTTGAGTTCTCCACCCCACTCCGACCTCTCTCTCTGTAGCATCCTGCACTGTTATCATGAGGCTCAACATGAGCATGAGGGGCAGCACCTCATCTTCCACCCGAGCACATTGCAGCCTTCCAGACGCTGTACTGAATTCAACAATCTCTCCATCAGGAATTACCAATTCTGCTCCAAGGTTATCTGACTATAATAGTTACTCAGTGTTTCGCTCTCCTGGTTCATTGCCTAATAGGCTCTGTGATTCAATGTTTCTGTTTTCGGTTTCAATTCCTCGCATTGGCTCGGGGCTTTTACATATCCCTTTGTTCTCTCTCCTCCTAAGCACCCTCATTAATCTATCAGCGAGTTAAACAAACATTATGCTACCATGGCAAACTTGACTTCACCCTATAGTCGACATTTCCTTGTATCTCTCCTCCTCTCTTCAACGTAAAACTAACCCGTTTACTCACCTTCCCAGTTCTGATGAAGGGCCTTTGAACCTGAATCATTAGTTCTGTTTCTCTCTCCACAGAAGCTGCCTAACCTGCTGAGTGTTTCCTGCACTTTCTGTGTTTAGCAAAATGATAAATTGCTGGAGGATCTCAATGGTCAGTCAGCATCTGTAGAGGCAGCAGATGGTAAATGTTTTATGTCCCTGCATCAGGACCGAGTGTAGAGAGGAGTTAGATGGGTATGAAGAGGTGGGGGGGGGAGGGGGAGGATGGAAGGGCTGGCAGGAGATAGGTGGAAGAAGTGTAGTCCAGATAGCCATGGGAGTCAGTGTGTTTATAGTGGATGTCGGTCAGTAGTCTATCAAGGTGTGGAGACATCGAGGGGCCTTCCAACCTGTCCCTACCTCTATATTTCCCTCCCTCTACCTGGTCCAACCTACACATCATTCCCCTCCGCACCTGGTTCCATTTACCGCCTGCCAGCTCCTGCCTCTTCCCTCCCTCTCTGGCTCTCTTCCCTCTGTACCCTCAGTCCTAACCATCTGTTTATCTTCACAGATGCTGCTTGACCTGCTGAGTTCCTCCGGATTCCATGGTTTACAGTCTCTTGTGCCTCAATTTTGACCCTCCAATTACTCAAGTGCACAACCAGCATGGAGCCCAATCCTGGAGCTCACAGACCAGGCCAAGGAGAATCTAGAGTTTAGAGATACAGCGTGGAAACAGGTCCTTCAGTCCACCCAGTCTATGCTGGCCATCAAGCTTCTGGTTTGTTTAGTTTGGTTTGGTTTAGTTTAGTATAAAGGTACAGCATGGAAATAGGCCCTTCGGCCCACCGAGGCCATACCGACCATCAATCACCATCGCAGTTGATAGACTACTGACCGACATCCACTATAAACCCACTGACTCCCATGGCTATCTGGACTACACTTCTTCCCACCCTGCTTCCTGTAAGGACTCCATCCCCTACTCCCAATTCCTCCGTCTACGCCGCATCTGCACCCAGGATGAGGTTTCACACCAGGGCATCGGAGATGTCCTCATTCTTCAGGGAATGGGGGTTCCTCTCTTCTACTATAGATGAGGCTCTCACCAGGGTCTCTTCTATACCCCGCAACTCTGCTCTCACTGCCCATCCCCCCACTCATAACAAGGGCAGAGTCCTCCTTGTCCTCACCTTCCACCCTACCAGCCGTCACATACAACAAATCCGACATTTTCGCCACCTCCAACGGAATCCCACCACTGGCCACATCTTCCCATCTCCTTCCATGTCTGCTTTCCGCAGAGACCGTTCCCCCTGGTCAATTCGTCCCTTTCCACCCAAACCACCCCTCTCCTGGCAGTTTCCCTTGCAACCACAGGAAATGCTACACTTGTCGCTTTCCTTCCCCTCTTGACTCCATTCAAGGACCAAAGCAGTCTTTCCAGGTGTGAGGTTCACCTGCACCTCCTCCAATCTCATCTATTGCGTCCGCTGCTCTAGGTGTCAGCCGCTCTACATCGGCGAGGCCAAGTGTAGGCTTGGCAATCGTTTCGCCCAACACCTCCACTCGGTTTGCAATAACCAACCTGATCTCCCGGTGGCTCAACACTTCAACTCCCCCTCCCATTCCGAATCTGACCTTTCTGTCCTGGGCCTCCTCCATGGCCAGAGTGAGGACCACCGTAAACTGGAGGAGCAGCACCTCATATTTCGCTTGGGTAGTTTACACCCCAGCGGTATGAACATTGACTTCTCCAATTTCAGGTAGTCCCTGCTTTCTCCTCCCCTTCCCAGCTCCCCCTCAGCCCACTGTCTCTGCCTCTTCCTTTCTTCTTCCCGCTCCCCCCCCTCCACCCCACCCTCACATCAGTCTGAAGAAGGGTCTCGATCCGAAACGTTGCCTATTTCCTTCGCGCCATAGATGCTGCCCCGCAAGCATTTTTGTCTACCATCAATCATCCGTATACTCGTTCTATGATACCCCTACTTTTGCAACCTACACCCAAGGGGAAATTTACAGAAGCCAATTAACTTACAAACCTGCACTTCTTAGGAATGTGGGAAAAGACCAGAGCGCCTGGAGAAAACCCACAGGCGGAATGTGCAAACTCCGCACAGACAGCACCCGTCATCAGGATGAAACCTGGGTCTCTGGTGCTGTAAGGCAGCAACTCTACTGCTGCACCACAGTGCCGCCCTGTACTCTAACCTTGAAATCACCCAGGAGAATCAGATTGATGCTTATTTCCCACAGCCACTTCATTGCCAGGATCATAATAGGTACAATCCTTGAAAGGTATGATTGGCAAAGAGGGATTAAGGAGAACAAACTCTCAAGGGTCCTCTCCTTGCAAAGTCTAGTCCAAACCAAAATCCAAGAAGACAAGGAGCAGACCTGATGGCAACATCCAGATCCAAGCACTAGGTTACATCAAAATCGAGCAGCTCACTGCAAGGACGACCTGATCAATGACGACATGACAAGTACAGATAATGGCTGGATTCCCATCACTGCCAAACCTGCAGTTATCTCGATCAATTGCCCCCCAAAACAACCAACTGCCCACAAAGGTGGTTGATCATGGATAAAGTCTCACAGAAAGCCCTACGACACACAGCCTACAAGAACTACAAAAGCTGGACTGCCCTGAAGCCCTCATTAAAGTCCATGAAGAGACTGCTGCCTTCTCTATAAGAAAGCATCAGGACTGTTTTAATGAGAATGAGGAGGAGATCCAGAACCTAATTGACAGCAAAGGCATGGCGTTTCTGGATTGGGGAACGAGACCTGTACAGGTACCGATGGCTGAGGTCCAATGGGATTTGTACTACTTCGGATTCCACCATAATCTTTACACTATTCTGTTTTGCCCTCTTAATTATACTTGCTGTTTACGCGATGAACTTCATGTGAAGTAGGAATTTCATTGCACCCTGGTATATATGACAATAAATTAACCTGAATTTAAATCTGAATCTGAACTCCCGAAGAAGAGCTGAAGGGTGGGAGAGTGCAGGAGTTCCAGCAACTCACTGGAACCACGCCAAGTGTAGTAATTCACCACTCTCAAGGCTATCTGCAGCCCAGGAACTTGTGGCGCCTTGCACCAGGTCACGGTTAAGACAAATTACAGGCTCCTTTTACTCAGTGCCACTTTCCAGCACCAAACTCCACAGTCTTTCAATTTCCTTTCCTCTCGAAAAATCTACCAACTTCAGGGTTGAAAATGCTCAGTGATTGAGTAGTTAATCCCAAAGATTCCTTGCTCTCTAATTGGATTATGAAATGTCTCCTCATTTTATCTCATCTTGCTTTTGAATAGACATTTATTAATGCTGAGAAAGAATGGAGACTGTACAGGACTCACCATGCCCACCGCTCCTCCTTGTCTCTTGCTCCTTGTATCCTTTGATTCCACGGTCTTGATCAACTAGGACAAAAGCCTCAAGTATCAGACTCACGTATCCAAGTGCCCCCACCCACTATTTCCTGCTTATTTGTTCAACCCCTCCGTGTCCCACCCCTTTTGCCACCGCCCTTCCATTCACCTTGGGCTTGCCGACACTGTCACTTGGACATCCCCCCTTCAGCTCCTGGGAGCCACTGGCCACGGCCGTTCTTGCTGACCACAATCCAGTGCCACACCCCTCCCACCTGAGACTTTGACAGACTATCCCACTGTAGAATGCATTATGCCTGAGCCTGACCCTCACTTTATTACCTGAGTGATCAACTTAGATCATGACATCCTTCTTGTCGACTCGGAGACAATAAGACAAATTACAGGCTCCTTCTTCTACTGAGACCATCGACTCACCTAAATCAGATTGGGATTTTCCTGTTGTGTTTAACTTAATAAATTTCACAGGGCATAAACAGGGACAGATTAAATCCAGATGGTGTCCCTGCCTGGTTCCACTCAGTTTAAACTTGTCTCTTACCAACTCTGAAAATGAAAGAAACTAAGGGAACAGACCCGGGACGTTTCTCTCTCCACAGAGGCTGCCTGATCTGTTGGGTATTTCCAACATTTCCTGTTTTTGTCCCATCTTCTTTGAACTGTTCAAGTTCTCAAGCTACCTCTCGATCTATTAGCGAGTCGCTTATAGATTGTTCTAATGAATGGTCCTGTATCAAACGCCATAAATAAGTTCAGCATATTTCTTAATACGCACTCGGGCCCAACAAACACAAGCCTTCCATAAAGTTCCTGCTCTGTTGTTTAAACGTCAGTTAAACAAACGCAACGATTAATTCGTTCTGGACAAAATCCAGTTAAAGGCGACAGCCCTCGACTCAGTTCTCCCAGCCCCTAACAACACAAGCATCAGGTCTCTGATTCCAATTACCTGATTCCTCCTCTTTTACCGCTTTAATGAAAATTCATTCAGCTTGGGCCCAGCCGGGCAATTAATTCCTTCTGTGCTTTGCTTCAGGTCAGTGTCTGTGGAAGAAGTGCAGGATGACATAAACACTGCCTTACTGTATCAAAGTCCACTCGAGAAAGGGAAAGCGAGATTTACTGCAGTTGGACTTTGTTCAGTTCTTGCTGGCGCTGCATCATTTCAGGTAATTGGAAACGAGCAGCTTCCCAACAGACTCTGCCCTGCCAGAATGCAATGGCCACTCCCTGAGCCGGAGTAACAGAGGTGGGGCCACGAACCGTTCACCCGCAACAGAACTGTCACGTGGGTGAGGGATGGTCCACTGGCATCCCTGCAGTGTAGACCATCTACCTCGACTCCGCTGCCTGCAAGCTGCTCCCTCCCACTGTTCCCTGTATCAGGCCCCCTTCTGCCACTGTCCAGGAGCTGAAGACTGTGGCCGAGTTACTGGATCCAGTTCCACAACAAAAGGTGCAAAAGTCAAATGATTAAATAAATCTGTAGTTGCTATTGTATTGGCATTGGTTTATTATTTTCCTGTGTACCGAGTTACAATGAAAACTCTCAAGGTAGAGCATCCATGCATGATACAATTGGAGTAGAGTGTTACAGCTACAGACTTTAGAGATATAGCGCAGAAACAGGCCCTTCGGCCCACCGAGTACGTGCCGACCAGCGACCACCCCGTGCACTAGCACTAGCATACTAGGGACAATTTTACAACTTACCAAAGCCAATTAACCTACAAATCTGTACATCTTTGGAGTGTGGGAGGAAACCAGATCACCTGGAGAAAACCCACGCGGCCAGGGCAAGAATGTACAAACTCTGTACAAACAGCACCTGTAGTCAGGATCAAACCCGAGTCTCTGGTGCAGCTAGGCAGCAACTCTACCGCTGTGCCACTGTGCCGTCCCGAAAGCTGCAGAGGAAATGTAGATAAAAGAATGCAAGGGTCACAACGAGGTAGATGGGAGGATCTGGAATACATCTTAGCTCATAAGTGGTCCGTGCAACAGTCTGATAACAGTGAGGAAGAAGCTGTTTCTGAATCTGGTGGTACATGCTTTCAAACTTTTGTACCTTCTGCCTGATGTGGGAAGATGAGGGTGTGAGTTGTCCTTGATATGTTTCCAGAGGCAGTGTGACGTGCAGATGAAGGGGGAGGGGGGGGGAGGGGGAGGGGGGAGTGCTGGGGGCGCTGGTCATGATAGACAGGGCTGCATTCACAATTCTCTGTAATTCAGTCAATTTGTGAACCAGGTGGGCCACCATTAGTGGGCAATATGTGAAATTAGTTTCTTAACTCAGCAGTCCAAGGAAATTTGACACGTCTCAATGTTGTCTAAAGAAGGGACTCCACCCGAAACGTCACCCATTCCTTCGCTCCAGAGATGCTGCCTGTCACGCTGTTATTACTCCAGCCTTTTGTGTCAGGTCCTAAACCTGGTGGTGAGAGACCACACTGCAGAAAACATTGGCATGGTAACAGCTCTGCCCAAGACCTATACCAAATCACAGGTAGACCAATAAACAGTGTGTCTGTTGATTCAGAGACCTCAGGTTTTTTGATTACCAAGTGGGAATTTGTGAATAGTGGAACAGTGAATGATCGGAGTTTTGGGTACTTGTGGTACTGCCATGAATCAGAACTATTTCCTCACACACAGTTCTTTGAGCCACGCACCCATAATCATATTGATTCCTAAATCTTATTTATCTTCTGCACGTGGCTGATTTGCAGGGGCACATTTACATTGTTATCCAGGGTCAGTCTTCTATTGAATAAAGAGCTCCTGCCTTATCACCCTGCTTTATACCATGTGTATAAATAGACCAGCATCATGGGGCTCTTTATTGGTTCAAAATCTATGAACTGGGGCTGTTTTCAGTCACATTACCTGCTGTAATCCTTGTATCACACATTGAACACTCCTCCCATTCCAATGTGAGTTTGTCACATGTTTATCCAACAATGGAAGATATAGCATTGGTAGATTATTAACCACTGTAATGTGACACAGATTGTGCAGAAACTTGCTACGTTTTTGAGCGCTCATGATATCTTTGATCGATGTCCTAAAATGACTAAAGTTATGACCACAATGTGAACATTGTTCCTCATACGTCCTCCTAGTTCACTCAGCAAGACTGTTTAAATACATGTTGTGACTTACATTGTTACACTCACACGCTACCATCACACCCACACACAAATGCACATCCTTGGGAAGGTGTTCAACACAGCCCCCTATAGTAGGTTATGAGAACAATTGAAGCCCACAAGATTAAAAGCTGGATTTGCAAGGATCAGTATCAGAGCCGCTACTCATTTTGAAACATACAAGAGATACCTAGACTTACATAACAGGGGTTGGGGGAGAGGGGTGAGAGGTATTATTTCACACAGCTGGTCGCTGCTGCAAAGAAAGCAAAGGAACGGTGCATGTGTTCAATATCTAACACAGGAGTTACACAAGGATTGTGACCCAGCAATAGTGACAAGCTAATTCTCCTGGGTGACTTCAAGATTAGAGTACATGGTGGCACAGCAGTAGAGCCACAGCATCACATCCCCAGAGATCCGGGTTTGATCCTGACTAAGGGGGATCTGTACGGAGTTTTACATTCTCCCCGTGACTGCGTAGGTTTTCCCCGGGTATTCCGGTTTCCTCGCACACTCCAAAGACGTACAGGTTTGTAGGTTCATTGGCTTTGGTAAGAATTGTAAATTGTCTCCAGAGTGTAAGATAGTGCTAGTGTACGGGGGTCACTGGTTGCCATGCACTCGGTGGAATCAAGGGTTCAATAGGGATAGCCAATATGGCTTTATGCATGGAAGATCATGTCTCATGAATTTGACTGATTTTCTTTCTTGAAGAAGCAACCAATAATCCTGATGAGGGCAGGGCCTGTTGCAGTCTACATGGATTTGGATGAGATCCTACCCTTCCGAGTTCCTCCAACACTTCATTTTCTTGCTCGTAGTCCTAATCTAAGTGGTTTGGTGCAGTAACAAAGTTCAACATCTACCTTTAGACTTTAGCCCACCGAGTCCACGCTGCCCAGCGATCAGCTCATACGCTAGCACTATCCCACACACTAGACACGATTTACAATTTACAGAAGCCAATTAACCTACAATCCTATGCAACTTTGGACCGTGGGAGGAAACCGGAGCACCCAAAGCAAACCCACGCAATCACAGGGAGAATGTACAAACTTCATACAGATAACACCATAGTCAGGATTGAACCTGGGTCTCTGATGCTGTAATGCGGTTACCACCGCATCACCATACTCCAGCCAACTGGCACGCCTCATTCTCCCACCTCTCTGGCCAAACAAGTTGGCTGTTTTTAAAAAATGTACACCTCAAAGCTAACCTGTTGAACCTTCGCATGGTTAGACAGTGAGCTGGTTTCTGGATGTGCCAGAAACATAGAAACATGCAATGATGCACATTCGGCCCTTCGAGCCTCCTCCTTCATGGCTGATCATCCAACTCAGTATCCCGTACCTGCCTTCTCTGTACCCTGGACAGTGAGAAGAACTTACTTAAATATTGGCAGGAGACTGCCTCTTCCTGAATTTCACACCACTCCTGTGTGAAGACAAAGTTTTAAAAAATATAAGCTTACAGTGAGCCCAACACAGTACTGTTGCCTGCCCATGAGCAGCCAGGAGATCCCCCTGCATAATTCTATTTATACAGGCGGAGGTGATCCACTTTGTACACAACGGTATACAAAAATGAATTTCCCTGCGCCTTGGTACGTGACAAATAATAAAGTACCAAAGTACGAAGGTGCTGTGAACGCTTCCTTACTTCCTCTGGCCAGGACATCCTCAGCTATTGCAGGGTGACAGCCAGTATGACCCACTCTTCCAGCTGTGACCCACTGTGACCATTGGGAGCAAGACAAAGGGGGTCATGCTGTAATAAGATGATTACCTGTGAATTGGTGTGTAATGAGTGCCTGGAGCTGTGAGCTTCATTGGGAAGTGCAGAGGGAAGCTGGGGAAAGGGCTGTCCGAGGGGGTCAGGTTTCTGAGTGGGAGTTGGTGAGTGGGTTTGGAAGGAATAGCGGCGATGATTTGTTTCAAGGCTGCACTAGTGATGTACAGGTCCAGGTGGTGGAGCATTCACATTGGCAAATCCAGAGAGCTTGTTTATGCACTGATCTCCAGGCATGTGTCCAATCACAGCGGTAACCTATCTTTTTATTTGTGCAGGGGTGTTCTCTGAGGACATGCATGGAATCATGGGTCTTGGTGAGACAATACAGGGTCTTGGTGATACCACACCTGGAGTATTGCGTACAGTTTTGGTCTCCCAATCTGAGGAAAGACATTCTTGCCATAGATGGAGTACAGAGAAGGTTCACCAGACTGATTCCTGGGATGTCAGGACTTTTATATGAAGAAAGACTGGATAGACTCGGCTTGTACTCACTAGAATTTAGAAGATTGAGGGGGGATCGTATAGAAACTTACAAAATTCTTAAGGGGTTGGACAGGCTAGATGCAGGAAGATTGTTCCCGATGTTGGGGAAGTCCAGAACAAGGGGTCACAGTTTAAGGATAAGGGGGAAATCTTTTAGGACCGAGATGTCCTTCCTTTCCATTGCGTTAATCTCCTCTCTAACCTCCTCTCTAACCAGCAAAACATTTTTCACGCAGAGAGTGGTGAATCTCTGGAATTCTCTGCCACAGAAGATAGTCGAGGCCAGTTCATTGGCTACATTTAAGAGGGAGTTAGATGTGGCCCTTGCAGCTAAAGGGATCAGGGGTATGGAGAGAAGGCAGGTACAGGATACCGAGTTGGATGATCAGCTATGATCATATTGAATGGCGGTGCAGGTACGAAGGGCCGAATGGCCTACTCCTGCAACATTTTCTATGTTTCTATGCCTCCTCTACTGCAGATCATCCTGTAGGTTGCGAGGATCCTTAGAGAAGAGGATGGGGAGAGGCCCAGTGTAAATATGATGCACTGCCTACACTGGCTCCCTTGCACCCACCGCATGCTCTTCCAGCAATGCTGTAGTTTGGCGGATCAATGTCCTTTAAGGGTTGGGGCCCTGACACCAGCCAGGGCAAGAATAACTCAGCAGATGCATACAATTGTGCTGCATCATCCTGAAACAGGCATTAACCACATAAAGGCAGTGTCCACATTCAAAACATGCACCAACATTTCTTTTGAGATCATGATTGTTTTTCCTGCACAGAGGCATATGGAACTCCAGATGCTGGAATGTTGAGCAAACACAAATTGCTGGAGTTACTCACTGGGTCAGGCAGCATCAGCTGAATGAATGGATGGGTGACGTTTCAGATTGTGACTCTTCTCCAGCCTTGAATTGGTGTGAAAGAAGGAACTATAGATGCTAGGTAGACAAAAAATGCTGGAGAAACTCAGAGGATGTGGCAGCATCTATGGAGCGAAGGAAAAGGTAGAAGAAGCTATAGATGCTGATTTATACCGATGATAGACAAAATGCTGGAGTAACTCAGTGGGTCAGGCAGCATATCTGAGAAAAACAATAGGTGATGTTTCAAGTCAGAACCCTTCTGCAGACTGAAAGATAGGGACACTGGAGGCGAGAAAAGGCCAGAACATATCAGGACCAACAACAGATGACCTCAGGAGCAGTGGAGTTAAAATAGCCCATTGTTGGCTGGGAGATGTGCTAACAAGAGGGATACAAGGTTGTGAACATTGGAACTGGTAGGGAGACGAGGCTGGGGGAGGGAATGCAGGGGGTAACTTGAAGAGGTGTGAGCTCACTGGACAGTAGTTTACTGCCTCTATTTAGGAATGATCCAGTTTCTAAGCAAATGTCTCTCCATCCAGGATCCGCTACTCTGATAATATTCCCTCGGTTTGGAGTAAATATTATTTCACTCTTTTTCCCAGCAGGTACAATGTCATGGAGACACATGAGACTGCAGATGCTGGAATCAAAACACAAACTGCTGGAAGAACGCAACGGGTCAGGCAGCATCTGCGGAGGGAAATAGACAGACGACATTTAGGACCATGAACCTTCTTCAGACTGATGAAGGATCTGGCTTGAAACCCCATCAGTCCATTTCCCTTCACAGATGCTGCCTGCCCTGCTGAATTCCTCCAATGGTTTGTTGCAGCTACAACCTCATATTCATCAGCTGCCGTTTGCTATGTCGCTCTTCAAGGGAGATGCTAAATCCATTTCGTTGTCTCTGTACTGTACACTGACAATGACAATTAAAATTGAATCTGAATCTGATATTCCTCTGCTTTCAATTGAATCTGCCACCTACCTACTGACACTGCTAGCACCGCCTCATTTCCCGCAGTTTTTTCCCACTTTGGTGTAAGCAGCGAACTTTGAAATCTGCTGCCCAGGTTCAAAATATTTACATAAAAGGGGAAACAAAAGAGATCCGGGTGCAGATCCTTGGGCAAACACGCATTCTGCCAACGTGAAATCACCACTTACCCCTGCTCTGTGCTCTCTGTCCACCACCCTCCACTCCTCTACACTCTGTATAATCCACCCAGTAATCCTCTCAGGATCATGTTGAGAGGTGATTCATTCAGAGCACTTTCTGTTGAAGTGCAGGTTGCTATTTACTCTCTTCAATCACTGAGGAGGCTCAACTGCTAAAACATTGAAAGGAATATTAATTATTGGCCTGGAATGTTCTCTGAGCTGTTGCTGGCCTTCCGTTGTTTGTACAAAGAGGGAAAGGTGCACCTGCTGTGAGTTAACCACAGGGACAGAGCCGTGGGGTGGTGGCAAGCTGTAGACTGTCCTCCACAAGGCATTGATCGGGTACATTTGCATTTGTATGGCTTGGGGTGATTGGAAGGCATCGGTCTCACCTCAACGTCAGGAGGTCCTGTATTCAAATCCCACTCCAGTGGTTGAAAATCTAGGCCCGCACGCCTGCGGGGGGCAGCACTGTCACTGATGCTGCCTTTGGATGAGTCACTATACCAAGGCTCTAAATGTGAATGTTATCCCTGATGCCTCAGCCAACCTTTCGCCACAATCAACATTACCAATTCAGATAATCTCTGGGAGTTTATCTTTTTGAGGTTGGCTATTATGTTCTCTATTTAGTAACAGTGACTACACATCTGGTTGACAGGGATGTAATGTTGTGGAGGGTGCGGCAGAAATACAAGTCCTTGCATAGCTTTGGACTGCTATGTGAAGCACAAATCAGCTCTCCTCAATAAAGTGCTCATCGATCAGCTGCTGTAACTCCCTCTTCATCAGCTCACCCACATGATCATCTGTAAAGAAGGCAGGTCTGACTTTACTAGTGTGTGCCCGCACAAGATATCTAGCCAGCAACAATATAAAAGAAACACAAGGACATAAAGTGCTGGAGTAACGTGGCAGGTCAGGCAGCATCGCTGGAGAACATGGATGGGAGACATTTTAGGTTGGGGCCCTTTTTCAATCTGATGCCAGCCCTGCTGAGTTACTCCAGCACTTTCATGGATATTGCCTCCTTAATGCAGGTACAAGAGAGCTCTCACCACCTAGTCCTTCCTCCAGTCTTTCCATCACCTTTGGAAACTTTTATTGTTGTTTATGAACAAGGACCAAAGTTGTGCCAATGAAAGTCAAAGAAGGCATTATGAGACTGAGAACCAAGAATAAAACTGTTAGAGACATCAGTCAAACCTTAGGCTTATTAAAATCAACTGTTTGGAACATCATTAAGAAGAAAGAGAGCACTGGTGAGCTTACTAATCGCAAAGAGACTGGTAGGCCCAGGAAGACCCCACCAGCTGATGACAGAAGTCTCTCTATAATAAAGAAAAATCCACAAACACCTGTCCGACAGATCAGAAACACTCTTCAGGAATCAGGTGTGGATTTGTCAATGACCACTGTCCGCAGAAGACTTCATGAACAGAAATACAGAGGCTACACTGCAAGATGCAAACCACTGGTTAGCCGCAAAAATAGGACGGCCAGGTTACAGTTTGCCATGAAGTACTTAAAAGAGCAATTCCCCAATATTACTTCCTATTTCAAAGCATTTCACCCTTATAATCAAGTCATCCTCAAGGTCCATACACAATGATGGAGGTCTCCCCCTTATGGCACAGTATCCAAACGGAATTTATTGTTTAATCATCCATTGAGGTACCAGCACGGTCCCGTGTGGTCTTGAGGAGACGTGTGTGTGTGGGTTGGAGATTGGAAACAGAGGGGAAGGATGATAGAGAGATGATGTGGGATGGAAGGAAGGGGAAGGGAAAGGCAATGGCAAAAGAGTAGGAGGGGAATGGAGTGGAGCAGGAAGCAAAGGGAGAGGAGGGATGGAGTGGAGAAGGAAGCAAGGGAGAGGAGGGATACAGGGTGATGAGGCAGTGTTACGTCTTCATTATTTTCAAACCTGATTGCGTCTCCTGTGAACAACAGCGTGTGAGATCACCACAGCAGCCCCAAACTGCACCAAGGCTCTCTTCAACCTCTTGTACCGAGTCCTGTTTGTGAAAGTTGGTGCATGCTATTAGAGAACAGTACAGTGAACATGCCTCCTCCTACACACATGCACACTCAGTCCTAATGTAATGCACAAAACTTCCTCAAGGTAGTCTTTTGGTTACTTCAGGCTGTAGCATCTAACAGGCGAAGTTTCAAATGGAATGCAGTCTGCATTGCTCACCTCGGTTCCCATAGCAAGCCCCTTAGTAACAAGCCTTGTCATTCACCCTTGCAATGAATTGAATGGATCACTCAATAATTTATGACTGTTGTTCTTTTAGGAGCCACACACATTTTGTGTGACACAGTAGGGTGTGGTGCAGGCGTGGTGATAGCTAGCTCGGAATTGGGTAATGATGAGAGGTGAGGTGTACTTGGACTGAGCTTATCGAACTGTGAGCAGCTGGTGACCCAGAGACACCCTCTTCTGGCTCCTAGTGTTCCTTTGTATGGCTGCCCCAGCATCATAGGTGCAGAGCCCTCTGCAATTCATCATATAAAGGGCAATAATTCAGGAACTCCACATATGCAACAAACTCAGACATTTTGTGCCCGCTGAGTTCCAGAAGACCAAGTCTGTCAGTTCACTCCAGAGCTGGGCTTCCCATGATAGAATCTATTGGGCTACTGGGATAAGACCAAGAGTATAAAGCCACTGATGAAAGGGACCATTTTCTTCTTGTCTGTGAGTGTCACTGCTCACAATGCAATGGTACATTCTGTAGGTGCAAGGTGCTGGGATAGTGCACAAGAGTCTGACCTGGCCTGGTGTCCCCTGATATGAGACTGGGCAATGACAATCTTCTGCCTGAAGACCTGGAAGTTCCTCCTCTTGATGAAGCCACGGATATTCCTCTGAATGGTGAGCGCTGCCCAGTTCTGCATCTTTGCCCAATAGCTCTCCAATTGATCGTAAACGTCTTTCTTCAAAAACACCTGGGAAAACAGTCACAATGAAACTATGTCGACAATGATGCCAACTAATCCCATCTGCCTGCTTGTGGTTTATAATGTCTTAAATGTCACTATCATGTCTGCATTACAGGAAGAAAGTTGGGCCGATGGGGGTTGGTGCGAGCGCAGAGGAGGTTCACCAGGATATTGGATTGGACTGGACTGGACTGGACATTGTGCTTTCCCCCACAGTGGTAACCATTGTGGGGGGATGACTTTTGTGTGTAAGTGATTATTTTAGTTTGTGTCCAAGATGGCTGTCGGAAGGGAGAGTGGACGCTGGCGCGGTTTAGTTGCTGCTGCTCTCTCTTCACATTATGTTTTTGATTTTTTTGTCTTTGGATCGAATTCTGTCTTTAATTTGTGTATTGGTGATGTCTTTATTATTCATTTTACTCCGATTATATGTTTTTTACTCTTGTTAAATTCTGTAAGGTGTCCTTGAGACTTTTGAAAGGCGCCCACAAATAAAATGTATTATTATTATTATTATTGGATGGATTAAAGAGTATTAACTATATGGAGAGGCTGGAAAAACTTGAACTACTTTTTCTGGAGTTGTCGATAGGTATCGAGAATCAGAGTCATCTAGCACGGAAACAGGCCCTTCTGCCCAGGGAGCCCATGCTGACCAAGATGCCCCATCTATATTAGTCCCACCTGGTCACGTTTGGCCCTCCAAACCTTAGCTATCCATTCCCAAACGCTTTTTAAATGTTGCTATAGTACCAGCCTCAACTACTTCCTTTGGCATCACGTTCTATATACCCACCACCCTCTGTGTGAAGAGGTTGTCCCTGAGGTTCCTATTAAATCTTTCCTCTCTCATCTTAAACCAATGTAACCTGGTTCCTGATCACCTTACTCATGAGTAAAATACTGTGTATTTAATCTATCTATTCCCCTCATGTTCTTATACACCTCTGTAAGACCACCCCTCAACCTCCTACACTCCAAGGAATAAAGACCTTGCCTGCCTAATCTCTCCCTGTAGCTTAGGCCCCAAGTCCTGGCAAAATCCTCGTAAATCTCCTCAGCACTCTTTCCACTTTAACAACATCCTTTCTATAGTAGGGTGACCAAACAATTCCTCTACATTAGTTCCTCTGTATCACTCTGCTGTTCTCCATAATAAAAAGAAAGGAGAAACAGAGTTAGTGTTTCAGATCAAAAGCCCTTCATCACGTCCATTTGGCCTGATATGTTAACTCTTCATTTCCCTCTCTTTACAGATACTGTCTGAACTGGTGAGTGTTTCCAACATTTTATGTTCTCATTTCCGGTTTTCAAATTCTGCGGTTTTTTTTATTTTAATGATCTCCTGTTCCTTTATACATTCATTCAATGTCTTTGTATATACCTTTTACATCCCACCTACAGCGGTTTTATAATTCATTATTCACTACATAGCCCACTAAACCCCAGAGTGTTACCAATATTCCCCACGGCGCAATCCCATTAATACCTAGCGTGTGAGATCTGGATAACCCATTCATCTCCATTGAGCAGTCGCTGCAAACTCCCCTTAATGGAAGTGTTTGTTTACACAATTCAATGCTATTCCCTGGTGCACAAGCTCAATGTTTCTTATTACTCTCCAGGCTGCACCATCCAATTTATCCCTCACCACCCCCATTCTTCCTGACGATCTCATCTTTGCAAAACATAATTGCAGCACCAGGGTGTGTTACCTAATTACCTTGGTGACTCCTAGCTGGTAGGATCCTGAAGTCTCCTTTGTGATCTTCCTTAAAATTGAGGAGCAGAGTTCACTGTCTGAGGAACGCCCCTTCTCCCGGTCCAGTAACATGCCGTACCTGAGGGAGGCAGAGAACCAGCCTGGGTGAAGTCAACAGCTGCAGTGTCCGAGAGACAGCGGCAAACATCCTTCAAGCACCCACAAAATATAACAAACAATAGCATTGATTTTCAGTCCAGTTTTGCTGCTTATAAAACATTTCGACAAGTGAGGCTACGGAACCATCTGTTTCTTCTGTTGAGGGTGCAAGGGATAGTTTTCACTGTCTGGTTAACGATGTACTGAGGTGGATTAAACAACCTTTGCAAAATAGAGGAAAACGTGAGTTTGGAGCAGGAATACGCCATTTGCCCCCTCGAGCCTGCTCTGTCATTCAATAATATCATCGTCAACCCAAGGCAATCCTTCACCCATGTGCTCATCAACAATGTCTCTATCTCCCTTAATAATCTCTAAAGACCCAGCTTCAACCTCCGTTTCAGGATGAGAGTTTGAAACATCACAAACCTCAGAGAAGAAACATTTTACCTCGCTCCTCTTCAATGGGCTTCCTTTTACTTTTAACCTGCAGCCGCCTAAATCCAGCTTCTATGACAAGAGGAAACATTCCCACCACATCTATCCTGTCAAAACCCCTCGGGATCTCATATGCCTCTGTCTGAGACGATATATTGGATTTTGTCTGTGGAACTGTTACGCTACAATGCTGAGAATTATATATTTCATTCTGTATCTTCCCCTTTGCTTGATTGTATTTATGTATGGTATTGTCTGATCTGACTGGATAGCACGCAAAACAAAGCCTTTCACTGTACCTCACTACATGTGTCAATAATAAATGTAAACCTAAAGGGTACAAACCTAGCCTGTACCTGTACAAACCTTTCTTGTAAGACAACACAGGCCAGTAAAACCCTTGCTGAACTGCTTCCAATGCATTAATATTCTTCCTTAAATCACACCAACACTGTACACTGTTCTCCTGGTGTGGTCGATGTTGGTATAATAAGCATGACCCCCACCTGTAGGTAAAGTCAGAGAGTGGAATTCTGATTGGATATCCTTCCTTTCTAATATGGATTGCCTCCATAATCCCCGAGTGCCTGAGCTGGGCACCAACACATTCCACATCAAACAGGCCGGGGATCTGTTGGACATATCAATAAAAATCAATAACATTTAAAAAAACCACCATGATGTGAGCACAACCAATAGGGACGGATAGCAGCATCCTCTGCTGACCCCTTCACAACTGTTGATGTTTGCACTGAATTAAGGAATACGCAGAAGTCAAAATAAAAACTCACGTCAGTTTGAGCTAATTTAGATTTTAGTTGTTAGAGTTACAGTGTGGGAACAGATCCTTTGACCCACCGAGTCTGCATCGACCATCGATCGCCCGTACACTAATTCTATGTTGTCCCACTTTCACATCCTACACACGAGGAACAATTTACACACCAACCAATTAACCTACAAACCTGCACATCTTTGGAAAGTGGGAGGAAACCGGGGCGCCCGGAGAAAACCCACGCTTTCAAGGGAGAACGTACAAACTCCGCACAGACAGCACCCTTAGTCAGGATCGAGCCTGGGTCTCTGGCGCCATGGGGCAGAAGCTGTGCCACTGTGCCTCTCCAAAGTTTGATGAAGGATCATGGACTTGAAACATTAGCTTTGTTTCTCTCTCCACAGATGCCGCCTGACCTGCTGAGTGTTTCCAGAACCATCTGTTTACAATTTGTATTTCCAGCCCTTGTGATCCTTTGCTTTTCAATACATAGAAGCTTGTAAATGGGACACTCTGCACAGAACTAGTTTGTCCAATGTATTAGCTGAGAACACCAAGCAAAATTGTTTTGTATCTGGAAATCTCCACCTTGGTCATAGTCCTCGGCATTGAAACATTGTGTGTGGGGGGGGGGGGGGGGGGGGGGGGGGGGGGGGGATGGATGATGTGTGTGGAATTGATAAAAACCAAGGGATTGATATATGGAAGCTGAGTCTTTAAGTATTTTAGGGTGAGGTAGAGTCTGGCCAAGCTTACCCTGAAAGATTACGATGGGTAGGAGATGTAGATACACTATACTGACACGTACCATCACAGAAAAAGCACAGGATATACTGTACATTTGGAAATGAGAAGTTACCAGGGTCACGAGGACACATTGGACAATTGGGCCTAATTTGGATAAAATCTGTTTTAAAAATCTGGCATAAACACAGCATGCCTTCTGAATGCTGCAACAGTCCATAATTCTGAGTCCACCTGATTGATAGCTTGATGATGGCACTTGACACACAGATATGAATTGTACTTTGAAGAGGGGTGGTTATTGCTTCATTTCAACATTTTGCATATGCTGAAGCCTTGAAGAGTGCAATCTATAACTTATCCACACATGATGATTACGGGAATATGATAAGAGGCTTTAACGAGGGGAGAACACATTCAGCAGTAGCCCTTCAGGAATGCAGGAGAGACGGAAGTACGTTTGTGGCTGGTGATGTGGAACTGGAATGTGGACAAATGGGTGTGGAAACATAGCTCTGATTGAATGATGTTTATAAAGAGAATCATCATTTTTGCCAAGATCATTCTTTTCCCTGCTTTGTGCATGGTCGAGGAATTCTGTGCCTTTAGCTGCAGATCGTTCTCAATTGAGACCCTGACTAAACGCCAGTGCACTCGTTTGAAAGAATAATGTTGACTGTGACTTCATTATAATTTTATTCCTTCATTTAGTAATGCATTGGAAGTTGAAATAAGCGTTATTTCAGTTGCATTCTGATCTCATCCACTTGCTATTATTTGATTGCTCGTGAAAATCTGGTGATGCAACTAAAATAATGTATTCGGCAACCAGTTACACTGAAATAGCTCAGAATTCTTTCTTTTCTTGATTGAGAATTTAATGATTGTGTTTCTTCACATATTGACTAATGACCCTGTCCCACTGTACGAGCTCATTCAAGAGCTCTCCTGAGTTTAAAAAAAAATCAAACTCGTGGAAGCACGTAGAATGTACGTAGCGGGTACGTCGGAGCTCGGGACGTCTCTTCGAGGCTCGTAACGCTAACGGCAGGCACTCGGGAAACAAGGTAAGCTCGGAAAAACATGTTGAAATATGTCCACGAGAGCCCCGTGTACCTACGTGTGGCCATTACCGTAAATCTCCGTGTTCGAATCAGGGCAAACTCCGGAGAACTCTTGAATGAACTCGTACAGTGAGACAGGGCCATTACTCCGCATGCAGAAGTGCAGGTAGAGCCTTGAACTTTGTTCTCAAAAATAAAAAGATGTGTAATTTGCATATGAGTTGTAACTGTGATTTGTACTGGAATTTCAAAAGATTGCTATAAATCTGAAGCAAATCTTTTATTCAAACAAATATGTCATTAATTACAATGAAAGGAAATTTTAACTGGCCTAAATCTGTAATGTGGCAATATAGAATGGTTTGTCTTAGCATAAAGAAAACTGAAGAGATGACTTACCTTTTTATTGTTAGGTTTAATGCAACGGATGAAAAGTGGATTACACCTAGAAAATGAAAGAACATCAAAATGTTTATGGTAGATACAAATGCTGGATAAACTCAGTGGGTGAGGCAGCATCTATGGCACGAAGGAATAGGTGACGTTTTGGGTCGAGACCCATCTTCAGATTTTTCCAGCATCTGCAGTTCCTTCTTAAACAAAATGTTTATGGTGTTGTTTTACAGAAACAGCAAGACCACTAATTTAAGGGATAGGAGGAACTTCACCATGTTTGAAAAAGGTACTCCTCAGGTACCCGAACATGCTCCTAGTGACAAGACTCAATTGCCTGGAATAGAACACAAGCGCCCTCTAATGGAGACATTGGTATCTGCAGCTTCATCTTCTCAAAACAATAATTGTCAAGTCAAACTGTAATTAAAGGTATTACCTGCCTCCAAGTTAAAGGGGGAGGAGTATTATGTATGTAATATAATTGGTGTTACCGGCCTCCAAGTTAAAGGGGGAGGAGTGTTAGGTATGGGATAATTAGGATAAGTAATTGGTGTCTTGTGATGTAGAAACATAGAAATTAGGTGCAGGAGTAGGCCATTCGGCCCTTCAAGCCTGCACCGCCATTCAATATGATCATGGCTGATCATCCAACTCAGTATCCCATACCTGCCTTCTCTCCATACCCCCTGATCCCCTTAGCCCACAATCTAACTCCCTCTTAAATATAGCCAATTAACTGGCCTCAACTACCCTCTGTGGCAGAGAGTTCCAGAGATTCACCACTCTCTGTGTGAAAAAAGTTCTTCTCATCTCGGTTTTTAAGGATTTCCCCCCTTATCCTTAAGCTGTGACCCCTTGTCCTGGACTTCCCTAACATCGGGGAACAATCTTCCTGCATCTAGCCTGTCCAACCCCTTAAGAATTTTGTAAGTTTCTATAAGATCCCCTCTCAATCTCCTAAATTCTAGAGAGTATAAACCAAGTCTATCCAGTCTTTCTTCATAAGACAGTCCTGACATCCCAGGAATCAGTCTGGTGAACCGTCTCTGCACTCCCTCTATGGCAATAATGTCCTTCCTCAGATTTGGAGACCAAAACTGTACGCAATACTCCAGGTGTGGTCTCACCAAGACCCTGCACAACTGCAGTAGAACCTCCCTGCTCCTATACTCAAATCCTTTTGCAATGAAAGCTAACATACCATTCGCTTTCTTTACTGCCTGCTGCACCTGCATGCCTACCTTCAATGACTGGTGTACCATGACACCCAGGTCTCGCTGCATCTCCCCCTTTCCCAATCTTGCCCCATGTCTGGGGCAAGTACGCAGGAGCAGAAAAGACAAGGTGGCATCCTGCAGTAAAGAAGCTTGTTTGATTCCTCACGCCTTTATTCAAGACTGTTCAAAGCATCTGAACAATTGGCGACGAGGATAAAAGAACGAAGATAAGAACAAGGCCAGCAAGAAGAATCGAAAACAAAAGTTAAAAATAGAAGTAGTATTTGGAAACAAGTGGAACAGCACCAAGCCAAATGGTTTTGAATTGGCGCCAAAAAGAAAAAAGGTAGGAACGGGAAGCAATAGCTCAGGGAAGAGCTAGGAAAACAAGCAGGGGCAGTTAGGGTCACCAAGCACGGTGTCAGCTTACCTGGAATGTATCCAGGGCTGTGCAGCCCACAGCCAAGCCCAAGCAGCAGCCACAGACGTCGGGTGGGGGCCTAGTACCGTGAAGGCCACGGACAGGTCCAGAAAAGCCACCGACAAGAGGTTGAGTCTTCAGCCCAACTGGGAACAGTCAACCCGGTGGGGGAAGAAAGCAGAGAAAGCCCGGTCGGGAGCAGAGTCAGCCCGACCGTGAACAGAGAAGCGGAGATAAGCCGAGTTCCGCCCAGGGCTTTATAAAAGGCACACAGAACCGGAAGCGAGGAAAAAGACGCAAGTTGACTTGCGGCTAAAAACTTGAACAGTATAATCTAAGACTGTCCTAAAAACTGCCGCGATCGCTAGCGAAGGCATGCAGGTCTGATTATCTACAGCACCCGATTGGCAGCCAGTTTTTCACCTGCTAAAAGACTAAACTGTTAAATACCTTAAGACCTACAACATCCAAATGCCTTCAAAGTAATGGCTGAAGCAATAAATCAAGTGAAACTGTCAATTAATTGCTGAATCTGCCAAAATAAAAGGAGAAAAAAAATGGAAAATAAGTGGTTTGGTCATTGAGTGAAATCCAGTTCATCATTTCGGGGTGGATGAATCAGATCCCTTTCAAGTGGGGAATCTGCACAAAAACATTAGAAGACTTGACAATAATGTCAAGTTATGTACGAAGGAACTGCAAATGCTGGTTTAAACCTAATATAGACATAAAAAGCTGGAGTAACTCAGCGAGACAGGCAGTGTGTCTGGATAGGGAATTGGTGACGTTTCTGGTCGAGACACATCTTCATAATGAAGGAGTAGACATGTTGGGCCAAATGGCCTAATTCTGCTCCTATCACTTATGATGTGATCTTAAGAAGGAGAGAATAGGGAGTTTTGATGGGAGGGATTTTCAGACAATGGTGCCAAGGCAACTTAAAGGGACAACATCATATACTTTCGAGCGGAGCACCAAGGCAAATTCCTTGTATGTACATACTTGGCCAATAAACTTATTCATTCATTCATTCATAGTCATAGAATTATTCAGCACAGTCCAACTCAACCACGTCTACCTGAGCTGGTCTCATTTGCCGGTTTTAGCCGATATTCCCCAGAATCTTTGTTATACTTGCACTTCCCTGAATGTCTTTTACATGTTGCAAATCCATCTGCCTCTGCAACTTCCTTTGGCAGATTGTTCTATATGCACACAACAGTAGAACCTGGCTGAAAAAGTTGCTCCTCAGGCACCTGCCTTCCTGGTTAATTTGAAGGATCTTCCAAAGGCAGCTCTGGTGATAGGATTCAAGGGCTCTGAGGAGTCTGCGATTGGTGGTCTAAGTCGCAGCTCCATATAGTCCTCACTTGGAAGTCATGGACCTCAAAAAATCTACTAACAAACCTGGTAAAATCCCTCCTTGCATAACAGAGTTGGTGATGTATTTACAGTTGAGGTCTGCATTGGAGGAGAGGTGACTGTCAAGGTAAGGTAAATGATTCTTAAGAAGAAGGGTCTCGACCCATAACATCACCCATTCCATCTCTTCAGAGATGCTGCCTGTCCCACTGGCTTACTCCAGCATTTTGTGTCTATCTGAGGTAAGTGATCCATATTATTCAGTTGGCAATTGTTGATATGTATTGTTGGAGGTGGATTGTAGATCTTTCTCTACCCATTAAGCTATAGATATAGATATTACTCTGATTGATACTGGATGAAAGGGGAATCAAGGGGATTGGATGTGAAACAGATGAGAGCAATGATCCAATCTGCTGTAATCTTACTGAATGTGAAGAAGGATTGAGGGACCGTGGCCCATTTCTGCTCCTAATATCTATGTTCTTAATTACCTGGAGGCTGTGGACTAGAGAAAAGCTACTTTGCCTTAATCTGCAAAGATTTCTTTCCTCCATATTGTCCTTCAGACCCACTTCCATTCTTTATTGCCATCCTTCCCTTTAACCCTATATCTAATGACTATTGATATATTGCCATGAAATTTGCTTGTTAGCGATTTCAGTGTTACATTCCAAATGTTCATCCTACAGTGTGTAAAATAACCTCTCAGCCTAAAGACTAGACATTCAAAATCCAGACCCATGCCCAAATAATTTTAAATATTGTCACCCAAGCACTCTTTGTCTTCTCTACTCCATTGTAAACAGACCCATTCAAATATTACCTCTACACACTCTCGCAACAATCTTAGGTTTTTAACCTAATTAAAATTATATTTAAGATCTCAGTTGATTGGGAAGGGATGCTGCAGTAGGAACAGACAGTTGTCACAAATGTCCAGCTACCTACCTCCCCAGTCTTGCGATCAGTTCCAGCAGGCTATTCTGAAACTTGGCAGCTACAGTCGGCGACTGGTTTCGCTGCCCTCGGCCCCGGCACCTAATTCTCTTCTGCTGATGAAGACTCTCCTGCGCCCTCTTGAACAAGTCTGAAATCATCTGCAGCAAGACATTGAGGCAGGTTGGAATCCTGATACTGGCAGTAGTTCTCCCATCTGCAACAGGAGGCTGAGAGATGCTGACTTTGAAGGCTGAGGATACAACTTGGGAGGTAATGGGAAACAGCATGGCATACCTTCATGTACTTCAGAGTGCAGGGAAAATATATGTCATCAAACAGATTTAAAAAACCGAGACAGTCGTGCTTCATAAGGGAACAAAGGTTAGGGAAAGGGACATGCATTAAGGACATCAGCTGAGGAATGCATGGTGTAAATGGGGAGATGTCTCATTAGCGGGATTGCTCATGAAACACATGAAACTATTTGGACAACATAGTCACAAAGAACTGCACATGTCGGTACAAAAAAAGACACAGTGGGTCAGGCAGCATCTCTGGAGAACAGTGAAAGGTGACGTTTTTGGTCAGGTCACTTCTTTAAACCCTGCAAACATTTAAGAAGGCAACGAAGAACCCCAAATTAAGTTGTCAAAGAACAAAAAATGTTTTCAAAACACATCAATAAGAAAGGCTGGGATTGAAATGAGAACATTAAGGGTCAGGCTGGCAAATATCACAGGTTATGATAAGGAAAGGGCAGAAATGTTAAATCATTACTTAGTCTCAGTATTTACCAGATTGATGAACCAGTGTATGTGAGTTTGGATAGTGGAAGAAGTCAGAGAATGACTGATATCAGAGAAGGCAGAGGGAGGGGGCAAGCAGTGGAAGGGATTGTTGGCTGGCCTCAGGTCACACAGCAACAAGTGCACAATGGAAGATGATATCCAGTGGTCAGTGGCGGACTGGGTCTAAAAATATTGGTTGCCAGGAGACAAAGGGGGCCCAATTCATCAGGGGCCCACTTGATACAGGGGGCCCACTTGATACAGGGGGCCCACTTCATCAGGGGCCCACTTGATACAGGGGGCCCACTTGATACAGGGGGCCCACTTCATCAGGGGCCCACTTGCCATCGGGCAAACTGATACCCTGGCCAGTCCGTCACTGCCAGTGGTGTTCCACAAGGATCAGTTCTGAGACCTCCATTGTTCACAATTTACATTAACCATTCAGGCACTTGGATCAGTAACATAATCTTTAAATGTAAGGATAACACATATTGTGGATTGGGTGAATAGTCAACACTGAGGTAGGCTGAAACAAATTACAGGAGGATATTAATAAACGTACAGTGCGACAAATAAATGTGAACACATAAATGTTAGGCAGCACGTGTTGGTAGGAGGAATGGTGGTCACTTCTTATCTTGTTAAGTGTATGTCCAAAGAAAGTTGAGAAACAAAGACCTTCTAATATAAAACACCAATCACAAAAGACTGAGCTGGAAAGCACCCTACACACTTGGGTTAAATTCTGGACAAACAGAGTTGAAAAGTTGGAAAGTTATGCTAAACCTATATTGAACCATGATGAGTTCACACTTGGTGTACTGCATATGGTTCTGGTCACCATTTTATGAAAAGGATAATGAGGCACTGGGTCCACCGGGCGGATTTACAAAGATAATATCTTGAAATGTACGGGTTTACATGTCAGGAATGGATGAGCACAATGCAAGTAAGTAAGTAAGTAAGTTTATTGGCCAAGTATTCACATACAAGGAATTTGCCTTGGTGCTCCGCCCACAAGTAACAACATGACATACAGGGACAGTTACGACTGACTCAGAAACACTAAACATTAATAATAATAAAACATTAATGATAATGCGTCTCTTTAAGATGAATGATTTTAAAGTGGATGTTGGGAATATGGGAAAGATCATAACTGGTGGCTCTCAATATAAGACTAAGGCACCTGAAAGTGGATTCAGAGTGGTGAGAATGTGGACATGACTCCCACAAGGAGTGATTAAAGTAAATAATATAGAGATGTCTAGAGATGTTTCAGATATGGGCTACCCTTGAGTGAAAAAGTTCCCCCTAAGGACCCTCTTAAATCTCTCCCCTATCACCTTACGTCAAGGCCCGCTAGGGTTTGAATCCTTTACCCTGGGTAAGACAGGTATGAAGAATGAAGGCACCACTTTTATCTGAAAACTCTTCAGAATAGAACTTCTTCAGGATTTAAAACCAGGTGCCCTCTCACAATACTTTAGTTTTAGTTTAGTTTAGAGATACAGTGAGGAATCGGGTCCTTCGGCCCACCGGGTCCGCGCCGGCCAGCGATCCCCGCACATTAACACTATCCTATACCCTCTAAGGACAATGTTTACATTTACCAAGCCAATTAACCTACAAACCTGTACGTCTTTGGAGTGTGAGAGGAAACCAAAGGTCAAGGGGAGAACGTACAAACTCCGTACAGACAGCACCCATAGTCGGGATCAAACCCGGGACTCCGGCGCTGCATTCGCAGTAAGGCAGCAACTCAACCGCTGCGCTACCGTGACTGCCCTAACACTGACGAGGCGACGTGTCTATATAAATCAGCTCCCAATCCCCCTCCTGAGCTGTTCATCACAAACCTTATTCCTGCTGTGTATGAAGATTTCCATCACTTCAGTTCTGAGCTGGTCACGGTTCTTGTCCAGGAATTTATGGACCTGTGTGAAAGGAATGGCTTGCTTAATTTTGTGTAATATGTTTGGTAGAACAGTTGGAGCTGAATAATGACTCGATCTTTACATCAACCAGTACAAATCGAGTACATTGAATGTTACTGATTGAATCAGTGTTCAAGTGAAGCACAATCCATGTGCCGGGTGCAAGAGTCTTGCTTCAACAGGCAGTGTTCAGTGCTGATGAGGATGTTGCACACACAATAGGTCCAGTGGCTGCGATCAGCAATCGCTTACAAAAGCAGCACAAAGCCTCCGAGAGTCTCGTTTAGGGGACAATTCACATATTTACTTACAAAGGTAGAATGACAGAATTCGGTCCAGCAAGTCTACACCAACTCTCAAAACAATCCCCATCGCCCCACGTATTGCCCTGTAATCTATTCTCTCTCACTTCCCATCAACACCTCCTCCCCGATGTCACCCATAAAAAATTATTGTGGCCAATTAACCTACTTTTACGAATGTGAAAAACCTGAGCACCTGAGGGAAAGCCTTGCAGTCACAGGGGGGATATGCAAACTCTGTGTACTCTGACAGCTGCCTCAAGCAGCTCTTTATAAACTGTAGATGAACAAAGTCACATGGTCCACTCATGTGCTTCATGGGAGGGAGTCTACATTCCTTAGTCTGGTTCACACTGATCATTTCGTGCAACAGTAATGTTACAATTAAAGCACAAATAGCCATAACGACACTTGGCACTTGACATTTGATCACTGATGGAACACTTTTAGTCTGCTTCCAATCCATGACATCTTTTCCCTATGAGTACATGAGACACTGTGAAAGAAACTTCACTCTAAATCCTGGCCTACCTTTAGTAGATGTTTTGATGGGAGATACAGTGAGGGGTTCTCCAGTTCCTGTGTGGGACATTGGTTGATGTGGAGAGAACTGTACCCTGAATCTATCATATTCTTTCCCCAACTTCAACATGCCAGGCCGATGGCACCTCGGGTGGAATAATTTCAAATACTTTACATTGTAATTGTCAACTTGAGTTAGATGAAGTTCTTGAATTAAAGTGGAAAATACCACTGAGATAATGCTTTCACTCACTTGGTACGTTACTGCACCAGCGTAATGTCTAATTGTGAAGACTGGCAGAGGCAACTTGGGCTTCACGTACCATGGGCTGTTGCCATGTTGATAATGGCATTTCTGAAGGAAAGTGTGATCTGTAGCCTTAACGTAAAAACATAAATCAGTTACGGTTCATGACAGTATAAACTATCACAGTGTGCTAAAGGCATGAAGAAATACAGCATAGAACCAGGCCGTTTGGCCCACCGACTCCACTTTGACCAACAAACACCCATTAACACTGATTCGACATTAGTCCCATTTTTTAAAATTCACCCCACAGTTCTGCCCAGGTTCTAGCACTCAACTACAGATGCCAGTTGAAACAACAACCCTCGTGGCTCGAGGATGTAGAAAATAGAGCGCTCAGGAGAAACCCCTACAGTCACAGGTAGAAACTCTGCACTGACAACTCCTGAGTGGCTCTCTCTCTGCCAGGGAGACAGGTGGCTTTACCTGCAAAGCAGCGGCTCTGTACACAAGGCAGTGGCTCTATCTGTGAGGCAGTGACTATCTGTGAGGCAGTGGTTTTACCTGCAAGGAAGCTGCTCGACCCACGAGACAATTGTTGTACTCACAAGGCAGTCATCGTACCCAGAAGGTAGTTGCTGTACCTGCAAGTCAGTGACTCTACCAGCTGCCCCCCGTACCATCTATCACCAATACCAATGTCCAGCACATCTAATGCCCATGCTCATAGGTGGCTGCTCAGAATGTTTCATGGAAACCAATTTTAACGTTCAGTAATGGGTTTAAGAAGGAATTGCAGATGCTGGAAAATCGAAGGTACACAAAAATGCTGGAGAAACTCAGCGGGTGCAGCAGCATCTATGGAGCGAAGGAATTGCTGCACCCACTGAGTTTCTCCAGCATTTTTGTGTAATTTAATGTTCAGTAAGACCGGACAGAGTTGATCTTTTACCTCTGTGCCACTTTCCTACACTAACTCCATATCTTGTAAAATACACCTACCAATCTTTCTCTTGAATGTTACAGGCTCTTGAATGGACTTTTCTTATGCGAGGGATGAATTCCCAATATTCCAATTGACTTAATTGGGGCCTAGGCATATTTTTTGATCTGCATTTTCCCTGTAGCGATAACACTATGTTCGAGACTCTGTTTCCTTTCTCTTTTGCTCCACCTGATGTACTGTACTCGGTTACGGTGGCATTTGTCAAGATTGTAAGCAAAACATAGTTTCTCACTGGTGTGTAGTTCAGCACGTGACAGTAATAATAAACTGAAAAAATGAACCAAACCAATGTCCACAACTTGAAATCCCAGTGGTGATGCTTATTGTGTAATTATCACCTACACTTAAAGGAAGCCCTACGTGGAAGACAGTGAATATCTTAGACTCTCATAAAGATGATATGTGGATAAGCACAGAGAGAAGACAAGACCAAGCAGGGACCCTGTTCCATGTGAAAGGCAGGAGAGCCATGGGTAGTTTTATCCCCTCCATACATGACCACCACACTGGCCTAAGCTAAGGTCCAGAGGTTGAGGACACAAAGTCCATCTAACCTGGGGGAGGCTGGTTTGATCATCAAGGATCCGAAGAATTCCATACGGCTTGGCAGTGATGAGGTTTAAACAGTTTTGTCGATCAGAAACAGGAACGAAAGCCCAACCGATCTGTTCCCGAGAGTACTCCTCCTGTGGGTCATGGAGGGAAAAAAGTTATTTGGCTTAAAGGTCTTTTGAGGGATTAGCAATTTGTTTGAATTTGAAGGGATTTTGTGTTGATTCAGTATCTTGGTTAAGTTATGAATGTAGTCCAGGTGTATTCGAGAGCTGTAGAACCACAGAGTCATAGCAGAGAAGAAGGCTGTTCGTCGCACATCTCATCCAAAGAACTACATTTCCCACAGTGCTGTTCTTTCCCAGAGCTATCCAAAATGGACCCCATTACTCACTCATCTCCTGTTGCCTTGGTATGTTTAGATTCCTCTGAAAAGTGCAACATTTTGCATTCCCTGAAGCAAAGACATTCCTCCTGATCCCTCACCATTTTACTGCTGGAGTAAGTAATTCATTCAATCACAATCCTTCATAATTTTAGAACCTTTTGTCAAATTTCCTCCTTTGGAAATAGCCCCAAATTCTTTCTAATCAGAAACTACAAATATTTAAATTTGCCATCGCTAGTCTCCAGTAATTAGTCTCAGCGGGTGAGGAAAAGTGGCAGGGGTGGAGAGGAGTGAGGTCCACTAAGATCTGGGGTGAAACGTGTGGTGAGATATTGAGGGGTGGTGCAGAATGTGATGGATGAGAAGGTGACGGAGTGTGATGGGTTTGGGAGATCATCGCAACAATTATGAAGAAGGAGGTCCTTCAAATGAGGCCATATATTTAGAGTTTAGAAATGAAAGGTGCAATCACTTTTTGGCATTTACTACAAGGCTCCTAACAATCAGTAGGAGACTGAAGAGTTGATATGTGGACAGACCACAGAGAAGTGGAGGAGCAATAGGGTTAGAGTAGTCGGGGATTTTAACTTCCCCAGTAGTAGCTGGGATCATCCTCATGAGCAAGGCACGGTGGGGGTGGAATTTTTAAAGTGAATCAAGAAGAACTTTTTGAGTCCTACAAGAGAAGGGGCAGAACATTACATCATCTTGGCGAATGGATTTGAGGTTGAGGGGGCTGAAGTGGGAGAGATAAATGGAGCAGAGTTTGGTGAAGATTAAGTTGAAGCAGCGTACTTCAGAGAGGAATGGGTGGATAGAAATAGGCAGAGCGGTTTATGGGGGTTGGGTGTGCAGGAGTGGAAAGCAGTGGGCCAGTTTCAGTTCATCCGTAGGTGGGAGAAAGGAGCAGTGAAGACACAGTAACAGGGAACTACGGATGGGCCATTGAAGTAGACTCGACATTGTGCCCTGGTCTAGAGATATTACCTGCTCCTGTGTAAGCACTGCTTGGCTGAAGAATTGCTGCAACTGTTCATTGGCATAATTGATGCACAACTGTTCAAAACTGTTCACGCCCAGATCCTGAGGACAAGCGCACAGAAAAAAACAACCCTGTTACCACAAGACAGCGTTCAAAGCACACACGGACAAAGGAAACATTCACAATGAACACAGATTCCTCCCCAGTCGCAATGCTCCAAACCTCTTCTCAGGAATCTTATACAATAATCATTCTAATTATCACAAAGTCACAAAATGGTCACAATATATACGGAGGTCGTTCAGTCCAACAAGTCTGTGCTGGCTCTACATCCCATTACCCCACCATCTTCAGAAAGCCCTATACTGTCATTATTTTATTTTGTAAATTCCGTATGATTCCGCCCCAGGATTTTTGGATTCACAAAAGCTTACCTCAAATCCATAGATATCTACAACTCCCACAGAACTGTCCATCTCTGCTGGCATCAGACACTCGTTGATTTGTTGTACCAGCCAGTCAAACAGCAGTGAGTAGAGGGCCTTGCCAATGGTGTCCCTGAGTAGATCAAACAAAAACTACTGGCATCGTAATAATCTTCAACCATCGGCAGGAGGCGAAAGAGATGGGGGAGAGGGAGACAGGGAGAGGGGGACAGGGAGAGGGGGACAGGGAGAGGGGGACAGGGAGAGGGGGACAGGGAGAGAATAAAGGGCCTGTCCCACTTGGGAGACATTTGCGCGTCACTGCCTACGCCACCATGCCTCACCACACGCCATGTGCACGTCACATGCGTGTCACGATGCGCGCGTCATGCGTCGTGACGCGTAAATGATGTCGCGTAAATGACACCCAAGTGGGACAGGCCCTTAAAGATGCAGAGAGAGGAAGAGCATGTCAGCCTTCAGTGTTTAGGAGGGAGGAGGGATCAGCAACTTGAGAGATGGTGGGTTTGTCCAGGGCGGTCGAGGAGAATGGGAATCTGGACAATAAAGGTGAACTTGGCCATCAGTGCGAGTGGTAAGGGGGAGGCTGACCATCCAAGATGGTGGGCGGAGGGAGGCAAAAGACTGTGATTGGGATGGGAGAGGCAGATGAGCAGAATTTGAGGGACAGCAGTCAGAGGGGGCAATGGAGGTTTTCTCGTGGAGCCTGAAGGCAGTGACCCCCTCCCTCGAGCTGCGAGGGAAACGGTCACTTCTCAAGGAGGTGACAGATCTGGGCTTCCTTCTCATTGCCAAGTTTAATAACAACCCCAACTGTTCCTTCCCCAACATCTCTGACGACGGATGCTGAAAAATAGTGACTGGCCAGATACACTCAGGATTGAAGACACTTTCTTGGTACTTAATCTTTTTAATGGTACCAAACCACCCCTCATGCAGTCTTCTTGGGATAGCATTGAGAGAGTGGTGAAGAGAAAGAAACAGAGACTGGTAGACCCGTGGAATGCACATCTATCAAGTGAAGATACTTTCTTCATCCTTGAAAACCAAAGGTGGTGCAAATACTGTAAACTGGAGAAGCTCTGTATTTCTTTATTCATTCAAGGGGATGAACCGGCATTTCTTCGCCTACCCCTAGTTGCTTTAGACTAAAGATACAGTGCAGAAACAGGCCTTTCGGCCCACTGATTCCACGACAACCAGTGATCCCCGTAAACTAGCACTATCCTACGTACTGCAAACAATTTATAATTTTACTGAAGCCAAGTAAACCTGTACGCGTTTGGTGTGTGGGAAGAAACTGGAGCACCCGGAGAAAACCCATGCGGTCACAGGGAGAATGTTCAAATTCCATCTAGACAGCACCTGTAGTCAGGATTGAACCTGGGTCTCCACTGTGCCGCCCACTTAGAGAAGGTGCATTTAATAGCAATGTTACAAAATTTTGAGATTTTAAAAATCAAGTCTGCAATTTATCCCATCAGATAAAGCATAACAATAAGTTTAATTTGACACCAAATTCACTTTCATATCTCAAGTATTAAAAAAGTTATGGCCATTTTCATACTCGGAAATTAGCATCTTGTTCCCTATTGATTTTCAATGGACATTACAAAAAAGCTGTGATCTTGGATAGTCAAAAGCCCATTTCTTAAGGAAAGATTAACATTTTTAAATAGCCTAAGTGTCTAAAGATTATTCACAAATAATTCACAATATAACATGATTTTTATATCTAATTTACATTAATTTATAGGCCAAATGGAAGGAATTTAGTGTTCAATTGCAGTAAATAAATGCCCATTTAAATCGGCTTTCTAGTGGGTTCATGTGGAACGCGCTGGTTTAGAACGTTGACATCGCGCTGGATTAGTGCCCTCAAATGCCGAGAAAAATACTGCGGGATATAAAAAGCCCAAAATGAACTACTCGCTATAGATAACTTGATATATAGGGTTATATATATGCCCCATTTAATGTAAAAATAAGGTACATACCTTTAATTGTTTGCTCTATAAAACCCTGGGGCTGCGAGAGGTTGCGGAATGAGACAGTAATTTTAAAACTATTATATCTATATTATCGAGGCCTATAAAACTAATAATAGCTTTTGCGACCGGGTCTTGCAGCGATTCTCCGTTAATGATTTACTAGGCTGAACATCTGCGATTGGAACAGCCTAGTAAAAATCGCGTTTTAAACCCGCCCCCTCCAAACAGCGCCAAAATCACACACAAGGGGTGGGGCAGATGCTCAGCCACGATTCAGGTAGGTTTTGTAACATACCTACATTTAAGAAGATGGTGGTGAGTGGCCATCTTGAGTCGCTGTAGTCCCTGAGGTGTGGGTATACCTGCAATGTCGTGAGGGAGGGGGCTCCAGGATTTTCACCCAGCGACGATGATGGGATGGTGATATATTTCCAAGTTAGGATGGTGCGTGGGTTGGAGGTAAACTTCCAGCAGTGGTGTTCTAGTGCTTTGGCTACCCTTGCCCCAGGGACAATGGGACTAGTTCAGAAAATGATGGGGCATGTGCAGAACTGGGCCCAACATCCCTGTGAAACAATTCACTGTTGGGTGGGTGGGGAAGGGGGGGGGGGGAGATTTCAATTAAATTAGCAGGTGGTTGAGCTCAGAAAGGTAACATTGAGAAGAAGGAAATGGATGCGGGAAGATTTCAGAGATAAATCGCACCATAAGGGGAAAAATAATTTGTGCAAGTTGGCTAAGAAGATCAAAACCAGGTTTCAGTGCACATACATGAACAAAGGAAGAACATTAAATAAGACTGATCCGCTGTTGATGCAATTAAAGTGTTGTGTCAAATTTATAGATCCATCTGAAAAAACGGGCTGAACAAGGTTCCATATATTCCTGGATGCAAAGTGTTCAGTTCCCTGAATGAGAAAGGTTAATGTGCCAAAAGGTTTCTTCTCTGGAATTCTCTGCCACAGAAGGTAGTTGAGGCCAGTTTGTTGGCTGTATTTAAGAAGGAGTTAGATGTGGCCCTTGTGGCTAAAGGGATCAGGGGGTATGGAGAGAAGGCAGGTACAGGATACTGAGTTGGATGATCAGCCATGATCATATTGAATGGCGGTGCAGGCTCGAAGGGCCGAATGGCCTACTCCAGCACCTATGTTTCACCAACATATTTCTTATAACGTCACTTTCAGAGAGATGGCCCCATTAACACATGGGCTATTTGGAAGAGACTCCATCGCTAATTAGCAAAGTCCACCAATCGAGCCATGATTTGATTGCCAGGAAGGTGAATGAGGTGAGAGAAGGAATGAAAGGTTGGGAAAGTCGTTACAGAATAAATTCAATCTTGTGGTTTCTTTATAAAGGAAGAGCACAAGAGTAAGGAAGCCATGATGAACCTTTCTAAAACATTGATTCTGCCATAAATTAGTTGCTGCGTTCCAGTACCACCCTTTAGAATAGAATTGAAGGCTTTGGACAGGGTGCAGAAGTGATTCCAGAGTTGATGGAATTTGTAATGTGGAAAGATTGGAAAGCTGGAGTTACTAAACATATTTGAAAAGGAAAGACGTGTGTTCTTGCTGGAATATTTCGCATAAAACATAAAGCCAGTGAAGAATGCCAGAGGGAAGTGCAAGGATACAGGACCACACATAGAAATTTAGCTGCAGGCATCGGCCTACCTGGCGTCTATAGAGCTTTCCACAGACAGAGGTGAGAAAATCCGGTCATAACTGGTCTCCTGCAAAGATCAAAAGGCAAATTTGAAATCTTTTATTTCACCAATTGCTTCTTACTAGATTGAGAATGTGGCCATGGTTAAACCTAGAGGCCATGTACATAGAAGACTACAGAGCATAGGTTTAAAAGAGAGGTGTAACGTTAGAGGAGGCGTCCGAGGAATGTTTTCTTTTCACACAGGATGGTGGATGCCTGGAACATGATGCCAGGGGTAGTGGGGGAGGAATATACAATAGTATCTTCTATCCCCACGCTCAGATAGACACTTGGAAGTGCAGGGAATGAAGGGGTACCGGGAATGTGTAGGCAATTCAAACCATTACACTCTACTTCTCTGCCACCTCTTGTTTCTCACCTATGGTCCCATGCTCTCCTGTTGATCCCTCAACATTACTTGTAATTGAATATGAGATCTTTATGATGAGGTCCCTGGCAAAACCCAAACTGGGCCATGGCGAGCCGGATACTGGAGTGTAAATGTCACCTGATAGCACTGTAGATGCCAGTCTGGCATCAATGTCCATTAGCATATCAGTCAGTGGTGCTACTGAGCTACCTTTGGTGATGGACATTGAAATCCCACCTAAATGGCTCCGCCTCCAGTACTTTCAATGCTTTTCACAAGACTGCTCAACGTGGATGAGTACTAATTCATCAGCTGAGTGAAGATGGTGGGTGGCAAGAAGGAGGAGGTTTCCTTGCCCATGTTTTACCTCATGGGGCCTATAACCATAGAATCATAACGTTTTACAACACAGGAACAGGCCACGCTGACCAAGATGCTCATCTACATCAGTCCCATTTGCCCGTATTTGGCCCTTTATTCCCTTTACCCTTTCCTGCCCATGTACCTGTCCAAATGTGTTTTAAACATTGCAACTGTATTTGTTTGTAGCACTTCCTCTGGCAGCTTGTTCCAGATTCCCACCGCACTCCGTGTAAAGGTTTTCCCCTCAGGTCCCTTTTAAATCTTTCCCCTCTCACCTTAAATTCATGCTCTCTTGTTTTAGATTCCCATACTCTTCGGACATGACTGTGACCATTGAACCATTGCATAATTTTAGAAACCTATAAGGTCACCCCTCAACCTCCTACATTCCTGGGGAAAATAACCCAGCCTATCAAGTCTTTCTTCATTGTGCACGTCATCCAGTCCCAGTAACATCCTTGTGAATCTATTCTCATGTGCACTTTCCAGCATAATGACATACTTCCTGCAGCTAGGTGACCAGACCACGCATAATATTCCCATGTGTGGTCTCAGCAAAGTCTTGTACAGCTGTAACATGACGTTTTAACTATTGTACTCAGTTCAACAAGGAACACTAAACCATCCTTATCACAACTGCCTTAATTTGTCACTGAAAGTCTTTTAGTTCCACCCCAAAGAGCTTAAAAAGCCTCTCTACTCTGCAAGTGTCATGTAATTCTCAGTTACTCCTGACCTTTAGCCACCTCTTGGGTGGAGTTAATAGATACGCCCAATGGTTCAATGGATGCAAAGGCAGCAAGGTGTGGTGGTAAACATTGCTGACGTTCATAGATTCTGCTGTTGAGAATCCTTAGGGTTAGGAAAATGAGAGAGTATATTGTTTCCTGACATCACCGAACAGGCGAAAGGAAAAGATTTGGGAGGACTTCATTCCAGGGTCACAGAGGTTACATCTCTAAACTTATAAAACTCTGATCTTGGATGTGTGTGTGTGTGTGTGTGTGTGTGTTTATTTATTTATGTATAATCACATCTTCGCGAAAAAACGACGTGGCAACAGTAATTTTTTTCATATTCCGGTAGAGATTTTTCCCGTGGAATCCGAAATCACCTTATCTGAAAATTACAAGCTTTATATCTCGAGATTAATAAAAATGTTCAAAAATCGGACAAAACTTTGAAATAAAAACGACTGTCTTTCGCTGATGATGTCACAATGAATCTGCTTGCCTCCTCCTCTTCCCCCCCTCCTCTCCCCAGCCCCTCCTCTCCCCCCCTCCTCTCCCCAACCCCTCCTCATGCCTTCATAGTCCCCTTTGTTCAACTGCATTACTGACATTTCCGATTTAACCTTCTCCTTCTCAAATTGCAGATTAAAACTAATCATATTATGATCACTACCTCCAAGCGGTTCCTTTACATCGAGTTTTCTTATCTTATCTGGTTCATTGGACAACACAAAATCCAGAATTTCTCTGGTCGGCTCCATTACAAGCTGCTCTAAGAATCCATCTCGGAGGCACTCTACAAACTCTCTTTCTTGGGGTCCTGAACCAATCTGATTTTCCCAGTCTACCTGCATATTGAAATCCCCCATCACCACAGTGGCATTCCCTTTGTTACATGCCAGTTTTAACTCCTGCTGCAACTTACACCCTACATTCGGGCTACTATTTGGGGGTCTGTAGATAACACCAATTAGTGTCTTCTTGCCTTTACAATTCCTCAACTCTATCCACAGTGACTCTACCTCGTCAGTCCCTATGTCTTCCCTCGTAAGAGACTGAATTCCATCCCCCACCAGCAGTGCTATCCCCCCTCCTCTGCTCACCTGCCTGTCCTTTCTATAGGATGTATAACCCTGAATATTAAGTTCCCAGGCCCGATCCTCTTGCAGCCACGTCTCAGTAATCCCCACAATGTCATATCTACCAATCTCTAACTGAGCCTCAAGCTCATCCACCTTCTTCTTATACTTCGCGCATTCATATACAATACTTTTAATTCCTTATGCATCTCACCTTTCACATCGATCCCTATTACACTTGGCCATACTCACCTATCCCTTTGTGAGGTGTCTTCCAGAGATGCTGCCTGACCCACTGAGTTATTGCAGCACTTTGTGTCTTTTTTGCAAACCAGCTTCTCCTGTACCTTGTGTCCATAAAAAAAAACACGTGTATCTATCACATACGTCATATACCTAAGATAGACACAAAATGCTTGGACAGGCAGCATCTCTGGAGAGAGGAATGCGTGATGTTTCGGATCGAGACCCTTCTTCAGACCCTGTCATACACCTGTTGTATTGCCTGGAATCCCCAATCCCAGGTGTTGTGGTTGCTGGTTTGTCCTTGTGTTGTTTGCTACTCACCGTCATTCGTTGCGTGATGACGCTGTTGAGTGTATCCAATGAGACCTGCAGCAGATTGGCCACAGTCCGTGTTTCCGTGTGACTCACTAACACAGCCAACTCCTGGGACCCGTCCTGGGAAACAACCCACAGGGTTAGTTTTATATCAGGGTCTTTAGTTTATAGATACAGCGCGGAATCAGGCCCTTCGGCCCACCGAGTCTGCGCCGACCAGCGATCCCCGCACACTAAAATTATCCGACACACACTAGGAACAATTTACAATTTACCAAGCCAATTACCCTCCAAACCTGCACGTCTTTGGACTGTGGGAAGAAACCGGAGCACCCGGATAAAAACCCACACAGGTCACTAGCCTTAATAAACGTACAAACTCCTTGCAGACAGCACCCAAAGTCAGAAACATAGAAAATATGTGCAGGAATAGGCCATTTGGCCCTTCGAGCCAGCGCTGCCATTCAATATGATCATGGCTGATTGTCCAAAATCAGTAGGTACACAAAAATGCTGGAGAAACTCAGCGGGTGCAGCAGCATCTATGGAGCGAAGGAAATAGGTGACGTTTCGGGCCGAAACCCTTCTTCAGACTGACTGGGGGGGGGGGGGGGGGGGGGGGGAGAAGGAAGGAAAAAGGGAGGGGGAGGAGCCCGAGAACGGGGGGATGGAAGGAGACAGCTCGAGGGTTAAGGAAGGGGAGGAAACAGCAAGGGCTAGCAAAATTGGGAGAATTCAATGTTCATGTCAACCGGACGCAAGCAACCCAGGCGGAATACGAGGTGCTGTTCCTCCAATTTCCGGTGTTGCTCACTCTGGCAATGGAGGAGACCCAGAACAGAGGTCGGATTGGGAATGGGAGGGGGAGTTGAAGTGCTGAGCCACCGGGAGTTCAGGTAGGTTATTGCAGACTGAGGTTGTTGTCTGTATTGCAGGCGGAAGTTCCGGGCGATCGTTTCGCCGAACACCTCCGCTCAGTCCGCAATAACCTACCTGAACTCCCGGTGGCTCAGCACTTCAACTCCCCCTCCCATTCCCAATCCGACCTCTCTGTCCTGGGTCTCCTCCATTACCAGAATGAGCAACATCGGAAATTGGAGGAGCATGGCCAACCCCAGGTTATGAAGAAGGGTTTCAGCCCAAAACTTTGCCTACTTTCTTCGCTCCATAGATGCTGCGGCACCCGCTGAGTTTCTCCAGCTTTTTTGTGTACCCAGGTTATGAATGCCCGACTTATGTACCACCCCTACAAATGAACAAGTGTTTGGGACACTGGCTAGGTGAACTTCCCAGCGGCTGGCATCTTCTGTCGTGCTGGAACTTAGTTGCCTTGGTTCACTACATGTTGCCTTTGGTTGGCCTATGCTTTTATTTCAATAGATTGCCAGTAGCTACATTTCCAACTCACAAACTGACGTAATCTGGGGGACTAGCTGTATTTGGAGTATTTTAACAAGCGTTAACTTTAGTTTTCCTTCCTCGTCATTCTTCATCTGTTGGACTAATTTGAATATTATAAGTTCCCTGCACTGCTATCTAGCTCCAAATAACTGCTCATCCACCAAGTGAAAACATTAATTGTAAGCTTGTCTTTGTCTCCGTACAGCCCAGACAATTGTGTTTGTACAACTTTGTATTTGGAGCTAGAAATGTTCATAATCCGAACTAGCTGTCTATCTCCTATCAGAACTGAACAAGGAGGAGGACACAAATGCAGGCTCAGACACAGGGCAGATCAGTCTTCAGAGTTTAATCGGTCCAAGTCAGTACACAGGTAAGCAAAACAGAGGCAACAGTACAATCTAGGAGCAGGCAAAAAACAGAGGTCGAAAAACAGGCAATGGTCGAGGTCACAAGATTTCTAGAGCTGGAACGAGGTGATACCAAGTAGCATACACAACGAACTGGCAATGAGAACTAAAACACAAAGGGCTTAAATACAGACTAGCAGGGGATAACGAGACACAGGTGAAACACATCAGGGCGGGGCCAATAATCACATGAGGGTAAACGACCTGACAGGAAATGGGACCTGAAACAAGAGGAGATGCGAGACACCAAAATAAAACAAGAATGCACACTCTAATACTAAAAAACAATAAGAAACAGAAACTAGATCAAACCCGAGACCTGACATCTCCAGAAAGTCCCAGTCTATCTGATTGCCAGTAGATCCTGTCCCTCGGTATCACATCCAATAACTTATCCACCACTGACATCAGGCACACCAGCCATTATTCCCAGGCTAGTCCTTGCTGGCGTTCTTAGATAATGGTACAGCATTTGCCACCCTCTAATCTTCCAGAACTATATATATTTTTACTGATTTATCTTTGCTCCTATACACAAATAAACCCCTGTCTCACGGGGCGAGTCCACCCACGAGTGATCCCGAGTTTAAAACAAATCAAACTCGTGGTAATCACGTAGAATTAACGTAGCGGGAACGTCGGAACTCGTGGACGTAACTTAGCTACGTTCTTACAATGAGTTTAAAAGTTTAACATTTTTACTTCAAGAGTAAAATTTGACTCATGGAAATCTTTCATCATGTTGAAAGATTTTCATGAGTTAACAAGTTTCCCGAGTACCTGCCGGGTCGCTAAGTTACGCCCATGAGTTCCGACGTTCCCGCTATGTTAATTCTACGTGATTACCACGAGTTTGATTTGTTTTAAACTCGGGATCACTCGTGGGTGGACTCGCACCGTGAGACACGGCCAATACTCTTGTAATTAAGTCCAAAATACCATTGCCATCCTAATGCCCTGCTGCATCTGGTCAGTTTTCTGTTTCAACACTTCCCAATCTCTCACTGTTTATAAAAGGGAACATGGGCAAAATTTGCTCTTCAACTTAATCCCCAGCTCCTGCTCAAAGGAAGGGTGGGTGGGGGTGAGGTTGGGCTGGTCTTTTCCTCTTCTCCCTGTGGCTCCGTGTATACATGGTTATATATAATTTGATACCGATTGGGATTTGCTAACCAATATTGACCAATAGTGTTGTTGAATACCTTCAGTCTTATAACAGTAATTAGATGACTTCACGACCTAATCCTGGAGTTTGTATTCTGTGCATTTGTTTTGTGCCTCATGTTGTTCATCCTGCACTAGACATTAAGCAATCGGCATTCGATCCATGCGGATTCTTGTCAGGATGGAGGCTAGTCGCATTTTCCCACAGTTCACTCTGCTGCGCGAGGTCTGGAGTGGGGTTGTTGCTGAAATCAGCTGAAGGTACTAGGTGTGAGCCTGGAAAGTGTGGAGACCTTTAGACATTATCCGTATGGATGAGATTTGTTAGTTTCCAGCTGCTAGTGATGATTTGATAATCAAATAAAATATTCAAATAAGAATTAAATTTTCCTGTCCTGCAGAATGGGCGGCTCAATGACGCAGCAGCCAAAGACCCGGGTTCAATCCTGACTACGGGTGCTGTCGTCTGTACACAGTTTGTATGTTCTCGCCATGACCACGTGGGTTTTCCTCGCATGCTCCTTTTCCTCCCACACTCCAAAGACAGGTTTGTAGGTTAATTAGCGTTGGTAAAGATTGTAAATTGTCCCTATTGTGTAGGATAGTACTAGTGTATGGAGATCGCTAGTCAGCGTGTACTCATTGGGGTGAAGGGCCTGTTTCTCTAAATTAAACTAAACTACACTAAAGATGTCCATCTCCATTTCCAATTGTCTGTTTCTAGTATCTGAGTTAGGTCAAATTGATTGACAGTCCTATCTGTGAGCAGAAGACCAAGCGGGAATGCTGTGCACAAAGACATGTTTCATCCCCGGCTCTCTAGCCCAAAGGTTACTTGATCCATCACATGGGCTGGACAATGTCATCAATAAACGGGAGAGGCAGTGGTGTCTGCCTCACGCAAACTGTTTGCAGCGCGGGGACATGATGGCCTTCTCCAACTCCTGCTCACCCCACCTGGAACATCTGGCAGTGAAGTGCCATCCCTTTTACCAACGAAGGAAATTCACCTCCATCATCATGATGGCAATCTACAACTCGCTCAAGATAAATGTTATGCTAGCACTTGAGGAACAATTACGATACCATACGATATTATTTTATTGTCAGAACAAAGTCTGAAATGTGTTTTGCATCGCAGCAGCTCCATTTACAGCAACACATAAAAGGTAAAAGAGACTTGAACAGTCATGCATTAAGACATCAAGACAAGATCCCAAAATACATACATTCAACACAACATTACAATAACAGAAGACAACATTTGAGGCCCATCAGCATGAGCTGGGATCTGGGACTAAGTGACGTATTTAGTTCGAGGATTGACCAAAGAGTGCTTCAGTCTAACCTCATTAAATTTTGGAACCCTATATCTCCGGTTTGATGGTGACAAATTGCACTCACTGTTCAGAACGTGGTTGGGGTCAGAAGAAATATTGTTGGCCATCCTTAGTATGTTTTTATGGTAGGATGATTCCAGATAGTGTAAACTGACACCTTCTCCATGACAGCCAGACTGATTCCTGGGACTGTCTTATGAAGAAAGACTGGATAGACTTGGTTTATACTCTCTAGAATTTAGGAGATTGAGAGGGGATCTTATAGAAACTTACAAAATTCTTAAGGGGTTGGACAGGCTAGATGCAGGAAGATTGTTCCCGATGTTAGGGAAGTCCAGGACAAGGGGTCACAGCTTAAGGATAAGGGGGAAATCCTTTAAAACCGAGATGAGAAGAACTTTTTTCACACAGAGAGTGGTGAATCTCTGGAACTCTCTGCCACAGAGGGTAGTTGAGGCCAGTTCATTGGCTATATTTAAGAGGGAGTTAGATGTGACCCTTGTGGCTAAGGGGATCAGGGGGTAGGGAGAGAAGGCAGGTACGGGATACTGAGTTGGATGATCAGCCATGATCATATTGAATGGCGGTGCAGGCTCGAAGGGCCGAATGGCCTACTCCTGCACCTAATTTCTATGTTTCTATGTTTCTATGATAGGGTCTTTGATAGTGGAATAGCAGTGGGCAAGAGTGTTAGATCTTCTGCTGCTGTAGGAGATGTGCTGATGGTAGCTTGGAAGTGTCTTCTTCTGGCTAGCCTTAATAAAGTCCTCGGCAATTAAGTTCTCCGCAGTGTCCTAGCTAATAATTGTCTCACTGTCTATAACAACAGCCTGAAACAGGTATTCTGGTCATTTTCTCTGTCCACGCTGTATGTAAATTGCTTAGAATTCAATTCAATTCAATTCAATTCAATTCAACTTTATTGTCATTGCACAAATACGAGTACAGGTACAACGAAATGCAGTTTAGCGTCTGGTCATAGTGCAAGATAGTAGAAATAAAAATAAAAATACAAAATAAAAATACAAATAAAAATAAAAATATGGTTAACAATGTGTGGACTGTGGATGAATTAAACTGGTACATAGGCAATAAATGTATACAAATGTATACACATGGGAGAGTCTAAAGATAGCTAGCGACGGGACTGAGTTCAGCAGTGTAATGGTGTTATTGAAAAAGCTGTTCCTCAACCTGCTTGTGCGAGACCTGAGGCTCCTGTACCACCTCCCTGATGGGAGGAGGGCAAATAGTCCATGGTTAGGGTGAGAGGGGTCCTTGATGATTTTCCCAGCCCGTCTCAGACACCGTTTTCGGTGGAGGGCATCCATAGCAGGGAGCGGGGCACCGATGATGTGCTGAGCGGTTCCTATGCTTCCTATAATACAACAGTGGCTGTATTGGCAATACATTTTACTGGTTACAAAGTGCTGAAGTCATGAATGGCATTCAAGAAATGCAAGTATTTTCATTCTGTTAACATATCTTGCCCAGTGTTATGCTCAAAGTCAGATGTCAAGAAGACATCATATGTATGAAGGGCATTTGAAGAAAACCAAAACTACTCCGTACCAGCACTACAGTGATGGTGGAAATCATTCTAAGTTTGCACTTGTCTAACCTACCTCATAGGATGTGAAGCAGACGTTGCCAAGTTGCAGAATGGAGGACAAGATAGACCACACTGACATCAGCTGGTCTTCCAACAGCCCGATTCTCCCCAGAGAGTGCAACAAGCACATGAAGTCTTTGTGCTCATTCTTGCTGGAGATCTCACACGCTCCACCCTGTTCAAGAATCAAAAATGGAGTTCAGGGTTACAGACACTCAACTAATCATCAACCGCATGACAGATGCAGCAGAGACAAGGAGAATCTTGGCTGCTCCCAAAATCCTCAAGTGGTTCTCAACATCCAAGGACATATACATTCTAGCACATGGAAAGTCGTGAGTGCAAAAGGACTTACGACTCCATCCAGGTTGTCACACATCATTGTGATGCCTTGCCATGTGTTTCACACCCCACCCTGAGATATATAATCATCTGGGAGAAGACAATTGTGTAGAAAAATATTAGATCAAAACCAAGTCGCAGAGATTGCTTTGATCCTGATTAATGTTGCAAGGTGCCTGTTCTAGTTGACCCACTCTGCATGTCCAGCGCTCAAATGATCACAGATCACGGCAGCCCAATGTGTGAAAAGCTTTCCTATATAACTAAATTAAAATATAGTTCCCAATGTTCTTATTTCCACCACCTGAAAGAATTAGTTCTCCATATTTTCCCTCCTGATAACATTGTAAACGTGGATCTTGGTAAGCGAAAATCATCTCACACTCAAGATTTTTTGTGTCCTGCAAAATGTCCCCTGGCCCTCCCTGACCCATTCATATGAAATAATTAGCTCCCCAGAGGTAATGAAAGCAATTTATTGCCATATAAATGTCTAAAAATACTCCTTTGATTCCACTTCCCTCAAAATGTGTAGTCTCACATTGGGCAATCTCCAAACCAGTGGTGTTTCAAACGAACTACCCTCTCCGCATCCTTTCCATGCCTATGTGAGGAGATAGAAACTAGATATAGAATTGTAACAGAGGCTGAGTGGAATTTATTTCTGTGATCCATGTTTCATTTTTGTCGAGTGAAGATTAAAGTGGAGGCTGTAGGATTCACAAAGCTGCAACAATGTCCTGGCAGTGAAGGCCTGGAGCCCAGGCATCACCAACACTGCACAGACTCTGGGTGGTTGTGAATCTCAGTGCAAATTACTCCACCAGGAATGACATTTAAAACCTTATATGGATCTGATGAAAGTGAATAGAATTAGTTTCTCTGCTGAGGAAGAGGGAAAGCACACTATTCAAATTAGAGCAACGCTATACATGAGGGACATCAGGACTAATTTCAGTTGGTACATTGCGTCCTTGCCAGCTCCAAGCAGAGCGAATCCATCTGACCCATTCCCCCTCTCCTTATCTCCTCTGACCCTACAGCGTATTCACTCTCCATCAACTCCCCTTTAAATGCTTTGCAGCCAACCAACATGAAAGGACAATTAGCCCACCAGTAGAGGGAGTCATTGAGTCATACAGCATGGACTCAGAACCTTCAGATTGCAGGTCTGCACCAAACATCAAGCAGCCTATTACACGTCCTACACTAATCCATTTCATTCTTTTCACATTCCCACCAATGTCCCCAGTTACTACTTCTCATCTACACACTACAGACAATTTACAGTGGCCAATTAACCTAGCAGTCCTCGCATGTTTAGGATGTGGGAGGAATCTAGAGCACCAAGGGCAAAGATACAGGCTCCAGTGCAGGAGGTCAGGATAGTGCAGGAGGCAGGATAGTGCAGGAGGCAGGATAGCCCTCAGGTCCCTGCATCTGTGAGGAAGTGGTACTGACTGCTGTGCCACCGTGTAACCATTCACTTTAACTACTTCCCTTGAATATACTGCAGCTCTGCTTTAAGGCTGTGCTCCATTTCGCTAGCACGGGGGTTTGGAGAACTTGGAGTATCCATGTACACTCGCAAGTTCACCACTTCCTTTGCTCCACCATTGTAACTTCCCCATCAGTCCCCCAGCCCTAAAGCTCTGGATTTCCCCAGTGCACATCTATACCCCTCTTTCATTTAAATTGTCAATTTAATTTGCATCATTACTATGAATGTGAAGAAAGCTAAGTATTGTTTTATAATTTTTGCATATATACCTCATGAATAAAGTTTATGTTTGAAAAGCGGGATGTGTGTGCACCACGTCACCTGGTTGAGGTAGAAGTAGGTCTCTGCTTCCTGAAGGCTCAGCTCCTGCTTCTGCTCCTCGTCCAAACCCGCCAGCAGTTCATAAAACACATGGTAATTACGCTCACCCCGGGCCTACAAGAAGCAACAGAGTATTTCACAAATCACTTTAATTAATTTAGTTCAGGGGATCAACGCACTTACACTCACGCTCCTACAGAGTGACAGGGGACCAACTAAGGTTGCCAACTTCCTCATTCCCAAATAAGGGACAATTTCCCAACGCCAATTCATTGACCGACTCGGCCGTGGCTGGGTGAATGATGAGTTGGGCGTTGCGCGCAAAGTCCGGCGCCCCACCCAACTCATGAACTGATGATCTGCCTTGAGAAGGAGGGGTGGTGGTGTCGGCAGTAAGCGAAGGTCCAAACGCCGGACAGCTGGCTGGGCTGCCTACCGACGGGGCCATGGGCGTGGCACTGCTGCTGCACTCCATGGACTGCACTACGTCGGGACGGGTGAGGTGGGGCCGGACGCGGCGTTCGACCCGACAGTTCCCTCGACCCGAGTAGTAGCAGTCTAATATGTGACAAGGCCGGTCCCGTATGGAACAATCCAATTTAGCCCGATATACGGGATGTCCTGGCTAATACGGGACAGTTGGCAACCCTAGGAACAACACTGTCACAGTGACAGGGGAACAATACACTCACTGTCCCAAAGTGACAACAGCACACTTACATTGTTACAGAGTGACAGGGGAACACTTGCAGACATGTTCACATTGTGCCCAAGGGATTATTCGCAAATGTAACAAAACTGTGACCACGCACTGACCTGGTCTTTATTAAACACTTACCTGAAAGACAAGCCTCGACTTTTCTAGCAGGTAGTGGGATATGGAGTTTCCAACCACCAGGTCACTGGGAACATAGAAAAGCCACAGTCATGTGATTCAGTTTTGAATTTTGACCAGTCACCGTGATCACCATGCCATCAGCGAACTCATGGCTAGGCTTTGTTACGAAGATTTCCCAAGATGCTAATTACTTCATTGAGCACATGGTAAATTGGGATGTTGTCACTAGGATGAACACTTTCTATTTCCAGCACCCAGCACCAATATCAAACATCTCAGGGCAGATTTGGCATGAGAGGATGTAAGCATTGCTTCCTCTTCTCTGCCCATCAAACACTCCCAGATAAGGCATAGCTTAACATGGCTAAAGCTTACTCTTCATCATTCCATTAAACGGTCCCTGCTACGCAACCACTCAGAACTATAATGCTCCCTCATATTTTGTTCCATCGTACCTGAATGGATAATCTTTCCATGGACTACCCATCTCTCTGCATTAAAACTTGGCCTCATTGTGACCTTCATGATAGTGCAGATCCACCAGCGATTTTCTGTCACCCTTGGTTCCAAAGCCCTTCTCTATTATCTGTTTTGCTGGACCAAGAGAGGTCACGGTCTCAGGAGGGCTGAGATACCTGCAAAGTCGGACTTGGAAGTCGGTTATGGGAACAGATCTGTCAACTCTGGCCAGGCCGGAGATCCAGAGCCCCGGCTGCAAGCGGCAAATTTGACTCACCAATAGGTCCCAATGAGGTTGAGATTGGCCAACTCTCCCAGCATAGGTGCCACATCTTTTGGGGGACTTCCGGGGGTGGGGATTTCAAGTGCATTCTTGTTATTTGGTCAGGATTAAAGAAGGTGCCGGATCACCAGTTGCCCGAAAATTGTTGGTGGACCTGTACTGTTGGTGGACACGCAGCTGCATAACTTTCTATTGCTCACTATTACACACTTCACTCAAAGACTGAGATTATTATTTAACATCAAGTAACATGGAATGAAGGGGTTTAATTAGTTTGAGGTATAGATCAAGTACAACCTAACAGAACAAAGAAATAGACAAGATGCTGACTGCTCTTCCTCTTGCCATTCTACAACCTCTAAAAACATCTGCTCATCTTGAAGTCTGTGCCCATCTTAATGCAGCTCAAGGTTCCACAATGAGCCTCCACACTACCTCATCACCCTACATTTGCTGGCCTACATGGATGCCTTAACATCCTTATTTATAATTCTCATCCTCGTCTTTAAATCCCTCACATTGCCCCCCTTCCCCTCTGTAATCTCCAAGTGTCCTGGCTCTCTCCCTAATTCTGGCCTCTTGTGCAGTCCTTTCTCTCCATCCCATTTTTGGGAACGGCAATGTCGGCCATTTATACCTTCCTGTCTGCAGCTGCCTCCCTGATCCTCTCTGTCGCTTCCATATTGTTCTATCTTGTTCTCTCAGATATTCCTGCCTGCTTTCAGTCATCCCTTGCAATATTTCTTCCTTCAGCTCAGCTTCCAACCTGTTTCGATTAAATCTTTGGGGAGCACCTTGAGATGTCCATCTATGTTATAGGCATGGGCTTCATCTTGTTAAATAACAAGAGTCACCTCAAAAGTAATCATTACCTGGAGTAGTTAAGAATTCCTAATGTTGGAGGTGCTTGGTATATACAGATGTGTAATTATGCTTCAGCACATCTGTACAGTAATTCACCTTGTTCCCATTAAATCTCACAGCACAGTTTGCATCTGGTCAACGTAGTTTGCCTGTGACAACTCGTTATCATGCTGCCACATTAGTTTTGGTCCCAGGTCCTCTCCCACAAGTCTACATTTTTTTATTTTTAAAAACATTTTCCATTCAGCTTTAAAAGTTACAAAGTTGCTTCCAGGCAACATGCTCTGATAAAAACTGGTATCAAATGATCAAATGACTACAATAGGATAAAAATATGTGAGCATCCCCATAGTCTAAGATTCCAGCTGCAAAACCATAGAATCCCTAATGGGGTCCTCAAATATATTCATTTCTTCAGCCTAGTCTATGTGGAATGAACCCCAGAGGTATAAAACTGTGAATTGCTCATAAACATCAGTTTACGATGTTCCACCTGAGCCATATTGCATATTTTGAGCCCATTTGCAGATGGAATTCAGACTCAAGGGGAAAAACTGAAATTTAAAGATACAAATGAGAAGAGATGAAGAAACAGAAACAAAGTCTTGCTCTAATAATAAAAAATAACTATTGCTTCACATGGTCCCAATCACCCCCTGCCCGGGATTGTCTATGTTTTGATGAAGTCTGGGTAATCAGACTCCTATTTTTCTGACACTAGGGAAAGTTGTGCTTCCAATACCAAAGAGCAAGGCAAAGGAGGAATTGCACCATAAAGGGCCTGTCCTACTGCGGGGACCTAATTTGCGAGTTGAGAAGAGTTTAAAAAAGTGTCATGGTCTTGTTGTATCGCCGAAGTAGAACATCTCCTTCGACCTCCTTCGACTATGTTGAAGACTAGCTTCGACTAGCTTCAGGAAAAATGGACACCGAATAGTGGAGAGTGAAGCCGACCACCTTTGACTATACTAACATTATCTACGACTACCTTAGACTACCTTCGATTACCTTTGACTACCTTCAATTGCCTTTGATTATCTACAAATAACATACCGCCTTATACGACCTACTTCGACTAAACCTACGAGTAAAACAAATATAGATTTTTTCCATGCCGACCAATTTTTACTCACGGACAATTTCCAGCATGCTAAAAAATACTCCTCAACCAAACTGAGGCCTCGAGTATGTGGGAACTTCTCTCGAGCATGAAGGAGAGTTACATAGACCTCCTAGGACCACGTGTCGACCATGCTGTGAGTTTGAGTCGAGCACAAACTCTTCTAAACTCGCAAATTAGGTCCCTACAGTGGGACAGGCCCTTTAGGGTGTTGATTCTGACAATCGAGATAAATGACAAATAAAAGAGCAAATGCTGGAAGTAACTGCAGGTCAGCCAGGTGTTACTTACTCTCGGATATGGATCCACAGGAGCTTCCCAAACCGGCTGGAGTTATTATTCAGGACAGTTTTAGCATTCCCAAATGCTTCCAAGATGGGAAGAGCCTGAGTTGCCTGTGGCAAGAAAGAGTGCAGGTTACATCATATCTTGTTGTTCACGCATCTGGAACATGGAGGGGGCAATCGGTGATCAGCTGGAACATTACAACTTGGTGCATTGAAGGGAAGACTGGAAAGCAGCCATTTGGAGCATGAAGCAAAAGACAAAGACCACTAAAACCTCATGCAGTCCAATGTACACATTGCATGAAACCAGTGGTTAATGCCGATCACTCACAGATTCATCATTTTGCGCTTAGTCCTATTAACAGTAAAATGAGGGAGATACTCCACCCTTCCCTGAGATTGACCAACACCACAGAATGACTCAAATGCAATAATACCAGCTCTGGCTCAATGTATTTCTGGAGATTTCATAATTTGACCAAGCATCAAATTGCCGGTTCTCTCCATTTCCAGCTTGCATATGTGTGTTTGTGTTGGTGTGTATGCTTGTGTGTGTATTTGTGTGAGGGTGTTTGTGTGTATGCAGTACATATGTTTGTATGCATGTTTATGAGGTGAATATGTGTGAATATTTGTGTGTGTGTATACATGCATTTCTGTGTGTATATGTGTATGCATATAAATGTGTGTGTGTGCTTGTATATATACACGTGAATGTACATGTGTTGTATGCATTTTGATAAGTGTGTGCATATCTTTTTGTATATACACATGTCTGTGCATGCAGATGCATGCATGTTATAGTTCTATAAATGCATGTATCTGTGTTTATGTGTTCACCTGCTTGCATGTATGTGCTTGCTTATTAGTGAGTGTGTGTGCATGAGTGCATGCTACATAGTTCTGATTAAGCAGACATTCATTGTCTTTAGTTTCAGGATGTGGGGAGCCTGACCTGACAGCTTTGTTCCTCCCTGGTTTCCTGGTAAAGTGCCATTAGGTAGTGGGTGATCAATTTTGCCGCCTCAGTCTTTCCTGAGCCACTCTCTCCACTGAACAGATAGAAAATTAAAAATCACCATCAGTCAAAATCATGCCGACTCATTGCCAAGCATACAAATCATTCACAATGCCTCCGCGATCACTCCAGTAGTGCTCCACAATCTCACACATTCACTCTAGCATCTTATAGCTAGTAGGATTAACAGGCACATGAAGCCATCAGAATGCAGCACTCACCTGACTATGATACACTGCTCTCTCTCGCAGCTCCGGCTTAATGTGTATGCAGCATCAGCAATGGCAAAGATGTGTCTGTGGATTAGAAGACACCTGTCAACAAGTCACCCCGACCCTCATTCACACCGACATTCCACTCATCTCCCACTCCAATCCGCCATTAAGACGTTTATAGTTTGGTTGCCAGGCACAACAATTCAAAAATATTTGGTGTTGTCAGACAGGCAAAGAGCTGCTCATCTAGAAATTTGATCAGGTGGTAATATTTTTGACCGCATTCTTTAATTTAGATTTTAATATTTGGCTTGCAACCATTCCCAAGTTGAATGATGGCCAATCTGAAAGTTACCCAGGGCCATCTGAGCCACTTGTACCAACCCAGCATGACCTCCAGCTCAGGGCTGGCTGGGAAATTTTCATCCACCTTGACTCTTCTTTCAGTACATTACTGAAGAGCGTGGAACATGATGCCCTGGGAATGTCCAGAACAATGTGCTCATAATCCCCCAGAGCCAACTTGGGACACCTGCAGGAGAACAAAATATGTACCCTGGGTGCCTACAACTCCTCATTGCATTAATCCCTTACAGCTGCATCCCTCCCCCCAATATATAGCCAATCGCCTGATCTTATATATACATAAAACTATTTCTTGTTATTTATTATTGGTTTTACAGTGTAGTATGCTTACATATCTGTTGTACTGCTGCAAGTAAGACTTTCATTGTTCCATTTTGGGATATATGACAATAAAACACTTTTGACCTGCTAATGCTGCATTCAAGACCCCCCTTCCCCATGTTGTGCCATTCAATCTCCCCCACTCTTGGCTACCAAACTTGTTTGCAAAGGAGTCAAGTCAACTAGTTACTGAACCATGCTCAGTCCCAGTGCCCTTTATCAATGGAGGGGATATGCAGGGGACTTACGGAGGGTTTTCAGAAAGCTCTCTCCTCTTGTATTGTTTGATGATGTCCTTAGAGTATATCCCAACACACTTGTAGGGGTTCAATGAAACCAAAATGTTCCCAATATAGGTCTGTAAAAGGAGAGATGGTGAATCAGTACAGCCAAAAACACAACCTAAAGCACAATTCTCACACTAATATAAATGTCTAACATATTTAGGGAAGTTCAGGTAGTTTCGCTATGACGCTTGTTTCCATAGCACTAATTGGATATAATGTAATTGTTGAATTGGGAACACTATTTGTATTCTGCGGGCCAAATTATTTTTCATGCAATTTCAATTATGAACGAGAGAACTATTTAAAAGTTATTTTGGAAATTGACAAGCAGAAAAAGAAAACTATCTTGGGAAAAAACAGTCTAGGGAAAAACTTGTTTCCATGTAACCTTCTCACAGTAATCAGGCACCATTGTCTCTTAATAACATAGATAATACTTTAACCAAAGAAGGACATTGAAATTGACAAACTATCGTTTACTTTGACACTTGTGCAAAGATAGACTGTTAAATAATGTAACATAGAGCCTTTATTATTAGCTGGCAGTAACAACACTAAACTTACAGCTATTAAAAAACAAAGAAAAATTGAAAAGCCTGTGGGAAAACTAACTGTGTCGATGCAAATTGGATGCTCTCTAACCCTGGCCCCCTTTCTCCATTGACACAATTGTTTTTATAACATGATTTTCCATAAGGTAATGTTTCTTAGGAATATAACTATCGTTTTATAGCAGAAATATCTGTATGTGAGTACAGTATCAAAATCATTGGTCGTTCACATTTGGACTCATACTGGAGCCACAATGTACTGACACACATTATCTCATCCACATACTGACCATCCTGTCCATACAGTTCAGAAAACCATACTTCTCCTGACATATGCTAGTGCACATGACCCCATCCACCTTACTAACATAATATGTCCCTTCCTTATCCTGACCCCCACATTACCCCATCCATATGACGACTGACAATGCCCCAAAGCATATACTGTTATTGTTCCCGGAACATACATGTTACTGGCTCATACATCTATCTAAACTACTGATACACAGAGCCACGTCCATATGACTCGCCATATCTATGCCATCATTATTATTCAGCTGCTTAACGTGGTGCTTCTGCGAGAGCATAATAATGCCATTAATTCACATATTAATAAATCATACTTAGCGACACATTAGCCTTGACACTTTGACACCTCATTCACTAATTCACACCTAGGGACTCACAAGATGTACTTTAAGATACAGACTCTTGTAAACTTTATTTATTTGTACATTTTTACATATACTTAGCCACAAATACTTACACCTTCATATCCTTTATATTGTTGTCCAACAACTTTAGGCTGTGCACGCCACACGAAGGAAGATCCTTTATATTCTCAGACTAACACGCATACATATACATTCATAAATGTACAACGACTCACCTTTATATCCATTGCTCGGAGCAATAATTCATTCATAATTACAATATTTAAACACTGAGACAAAAGCAATGAGTGGAAGGCATTTGTTTAATGAGCGGAAGGTCGTTTAAGCAAAACTTTTTCTTACATTGTGGGATAATAATAAGCGTGATTGTGAGAGAGAACTGTAAATGCACCAATCTAAGAGATGCAAAATGCGACAACAATATATAATGCTGATTGATATAAAAATCACTCATCAGCATCCTGTTAAATTGTGTAACCAGTCCTCACATAATTTATGTCCCTGTGGAATCTTCTCTTCAGGCAAAGTAGAACCGAGCTTTCACATACTTCCCTGCAAATTAAACAAGGACAGGATCAGCCTCAGTGTTGTACCTGTCTGTGTTCAACATCAACCTGTCACTGCACACATGCTGGAAAACAAATTGTACCAGTGGGTGGAAACTCGTGCTTCAAAAGACTGGTGATGGTGCGCATTAACTCCCAGACAGCCTTGATCCACTGCATTCTGTCGACTGTCGCAACAGGTCCAAACAGACACCATTACCCTGGCCCTAAACTCATCTCTGGAAAATCCAGAAAAATGTTTCTGTCAGACTCCTATTTATCGACTGTAGCTTTGCCTTTGTCATCATGGTCCTATCAAAACTCATCTCCAAACTCCTGGATATAGACGTGAGCAATCCCCTCTGCCACTGGATCCTCGACTTTCTGGCACACAGACTGTAATCAGTGAGGATATGTGACACCTCCTCCATAATGATTCTCAATGCCGGTGCCTCGCAGGATGCTTCTTTAATCCTCTACTATCTTCTGTGTACGCTCACATCTATGTGTGACCAAACTCCAGCTGCAAGTTTGCAGATTACATCACTGTGGTTGGCGGATCATGAGCAATGTTGAGACAGAGTACAGGAAGGAGGTAGAGAATTTAGTAACATGGTGTTGAATCAATAACATCTCCTTCAACATAGCAATATGAAGGAGCTATTTATCGACTTCAGGAAGCATGGTGGGGTACATACCCCAATCGACATCAATGGTGCTGAAGTAGAAATGGTTGAGAGCCTCACATTCCTTGACATAAATACAACCACTGATCTGTGTGGATGAACCACATTGAAACGACAGCCAAGAAGGCACATCAACAGCTCTACTTCCTCAGGAGACTGGCTCCAATGACTCTTGCAAACTTCTACAGATATACCATAGAAAGTATACAGGTGGGTTGCATCACAGCATGGTTTGGGATCAGCTCTGCCCGAGACTGCAGGAAATTGCAGAGAATTGTGGTTGAAGCCCAATCCTAAAATTCTGCACTCTTTCCCTCTCCCTTCATTCTATCTATTGTACTTGAGTTGGCCTGACTGTATGCATAGTTTAATCTGATCTGATTAGATAACAGCACAACAAAGCTTTCCTCTCCTGACAAGTACATCTTGAAACTTGGAATTAATCTGATCTAATGCTCACAAAATTACATAATAATTATTATAATATATTCAAAATTATTTCAGCCTCACTGTATTCACTGAAACAATATCACACGAAGATTATCAGACTCTCTGACTATCAGACTCATGATAATGCCATTAAACGTTGTGACATAATCCTTCTTACTACGATACAATTACTTCCATACACAATAACATCAGCATATTCACAGATATTGTGCCTCATAATAACATCACCAAACGCAATACAACTGTCATACAATGGGTCTAGAAGTACTATGGTCTAATATGGCACTTCTGGAATTACATGACAAAACAACATGCGGTATCGTGTGGTATCTTACTCTAGGTTGGATAGATCCTCCACCTCCTTGGTCTCTGGGTCGTGACCTTTCTTAAATGTTGGCTGAAACAGAGAACAATGAATGCTTCATATTATCTCCTCAGAGACTTTGAAACCCAAAAGCTAATTGATATGGGCATCTCTCACCGAATGGGCCTTTCAAAATAATGAGAACAACAAAGCATTGATATAAATTGGTCATGAGGAAGAAGAGATGAGAGTGAAAAGACAATGAGAAAAGGAAAGGATCAGAATGATGAGATAATTAATATCCCTTATGGTGCATTGTCACATGCCTCAGTATCATCTTGAACAACATGACATGAACTCATTCCTAGCTCTAAATATGTACATAGCAAGACCCCACAAATGACTCTGAGATGAGTTATCAATTATACTACATTTGATGACTTTGGATGCTTTGACTCAGATATCGGGAGATCTTTCTATTTCATAGAATATGGAAAAGTACAGCACAGTATCAGACCCTTCAGCCCACAATGTTTGCCCTGAACATACGGCCAAGATGGACTAACCTCCTCTGCCTTATGTGATCCATATCCCTCCATTCCCTGCATATCCATGTACCGATCTAAACGCCTCTTAAACACCACCATTGTATCTGCCTCCTTCACCACCCCTGGCAGCGCGTTCACTGGCAGTCACCACCTTCTGTGTGAAAAACCTTGCCCAACATATCTCTGTTAAACTATCCCCTGCAAGGTTGTTCTTTGAATAGCATTATAAAAAGGATGAAGCTATATTTAAGAGGGAGTTAGATGTGGCCCTTGTGGCTAAGGGGATCAGGGGGTATGGAGAGAAGGCAGGTACGGGATACTGAGTTGGATGATCAGCCATGATCATATTGAATGGCGGTGCAGGCTCGAAGGGCCGAATGGCCTACTCCTGCACCTAATTTCTATGTTTCTATGTTTCTATGTACTGACGTTGAATTGAGGCATATTTGATTGGCAATTGTTGGCCAGAAATCTGGGGACCTCCAAGCATGGGCCTATTCCTTGACTATGGGCACATCTAAAAATGCAGAAGGGGACTGAAGGTAATTATGAGGCCTGCGTGCAAAGAGTGGGGTTTTGCTGTTGCCAGTTTCAATGGTCCCCAAAGAGTTGGACTGAGTCACGTGGAGTCCAAACCCTTGAACAAATAGTCCAATGGTGACAGAGGGACCCTTCATGGACTGGAGGGATCTCTCCGTCATCATTTACATAAGTTTGAGGCAGTTCCTGATGCTCCCCCGAACCACTCATCACCAGCTCTCAACCCAAACGTCAGAGAGTGATAGTTGGAGGCACTCAGTATTTTGCACGGGACAGAAATGGATGGCCCATGGCATCTCTGCATGGGAAGTAGAAGCTGAGAAAAGATCAAATTTGGAGCATGTAGTGATATCAAAGGCAAAAGGACATCATTTTAAGGTGAGCGTCAGAAGATTTAAAGGAGATCTTACGACTATGCTTTTTACATAGAGAGTGGCTGATATGTAGAATATGTAGCCAGCCGAGGTGCTGGAATTAGACACAATCACTTGTTCCAGGAGGCATTTAGATAGACAAAGCACAGGGTGTGGTCCTAATACACGCAAACTAGGTTAATGCAGACAAGTGAAAAGGTCAGCATGCACGCAGTGGGCTGAGGAACATATACTGTACACTTGTTGACTCCAAGAGGAGATACTAGAGGTCAAACCTTGCTGGGATATGCCAGTAGCTTAACTGCAAACTATACATATGTTCCAAATAAAGATCATTAAGTTCAGAGCTTCAGTGCATATGGGAATTACACTTACAGTATTTTAAGACTCCAGCTGGGTGACACAAAACAACATATGTAACAAGTAGAGGGGAGGTTAAAGGATATGAATGAGAAGAAAGAAATGATGCAAAAAGGAGAATTAGAGGAAGGGAAGCTTCCAAAGGAGGGATTATGGAGGGGGAGGAGAGAGAACTGGAATGGGCAGTGAAGCCAAAGGGAGGTGCACGAAATAAGGGTGGGAGGAGTTGAAAGAGAAGAGTTTGGAAAATTGTGTCCGATATAATCCACCACTTGTCTACCGTTCTTCACTGTAATTGAGGGAGTCTGGCATTTCCAAATGTGAATAAACAGTTTCTCATTGATTATTTTGTCATTGATTCCAAACTAACACATAGAAATGTTATAACAGATAAAGAGGAAATGTCGCTGGAATAGTACCTGTTTTACTGTGAAGTCTTTCTCAAGAATATTTTCAGCTGTGTCCTCGGGCTCCCAGGTCCCTGTTCTTCTTTGTGTTCTAACCACGCCCTGCTCTTTGTACATCGTCCATTTGCTCAGGTTCTCAATTGTCAGGTGTGGAAGCAACGTTTCCGAATCCAACCAAGTCAAGTGGTCATTGTTGAAATGCCCCCTCCGCGCCCAGTGAATCTCCTTCCCATCCTGAAAATACTTATCATCTTGGGCACGTGTGATCTGCTGACAAGGATCTGTCCTCATTTGGGATGTTGGGGGTGCCTGAGAATCTGAAAGGGTGAATTGTCTGCTATTCTGGTCTTTCATTAGCGCCTTGTTCATGGGCCTGGGGCGGGTGTCTGTTTGCAGGTAGTGAGGGCCATTCCGGGTATCTCTTGGTTGCAGATTTGAATCATTCCTCTCTGAATTGGATGGTCCAAAGTCCCTTGGAGTGTGAAGTTTACCTCTTGGTTCATTCTGTGATTTCCTAACAAGGCCCACGATGGAGTGTTCTGGTTGAGCTGGTACTGCTGCTTTGTAGGGCTGAGGGCTATCTGAATGATTCCTTTCACTTCTACAACTGGCTAATACGGTTGCTTTTGACTTGACCAACTGGTGTACCCGTGGAAGCACAATTGCATATCTTGCATCAGAGTTACCCAGCTTTTCCTCAGCTTCCCTCTGACCCTCACTCTGCTGGGATGTGTCCTGCGTGTTGGCTTCCACTTCTGACACAGGCTGTACATCAACAGATACCTTTGCTGTGGCATCATCCGCACCGTGGACAGATTCAGTTACTTGCAGTAACCCACCATCTTCCTTGGCCTCCTCTTTTAGGGCCTCACTTTTGTTCCAAGGGCAGTGACCCCCTCGAGAAGCAAGCCCCGCTGTGCTGGCAAGACGAATTGCCATGCGCCTCCTGAAGTTGCAACGCTTTCCTTCTTTGTTCTTCCGTTTCATGCTGAGTGTCTTTGCAATCCACTCGGTGGTTCCAATTACATGGGTGACAGTAACCAGCTTGGACCTGGTCTTCAGGACTTTGGGAATCTGCCGGCTGATCCATCCTGTGACCCTGCGAATGACGGAAAACCGTTGGCACAGATTCTTTTTGATCCCTGCACTTCCAGGCTCAGCTTCGGTGAGATTTTCCGCTGCTGTGATCTCTTCTGTTCTCCGGGTCTTTGCTGCGGACTTCCTGACAGAAGCCAATTTCACCTTTCCTACCACCTTTGCAATTTTTTTCTTGCGAGCCAGGGCCATCAGCTGCTGTGCAGGTGTCTGCTGGTTTCCATCATTGTGGCTCTCTACATCTGAAGCACTGCTTTCCCTCCTTCTCTCTTTCTGTGCGCTCTTAACGGGGGTTTGATCAGTGAGAACCTCTGCAACTGGTGCATCTTGGTGTGATTTGATGGCCACCTCTGGCAATGGGGACAAGTCACTCTTTCCTGCGCCCACTGCAGTCCGGTTTGATCTCATTCTGATGTCTTTGCTTTTGGTCCTGAGCGAGTGGATAAGGTGTGCCTGATGGGAGAGGAGTCTTGCAGAAGGGAAAGTTTGCTCAACAGTTAACTTCCCCACGTTCTGTTCCTCACCAGACTCACCTCCCTCTTTTATGCACTGCTTTTCTGTACTGCTTTTCCCCACCACTTTACACATCCGAGCCTGGTACCTCTGCTGAACGTGGACTTTTGAAAACTTCTCCCTTGTTTTAGACTTTGCCTTGACCTCTGATTGGGCTGTTCCCTGACTCTCCCCTTTAGCTTTGACCTTCATACCCACCAGAAGCTTCTTCTTCATATCCATTTGCAACATTCTTCTCTTGCGAGTGTTTTCTGGACATCCAGCCTCGCTTTCTGCTGGCTCCTGTAATTTCACCTGCTTCTCCTCTACAGCAACTACTCCATCAACACTCACTTCATTGTCATCTGCCTGTTCGTCCTTCCATTCACTATCGAGGTTTTCCTTTGCGCCATGACTAACAGCTGTGGTGTGCTGTTTGCTGCGGCTTCCTCTCTCACCAGTTACTGAATCACTCTGTTCACTGTCCTCGCCATTACTGCTTCTGTCGTCTTCTGCTCTCAATGTTTTGTCAGCCAGGCCTTCATTCTCCACCCCTTCACCACCAGTGTCTCGTTCCTCATCAGTACTCTCTCTGTCTGTATTATGGTCACTATCTTTCTTATCGCCTTTTATCAGGGGAATACCCTTCCTGGTGCTGGGCTTGTCAACCTCTGGGTCAGATGTAGCCACTCCATGGTCAGTGCTATCCTCACTGCTGCTTGTCTCCTCACTTGACTCCTCTGAACTCTCACTGTCCACGTCACTAGGATCACTGCTGACCTTGCTTCTTCCTGTTGGCCTTGTGCTGGAGATTCCATTTTTGTTTTCACTATCTTTAGTCTTTATCTGAGCTGCCTTCTCCTCTTTGTCAGGCTTGCTGGCTTTATTTAACATTTGGGATTTCTTCCCTTTATTCTCATTGCCCTTGCCTTTACTTCCCTCCTCCTCCTCCTCCTCACACTGCCTGGTTGATGTGTGATTGCTGCGTTTACTGTCTGCTGATATGCAGACCTTCAGCTTGTGACCTTTTCCTGGCTCTTCTGCTCTGATCTTCTTTGACTTTAACTCCTCCTTTTCTCCCTTTTTCTCATTGCATTTGTTCTCAATAGTTTTAGGTTCCTTGGCATTAATTTTCCCAGTTTCTCTCAGCTTGTCCACTGGTTGTCTTTTTTTCCCTTTCATTTTGCTTGGGTTTGATTTTCCGTTGTCTTCCCTCCCCATTGTCTGATCGCCCTCTCTGTCAGGGGGAACCAGTTTATTCCCTCTCCTGTCCTCCATCTTACACCTATGCTCTTTTTTCCCTTGAGATCCCGGCGTTTTCTTAAGCTGAGCTGAAAGCTTGTTCTCTGACTTAACCTTGCCATGGCCGGGGCAGGATGACGACGCTCGGCGAGGGCTCGGGTCTGGACTTTGCGAAGCCTTCCTGGAATCTTTCCTGTGATTTTTACTTTTCTCTTGCTGATCCTGTCGTGAGTTCTGGGCTCCACGAGTTGTTTTTCCCTTGGCTGGTGATTTCGGCATTTTCACAGAACGACTGCTGCTTGCAGACTTAAAGACACCTGGAAGCTAGATGCACAGTAAGAAAATGAGAGGTAGTCAGCAACCCAGCAATCTGTTTGGGACAAGGAAGTACTTCACTGTCACTTTCAGGGTCTTATTTATGGACCTCCCAACCTTATGCCAAGCCACAGTTAAGTTAAGGACCCCCTGCGAGGGCATGGGCAGAGGAGTAAACTGCAACAAAGTGGGCAATTGCATTTGAACAGTACCCAAAAGGATGGGGGCATGTTATTTACAATCTCCTTCATACTTGGAGAAGCCATCTCTGCCCACTCTCTTAACATTAGGAAGCAAAAGATTCTCTCTGTCTCCTCATATAGGCAAACATGTGGCCCTCTCTCTCTTTCTCTCACTCCTAATACTGGGGATCTCTGTGGTCTCCAAGTGAGCACTGTATCCTCCCTGACTCCTACTATTGTGGGTCATGTGATGTACCACTTCTCCAAATACTGGGAATATAAATTCTCAGTAATTCCTTACATATGGAGGCAAGGTGGTTTCCCAGTCTTCTGATGCTGTGAGGATACTGGAACACCGGGGAACTGTCTGGGTTTCCTCCAGGTGCTCCAGTTTCTTCCCGTATCCCAAAGGCATGAGGGCTGTAGGTTGATCGATCTCTGTAAAATTGCCCCTAGTGTATAAGGAATAGGTGGAAAAATGGGAAAACATAGAGCTCGTGTGAGTGGGTGATCGATGGTTGGCTTATGTGGGGCAAAATGCCTGTTTCCATGCTGTAAACTCCCCCATCTCCTGAAATGTTAAATCTAACCTTCCACCCACACAGTGTCCTGTGCCTGTGTCACAGTCATTCAATTTGTTTAAGAAGGAACTGCAGATGCTGGAAAATCAAAGGTACACAAAAATGATGGAGAAACTCAGCAGGTGCAGCAGCATCTATGGAGCGAAGGAAATAGGCAACGTTTCGGGACAAAACGTTGCCTATCTCCTTCGCTCCATAGATGCTGCTGCACCCGCTGAGTTTCTCCAGCATTTTTGTGTACCTGTGTCACAGTCACTTCCTTTACTTATTTGTTCACTACTACTAATATAATATTGCCAAATATTTGGAAAACCACTGAACTCTTTCCATCTTCAAACATTGGGGAGCACTCCCTGTTAGTTATGTTTGAAATGTCAATGCATACCAGTATCAAGGAATAGGGAGAGCTCTGCAATGTTACGAGACAGGGAGCGCTTAATTTCTACATTAAGAGACAGAGTAGAATTCTGTCCATATTAAGACACGGAGCCTAGTGTTGCCCAAAATTAGGACATAGGGAGAGTCTGGTGCCTTACATGTAAGTGGCAGACATAGAGATTGATGGCTCTCCATGCCTCATTATATTGGACTCTCTCCTACTCCTTTAAGAGGGTGGCACCTATGTCCTAATATTGGGGAACGCTGCACCTCATCTGATAATATGGACAGAACTGGGCTTATCCAAATGTTGCAGAGCAATGGGCTCTCCACATGTAATGTTGAGAAGTATTGGACTCCTTATACATCCTAATCCTAGTGTACACGGGACGCCCCCATCTCCTAATACTGGGGGCGTCCTCGCTTAACATGGAGGGCACAGGGTTCTCCTTTTCTCTTATTGTATTGGGGAGCTCACGATTCTCAGCATCTTCTAAAACTGGGGAACACTGGACTCTTCCCATCTCTAAACATTGAGCAGCTCTGGATTCATGCTCTTTCACAATATTCATGGGAGATGACCTCTCCCTATTTCCTTACTCATGGACACAAGGTGATTTCCCAGTCTCCTTACACTGTGAGCGGCTATATCTTTTCGATGATCACCAAACTCCTCCCATCTCCTAATATTGAATTAAAGCCACCCACCCATACAGTGCACTATACTTGTATCATCACACATCCTTATTTTATTTGCTAACTGCTCAAAACCATAGTTACAGAGATACTCATCAGTAAACAGACTCTTAGCGTCATCAGAACCCATTTACTATAAACCTACATTAATCCCATTTTTTTATCTCTCCATAATCGCAAGAAATTCCCCCCACATTCCACCCACTCATCTAAGCTCAAGCAGATATTTACAGTGGCCAATTAACCAGCCTACTGGAGGACCAGAGGAAACCCATGTAATCCGCAGGGGAACATGCAAACTCCACACAAACAGCACCCGAGGCCAGGATTGAATCCAGGTCTCCAGCACTACTAGCTCTGTCACAGCATCGTCCCCTGATAAACGACATGGTGAAGCATTGTTTATGATGTAAAAAGGCATTCAAATAAATTACTAAGTGTCACAGGAGAGCACAGTCAACGTGAACATTCACTCAGACAGATAGGAACACTCATTCTCCATTTGAAGGATTCACTATATTCCTATTAACAAAAATGTTAATGACCTGCCACAAATCCTTGTGGAAAAGCAGACATATCCCATTCCTGGTGGAGTTGTATATTCACACATTTACCTGTGAGTCACATCCTATGTTGATGCCGGTAAATAGGCAACGAGTTGGAGTTTGGGAATGGGTGAAGAGTAGACCTCACTCCCACTTCAGGTTGCACGACCACCCCAGGATAGAGGTTGTCTCCAGTGTGCTGCCATCCAAGTGACCTACCCATCAGATGGTTGTGAAGCGATTCGATGTGTGGCGGCTGGAGTTAAATGATATGGTAACAATGATGACGCTGAATAATTCAGATTTATTCACAACCACACACCCAATCATTCAACAACATTTTGACAGCACTAAAACCACTCATTCAGCTATGGAAATTGAAGAAGGAGCAGGTATTCTGTCAGAAGTGATGTTTTTCTGGAGTGAATTGTTTTTTTTTCTCTCATTTTATGGTTGTGAACATGTTTGGAAGTTGGTAAGTTATTGCTGCATTTATATATGTGTAGAAAGGGTAATGTTTCCAAATTAAAGAATATAATGCTAGCCTTCATTCATAGCTCCCATCATTACTGATATTAGATCACTAAGATCAAATATTCATTATTGAGAGAAAAAGTCAATGAAACACATGGTGAGGCTTATCTATTAATATTGCATGGCCCTTTTGTTTAGTAATTGACTGATGTTCATGGGCTTGTGCAGCCTTTAGTTGTTGGGAAATGTGAGCTTTGGAAAGGCTTAAGTGGGAGCTTGTAGAGTCAAACATGGAGTCAAGGAACCAATTCTTATTGAATGTTTCAGCACCAGTCTAAATCCCCAGAGTCAATCTGAGTAACTCCATCCCAGACCCAGCATTCCTCCGCACAGCCAGAACTCCCATTAATCAAAGCCAATCCATTCCTGTAACTATCTCCAACATGCCAGTCTGAACAGTCGCGTCAAACCAGGCTAAATCCACTCAATTGTTTTCAGACTTAAGGGAGACATGCAGAGGTCTTCCCAGAATCCGATGGGATCACTGCTTTTTCTAATATGAATTAATGACTTGGATTTGGAAATGAAAGAATAATTTCAAGGTTTTAAGATGACGCACAGCTTGAAAACCCAGCGAATAGTGAGGATGATAGTAATTGATTTTGGAAACAATAGTACAATTTGCAAAATTAGTTCATGATAAGGAAGGGCAAGGATCATTATCTGTTACTCTATCATAAACTTTACCAATACCATAAAACAAAGCAAATCCCAATATGTTTATATTTTGCTGCAAAAAAACACTCCATAACTAAATATTATTAAAGCTTTTCCTATTTTGTTAGAGATGGGATAAAGAGTATAACAGAAATTATTACTGTGGAGACTTTTTACTATCTTCTATTAACATGAGTATATTTTTAATGCTCTTGAATGATTAAAAATGCAGTTTTGTGCAATAATAGAAACTGAACTATTTATATTCTTTGAATTGAGTTTAATTGTTTCATCAATTTTTAACAACGTCTACATTTTTAATTGAATCGTTATCTTTTTTTAATAGTTTTTTTTTAATTCAGAGACGTTTGCCAATTCACATGTTAGACATAGTGAGTAACTCAGCGGGAGGCAGCATCTCTGGAGAGAAGGTGACGTTTCCAGGCCCTTCTCAGCTAACCCTTCTGCATGTTAACTTCTCCCGGTGGCTAGACGCAAAATCCCCCTGGAGTCCCAATCCGACCTCTCTGTCCTGGGTCTCCTCCATTGCCAGAGTGAGCAACAGCGGAAATTGGAAGAACAGCACCTCATATTCCGCCTGGGGACCTTGCGTCCGGATGGCATTAACATTGAATTCTCCCAATTTTGCTAGCCCTGGCTGTCTCCTCCCCTTCCTTAACCCTCTAGCTGTCTCCTCCCACTCTCCCATCCGCCCGCCCTCGGGCTCCTCCTCCTCCCCTTTTCCTTCCTTCTCCCCCCCCCCCCCCCCCCCCATCCCTCTGAAGAAGGGTTTAGGGCCGAAACGTCGCCTATTTCCTTCGCTCCATAGATGCTGCTGCACCCGCTGAGTTTCTCCAGCAATTTTGTGTACCAAGTCTCTTCAGCAGTTTTGTGGAGTGTGACTTGCTCTCCTGTGGTGGGGTGGGTTGAGTTGAAGGGGGAGATGGTGGGCAAGAAAGCTCATCTGCATTGTACATACGTTGGGTCCTGGTATTCCAAGTTGCAGGGAAAAGATGTTTTAAGGCAATCGTCACAATCTAAGGCCCAAGGCCAGAGGTTATCTTGGTTCTTAGATTCGGTCGTCTACAATCATTAAGGGATTAGTCAGCTGATGTCATTGGGAGGCTGTTTCCTGTTGATGAGTTATGCTGCTGTTTGATAATTTCACAACACTCAAACAGTAGATAATTCATTCATAAACATTAACACTGAACATAGAACATAGGACAGTACAGCACAGAAACAGGCCCTTCAGCACACAGTGTCTGTGCTGAGCATGATGCCAAGTTAAACTAATCTCCTCTACTTGCATGTGATTGATATACCTCCATTCCCTGCATAACCATGTGCCTATCTAAAAGCCTTTTAAATCCCACAACCATCTCTGCCTCCACCACCATCCCTGGTAGTGTGTTCCAGGCATCCACACTCTCTGTGTAAAAAAACCTGCCCCGTACATCCCCTGGAGCTCATCATCACACAAAAATCCTATGTCTAATGCCTTGGCTTCTAGTATTATACCAGTAAAAGTTGTACAATATTGGACCTGATGCCCTGTTGGTCAGCAACTGGCACTAACCAGGTGGCAGTTCTTACTTCTCTGAAAGGTACAGACATGATGATGGAAAGTAGACATTGGTGAGCAAGGAAGAGGTGAATACTAAACCACCTGTAGTCTGTAAAACAGAAAAGGTGGTGGAAAAAGGAATTACTGGAAACAGGAAACAGGAATTACTGGAAAAATTCACCAGGTCAGGCAGTATGTGTGGAGAGAAAAACAAGGTTCTGATGAAAGATCATAGGCCAGAAATATGCACTGCTTCTCTTTACACAGTTCCTGCTTGACCTGCAGAGTATGCTCAGTTTTTCTGTTCTTATTACAGAAGAGATTGTGGGATGGTGTGGGAACAGTATAGGAGATCAGGTATCAACAGGAACTCACCCCTGGCTCTGTGCCGACAATCAGTCAGTCCTAGCACTCAGTCCTCTGGTGGTGAAAGTGGTGAGCCCATGAGCCTGTACATGTACGTCACCAAGCTGACGCTGTTCACACAGGTTGCACAATTCCTCTCCTGCAAGAGAAAGGGATAGGCATCTGAATTATGTGCCTGTCATTGAAAGTGGGTATGAATCGGTAAGTGCACAAGAGTGTGGTGATACACATGAATGAAGGGAGTCTGATACAGAAAACAGTTAGGGTAGGTGGGTGATCAGAGTGTACTGGAGTAGGGTGTAAGTTGAGAGATACAGGTGCTGGATGATAAGATTAAAATGTTTTATTGACCTTGACTATGCATATAAGATCGTAAGACATTTTGCATCACTGTGTCCAAGTCCAAGGTATTTAATTCTTCATGATAACCATGTTTTCAACTTTCCCATTGGTGTCTGATCCTGCACTCATCGTGGCTGCTTGCTCTGTTGGAAGAGGACCTTTTATCTTTGTCTCTGCAATGCATGGTCTTTGTCTGTCAAAAGGGCTTGGGATAATCGTAATTTGTATTCTCAATGCACATTTCCATTGATATACAAATTCAGCTTTCTAATCTCTCATGGAACATTCTTTTGACCAAACTATATTACCTATCCCTCACTTACACTGGGGTTCATTTAGCCAGTGAGGCCTTAGTTACACACAACTGCCTCCATTGGGCACCCCACATCATGGGTATGCCCAACACCAGACGAACAATACAGACATTTTGTTCCAACCTCTGACACAGGGAGAGATTACCATGTGGACTAAGGGAAAAAAAATCAAGGATGTGGTCAAAGCCTTCTTGAGAAAATGCAATTCCTGGGATACCTGTGCATCTTAGAAGAGCCTGTTCTTTAGGGGCTGTATTACCAACTTAAGTGGGAGCAAACCCATTGACAAATTTAAATGCAAAGATAAGATCTTTAAAACTGAGAAATTGCTTGATTGAGAGAAACAGCGGATAAATGGGTGTCCTGGTGACAGATTCATGTGCAAGTTGGAACATTAGAAACAGTGCTGTGGATGAACAGAACTTACAGAAGGCGGGTGAGAGATCAGCCAGGGGAGCATTGGACCATCAAGGCTAAAGGTGACAAAAGCATGCATGAAATATTGTGAAACATCAGCGAGCGCACTCATAAAGCATTGGCAAGTATTCAACAATGGATTACTTATAATGCTTCAGATACTGTGTAACGCAGAGATGCTTATTTATTTTAATTGGTAAAAGTAGACTGAAAGGAAATATGATCCAAGTTTCAAAGTAACTCACTGATGGGTGAAGGAGGGTGAAGGGAAAACAGACAAGTATGGCCCTCTGCTAAAAACATGAGCTATGTTTAAGCTTCTTTGACCTGAACGTGTGCCTGAGGAACTGGTGCACGGGGCAGGGATTTAGATTCTTAGATCACTGGGATCTGTTTTGGGGTAAGGGGGAACTGTACAAAAGGGACAGATTGCATCTTAACAGGTGTGGGACCAGCATTCTGGCAGGCAGGTTTGCCACAGCTACACGGGTGGCTTTAAACAGAATAAGAGGGGTGGGGTGTCGAATGGGATAGTGGAGGATGGAGTTAAAGGGAAAGGGTTTCTTAAATGTGTGAGCGTAGAGACCGAGGAGTGTAAAATGAGGGTAGAAGCAATAGGTAGCAAGATGCAAAGTAAAAGTGGCAGGCAGACAAAACCCGGGCAAAAATCAAAAAGGGCCACTTTTCAACATAATTGTATAAGGGGTAAGAGTGTTGTAAAAACAAGCCTGAAGGCTTTGGGTCTCAATGCAAGGAGCATTCGTAATAAGGTGGATGAGATGAATGTGCAGATAGCTATTAATGACTATGATATAGTTGGGATCACGGAGACATGGCTCCAGGGTGACCAAGGCTGGGAGCTGAACATCCAGGGATATTCAATATTCAGGAGGGATAGAGAGAAAGGAAAAGGAGGTGGGGTAGCATTACTGATTAGAGAGGAGATTAATGTAATGGAAAGGAAGGACATTAGTTTGGAGGATGTGGAATCGGTATGGGTAGAGCTGCGAAACACTAAGGGGCAGAAAACGCTGGTGGGTGTTGTGTACAGGCCACCTAACAGTAGTAGTGAAGTTGGAGATGGTATCAAACAGGAAATTAGAAATGCGTGCGACAAAGGCAAAACAGTTATAATGGGTGACTTCAATCTACATATAGATTGGGTGAATCAAATTGGCGGGGTGCTGAGGAAGAGGATTTCTTGGAATGTATGCGGGATAGTTATCTAAATCAACATGTAGAGGAACCAACGAGAGAGCAGGCTATTTTAGACTGGGTATTGAGTAATGAGGAAGGGTTAGTTAGCAATCTTGTTGTACGTGCCCCCTTGGGCAAGAGTGACAATAATATGGTTGAGTTCTTCATTAGGATGGAGAGTGACATTGTTAATTCAGAAACAATTGTTCTGAACTTAAAGAAAGGTAACTTTGAGGGTATGAGACGTGAATTGGCCAAGATTGACTGGCAATTAATTCTAAAAGGGCTGATGGTGGATATGCAATGGAAGACATTTAAAGACTGCATGGATGAACTACAAAAATTGTTCATCCCAGTTTGGCAAAAGAATAAATCAGGGAAGGTAGTACATCCGTGGATAACAAGTGAAATCAGGGATAGTATCAAAGCGAAGGATGATGCATACAAATTAGCCAGAAAAAGCAGCATACCGGAGAACTGGGAGAAATTCAGAGACCAGCAGAGGAGGACAAAGGGCTTAATTAGGAAAGGAAAAATAGATTATGAAAGAAAACTGGCAGGGAACATAAAAACTGACTGCAAAAGTTTTTATAGTTTTTATAGAAAAGAAAGAGATTAGTTAAAACAAATGTAGGTCCCTTGCAGTCAGAAACAGGTGAGTTGATCATGGGAAACAAGGATATGGCGGACCAATTGAATAACTACTTTGGTTCTGTCTTCACTAAGGAAGACATAAATAATTCGCTGGAAATAGCAGGGGACCGCGGGTCAAAGGAGTTGGAGGAATTGAGTGAAATCCAGGTTAGCCGGGAAGTGGTGTTGGGTAAATTGAATGGATTAAAGGCCGATAAATCCCCAGGGCCAGATAGGCTGCATCCCAGAGTACTTAAGGAAGTAGCTCCAGAAATAGTGGATGCATTAGTAATAATCTTTCAAAACTCTTTAGATTCTGGAGTAGTTCCTGAGGATTGGCGGGTAGCAAACGTAACCCCACTTTTTAAGAAGGGAGGGAGAGAGAAAATGGGGAATTACAGAACAGTTAGTCTAACATCGGTAGTGGGGAAACTGCTAGAGTCAGTTATTAAAGATGGGATAGCAGCACATTTGGAAAGTGGTGAAATCATTGGACAAAGTCAGCATGGATTTACGAAAGGTAAATCATGTCTGACGAATCTTATAGAATTCTTCGAGGATGTAACTAGTAGCGTGGATAGGGGAGAACCAGTGGATGTGGTGTATCTGGACTTCCAGAAGGCTTTCGACAAGGTCCCACATAAGAGATTAGTATGCAAACTTAAAGCACATGGCATTCAGTATTGATGTGGATAGAGAACTGGCTGGCAAACAGGAAGCAAAGAGTAGGAGTAAACGGGTCCTTTTCACAATGGCGGGCAGTGACTAGTGGGGTACCGCAAGGCTCAGTGCTGGGACCCCAGCTATTTACAATATATATTAATGATCTGGATGAGGGAATTGAAGGCAATATCTCCAAGTTTGCGGATGACACTAAGCTGGGGGGCAGTGTTAGCTGTAAGGAGGATGCTAGGAGACTGCAAGGTGACTTGGATAGGCTGGGTGAGTGGGCAAATGTTTGGCAGATGCAGTATAATGTGGATAAATGTGAGGTTATCCATTTTGGTGGCAAAAACAGGAAAGCAGACTATTATCTAAATGGTGGCCGACTAGGAAAAGGGGAGATGCAGCGAGACCTGGGTGTCATGGTACACCAGTCATTGAAAGTAGGCATGCAGGTGCAGCAGGCAGTGAAGAAAGCGAATGGTATGTTAGCTTTCATAGCAAAAGGATTTGAGTATAGGAGCAGGGAGGTTCTACTGCAGTTGTACAGGGTCTTGGTGAGACCACACCTGGAGTATTGCGTACAGTTTTGGTCTCCAAATCTGAGGAAGGACATTATTGCCATAGAGGGAGATTGCAGAGAAGGTTCACCAGACTGATTCCTGGGATGTCAGGACTGTCTTATGAAGAAAGACTGGATAGACTTGGTTTATACTCTCTAGAATTTAGGAGATTGAGAGGGGATCTTATAGAAACTTACAAAATTCTTAAGGGGTTGGACAGGCTAGATGCAGGAAGATTGCTCCGGATGTTGGGGAAGTCCAGGACAAGGGGTCACAGCTTAAGGATAAGGGGGAAATCCTTTAAAACCAAGATGAGAAGAACTTTTTTCACACAGAGAGTGGTGAATCTCTGGAACTCTCTGCCGCAGAGGGTGGTCGAGGCCAGTTCATTGGCTATATTTAAGAGGGAGTTAGATGTGGCCCTTGTGGCTAAGGGGATCAGAGGGTATGGAGAGAAGGCAGGTACGGGATACTGAGTTGGATGATCAGCCATGATCATATTGAATGGCGGTGCAGGCTCGAAGGGCCGAATGGCCTATTCCTGCACCTAATTTCTATGTTTCTATGATCCTAATCACTAACGAGTGTCACTTAGTTGGGGTATGTTTTTTTCTTCTGTGGTAGGTATTAGGGAATTGATTAGTTGATTCAGGAAATAGTTGAATGAGGGTGACAATTATGGTACATTGCGCTATGTTATATCTATAGTGCAGAGACAGACCATCCAGCCCAGCTGGTCTAGTAGAAAGGCCTAGTGTCCAAAGGAATGCCATATTATGGCTTGAGAATTGCTGAACAGATACCGGATAACTTCAACAAATGGATTGCAGTTCCTCAGCAGGATTCTGGTGCTCCATTTGCCTAAATTGGACATGCTTATCAATAGACTAAAGCTGCAATAGGTTTTATATATAAAAGTGCATGTTTTAAGCTGCATAATAATCGTTAGTATGGTAGAAAATCAGGGAACAGAGTCTTAATAATACAAATTGGTAACCAAAGCATTAGGAGGACTATGGACACAAAGATTTCTTACAATTCTAATGTATTGTTCATTTTCCGTTTATTATTAAGATAAAGAATATTAGTGCAGAGGAACGCACATTGGTGTCAAGTACATCAGGGTCAGAAACTAACCTGCAATTAGTTATGGAGATGGAATGTCAAAACTACAGCTATGACAAATGAGGTAACCTCACACCCCCCCTTTCCTCCTTTACTCTGTTCCCATCTCCTCCCAGGCTCCATTCATCTGGTCAACTTGCGATGCTAATGTTTGAATTCCATAAAGGTGGAGATTTTGAAGGAGCCATTTTGAAGGATTCCATATTGATCTTCAGTCAGAGGTTGGTGAATTTGTGGAATTCGTTGCCACAGAAGGCTGTGGAGGCCAATCAGTGGATATATTTAAGGCGGAGATAGATACGTAGATTCTTAATTAGTACGGGTGTCAGAGGTTATAGGGAGAAGGCAGAAGAATGGGGTTAGGAGGGTGAAATGGATCAGGCATGATTGAATGGCGAAGTAGACTTGATGTGCCAAATGGCCTAATTCTACACCTATCACATATGATCTTATGATCCCTTTGCATGCTGATGCCATATTGTTGGACAGGGCTTCAATCATAAAATGGTCCATGACGTAGTCCTATCCTATTTTGTTTCTCACCTTAGTTTAGCATATCTTCTGCTAACAGTTGTTTGAGGTCATGCATGTCCCTGTAATGATCCTGTTACCTCTGTTCCTTTAACAGTATCCTATTAATCTGTTCTTCAAATGGACACATCCCAAACCCAAATGCAAGCAATATTTAATAAACCAGCTTTGTGCATTGGGGTGGGCAAGGGTTAGATTGGGTGACACAAAGGCAGATGGAGTATTAATCAAACCAAATAAAAGTTCATTTTTACACCGCCTCATATCAAAGCATAATCACTGCTCATCTTCTATGTAATTTTTTATTTCCCATCAAAGGGACTCATGTTATTGTTTTGTACAAAAGCCGGCTCCTCTGACTGTGCAACATGTCCTCGGCGCTGGACTCAAGTGTCAGCTATAGGCCCAGCTTCCACAATTGAAGGATCTTCTAACTCAGACATTGTTCAGACATGGCTGGAAACTTCACATTGGAAATAAAATGGATGTGGAGAGTCCAGAACAGGAGTGCATGCAGGTAGCAAGCCTCTATGAAAACATGTTTAAAAATGTGGTTCAGGTAAGACCAAACATCATAGAGCTTTATGATCTTTGGATAAGACTAAAGGGCCTGTCCCACTTTCACGACCTAATTCACGACCTTTTTTACTCGTGGACATTTTTCATCCGGCTAGAAATATGCCCCGACCTACTTGGTGCCATGAGTACCCACGACTAGCATCACGACCTACCTACAACCTACCTACGATCTCGTGACGACCATTGTGTGAGTATGAGTCAAGGGCAAACTCGGCAGAGGTCGTGAATTAGGTCATGAAAGTGGGACAGGCCCTAAAGCAGATGATGTTGCTGAGAATGAGATTCTATGGGACCTGTACTGCCAGCTAAAGGCAGGAGCTGATTTTTCCAGTTGCTTTACATCTAACCTTGATATCTGAGATAAAGTGGTCATGAAGCCATACTTTACAAAATAGGCCCTTTGGCCTAATTTGTCCATGCCGTTCACGTGTCTAGCTGAGCTAATCCCATTTGCCTGTATTTGGTTCAGATCTCTCTAAACGTTTCCTATCCATCGATTTGTTCAAATGTCTTTGATCAATGTATTTGTTCAAATGTCTTTGCCAAATGTCATAAGATGACGCAAAGCTGGGTGGCAGTGTGAACTGTGAGGAGGATGCTATGAGAATGCAGTTTAATTGGACAGGTTGGTGAGTGGGCAGATGCAGTTTAATGTAGATAAATGTGAGGTTATCCACTTCGGCAGCAAAAACAGGAAGGCAGATTATTATCTAAATGGTGTCAAGTTGGGAAAAGGGGAGGTACAATGGGATCTGGGGGTCCTTGTTCATCAGTCAATGAAAGTAAGCATGCAGGTACATCAGGCAGTGAAGAAAGCGAATGGCATGTTGGTCTTCATAACAAAAGGAGTTGAGTATAGAAGCAAAGAGGTCCTGCTGCAGATGTACAGTACTAGTTGTACTCGTGAGACCACACCTGGAGTATTGTGTGCAGTTTCGGTCTCCAAATTTGTGGAAGGACCTTCTTGCTAATGTGGGAGTGCAGCATAGGTTCACAAGGTTAATTCCCGGGATGGCGGGACTGTCATATGCTGAGAGAATGGAGTGGCTGGGCTTGTATACTCAGTTTAGAAGGATGAGAGGGCATTTTATTGAAACATATAAGATTATTAAGGGTTTGGACACCCTAGAGGCAGGAAACATGTTCCCGATGTTGGGCGAGTCCAGAACCAGGGGTCACAGTTTAAAAATAAGGGGTAAGCCATTTAGAACAGAGATGAGGAAACACTTTTTCACACTGAGTTGTGAGTCTGCGGAATTCTCTGCCTCAGAGAGCGGTGGAGGCAGAGTGGAAGGGAAGGGAGGAACCGCTTTTGGTCGCCTCCTCGACAGAGGGGCGACTTTTTTCATGTTGCCTCCCTCTTGGCCTAACAGCATGGATTGGAGCAGCCTTTCCCAGAGACGAGCTTCAGCAGCAGGCGCAGCGTGGACTTTTTCCATCGCGGAGCGGGCGAACCCTTGCCGGGGGTCACCAGAGAGGAGTGCTCCGATCGCTGGCCTGGTGACTTTAGCATCATGGGGCGGTGGTCTGCAGAGCTTCTAGCCGCAGGCGTGGCATGGACTTACCATCCGGGTCCCTTGCCGGGGATCGCCAGAGAAGAGCTCCGACCACTGGCCTGCGGCCTATAACATCCAGAGGCCGCGATCTCCAGTAAGAAAGTGCCGATTTGGGCAATCCAAGCCACAGAGTGTGTTCAACTGTCCCGACATCGGAGTTTGGATCATCCCGAAAAGAGGGCCTGTACACTGGGCCGTCCGTAGTGGCGACTACGGAGGGTTCATGGCCCCGACCACTGGCTGAACTTTGTTGCCTTCCACCACAGTGATGAATGCTGTGGTGGATATTTGTGTTCAATCTTATTGTTTGTGGTGTGTTCGTTTGGGTGTATCACTGCTGGCAAATTCATTTTACTGCACCTTCGGGTACATGTGATGAAAAAAATTGACTTTGACTTCTAGTCAGGCTGTTCCTGTACAGCTCCAAGTTCAAGAGGCTACTAGCTCATAAACCGTTTTAACTTGGAAACATTTTGCCAGTTCTTCATTATCACTGGGACTAAATCCCAAAACATCATAGGGAACTGCAACAGTATCATCACTAGAAAGATACAACAATTTAAGGCTCACTATTACCTTCTTGTGGGTGATCAGGAATGGACAGTACATGTTGGCCTTGTCTGTGACATCCATATCCCAAGAATGGTTCCAAAGATAAGAATCTATGGAGAGGGACAATCTGCACCTGTGTATAGGTTATATTTCCTTTTGATGCAGAAGGAGGCCAATCGACCTGGTGTCTCTCAGAAGGGCCAGAAACATTCAAACGGCTCTCAGAATGCTGAAACAGAGATACATGGCACACAGAAAGGGGACATGATACTCATACATTTTGCACCACTGATAGAAGCATAGACACACACATAGATAGAGAGACGCCACATACGTTTTTGCCTTTATTGCCGACAAGGAAACTCTGTACACATACAGTCAGGAATTTTCAGAGATGTAAGAATTATAGAAGTGGCTTCAGAGACATTTCATATGTATAATAGGATACAACACACCTACAAATGGCACCATTCTGCATAGGCTAGGAGTTATATCCTATCAGTAAAGATGTTCACTAATTATTGTCTCTCATTGAGTTCTGTTTACAAATCCTCAAACAATGAAGTAATCCCTGCTTACATCTTAACCCTAACCCTAATGCAACAAGTCTTGATCGACATTCACTCTTCAGGTGATACAACATTTGCACACAAAGGCCATCTTTGATGATGAAATCCAACCATCTCCAAGTGAAGTTCAATGGGAACATGGTTGATGAAATCCCACCATCAACATCGTGCTTCATGTGTAAATCGTGCCTGCGCCCCTCATGCCATCCACTTATGACAGGATGTTGCAGACAACAGGACCTTCCAAGGTAATATTCATCATGTTCATTCCTCATATCCAGACATTTGCCATCCCATCTGATAGGAGTAGTCTTTCGCTAGCGTGGTAACAGCCACAGGAGGGTGACTGCACCATAGTAGTTAGCCAAGCTACCTGAACAACTGAGTTATACAGTCGTACAGCACGGAAACAGGCCCTTTAGTCCAACTCATCCATGTCGATCAAAATGCTTAACTAAGCTTGTCTTATTCGTCTGTATTTGACCCCCTATACCTTTAAACCTTTATCCATCACAGGAATGTTTTCTTTTCCATTACTGTTTATATAGCAACGTTCATACTGATGTGAAATAGAGGCACTTGTTAATTAAAAGTCTTTATTTCCATCAGTCAAGTGCCAAGAATATAATTACTAGAGCAAATGGAAAGTCTGTGGAGCATCTTAGGAGATGGCAGAGGATAATTTAGAAAGCTCTCACCCATTCGAATTCTTGAGGCTCTGTAGCCTCATTTGAATGATGATTTGGACAGCAGAGGCATTATGGATGACCCCACTAAATCACGACAACCAGCAGTGATCACCCTTCTTCTACTCTATTGCAATAAGCAAATGCAACTGTTGGCGGTTTTTCAGGAGTTGTGTGTCGCATGTTAGATAGGTGAACATATATCTCTCATCTTCCAGGAGTGGATACTTTACACCACTTGGTGGAATAATATGGTGAATGTTCCCCACCTTTGCATTGAGAAATTCATGGCGAATTATTGCATTGACTTCAAATATGAAACCCAAATCAATGAGCAACTCAGTGGGTCAGTCAGCAACTGTGGAGTGAAATGGACAATGCTGAGCCTCCATAATTTGTTTTTTGCTCAAGTGTCCATCACCTGCAATCTCTTGTGTCTCCATTTTACTGATTTGCTGCAAAATCTCCTCAAAGTATGCCCACGTTGAAGTTCTCCTCCTCTTTCCACGGTGGGTTTTTCCAGCCCTTTGTTTTCTGCTCATGATTCCAGTACTTGCAGTCTATTGTGTCTCCAAACCCAAACCCATGTTGGCTCTGCTACGTGATACAATGCAACTGTTAATGTGATGTAATAATATGTTTGTAAGTAGTATACGCTGAGGATCTAACATTGAGAAACTATACCCATCTGCTAAACCTATTCATTTCACATCAATCATGAAATGGATACTTATGGTCATGCAACACAAAGCATTTCACTGTGACATGTCACCTGTGATAATAAGGTATAATTCATTCATACATTCATGCTCCCTCATGTCCCGTGCCAACTCCTTACTCAATAGCTTCCTCTGAATCCTGCTTAACAAAGATTATCTGCAAAGACGGATGGCTACAGTACCTTTCGTGGATTGGTTGCATTGTCCTTGCGAACATTTCTGCCACCTCCCCAGCCTCAGGAGGTGGAGGTGCAGTGGTCCAGTGGCCACTTGGTAAATGCTGGAGGGAACAGTGCAGTTATAGGTTTGTGGGGCCAGTTATTGTGGGGAAAAAATCAAATAAAACTGCAAATCTAATCAATATAATATAATAAACACTCCAGCTCTAGCCTTTGTTTGCAATTTTGCAATTACTTTGATTTGTAAATGTAATCAATTACATTTTTGGATGGGCTATGCAAAAGCTCATCTTTCAATGGGCCTACTGTATGTGCTTTAAATGCCAGCGTCAATCTTTAGTCCCAGCCTGTCACTGCTTAGATACATCATTTGGAATAGCACAAACTATAGTGCAACATTCCATCAACTTACTGCAATCATTTTAGTTCTACTCCAATCACATGGCTCTGCCTTTTAACAGTAAAAGTAATCACAGAAAGTATCTTTCATGAGATTGGTGTTTGGTGATTACATCAAGGTTATGGAATTTTCAATTTTAACACATCAATCACAGAAGGTGCCTTAAAGAATCCTTAATTAACTTGCATGTCTGCAATCTGTGAGGATTCTTAATGAATGGGAGCGGTAGAGCTGTTGCCTTACAGTGCCAGAGACAGGGCTGCCAACATTGGGTGAGAGTTGGGAGTGAGAAATTGCGAGAGACCAAGCCCAAGGGAGCATAGCGACTGGGGGGGAGGGGTGTCCCCCTCCCATTGGTACGGAACATTTGCATTTTTCAGGTTGAAATTGTGCAGTATGGTGCATGCTGTAGCGAGTCTTTTAGATTACACTTGAATGCAATATATATGCTTTAAATTGGATTGGAGCATTTTTGAAAGATGGGAGGCTGTGACTGATCACTGGCCTTGGGGGTACCTGGTGAGGGACTGGAGCAACCGAGTGGGGAGAGGGCGTGGAAGAAGGGTGTCCCCCTCCCAGGGTAGGGACTTTTTGAAATTTGATGTATTAAAATCATGTTTTAGTGCACTGTAGAAGTATGATTTCAATGTTTTTTGTATGAAGTATTTTTAAGAGGTAACTTTTTAAGGGGTAACTTTATCCACACAAAGGGTGATGGGTGTATGGAACAAGCTGCCAGAGGAGGTAGTTGAGGCAAGGACCATCCCAAACATTTACGAAAAAGTTAGACTGATACATGGATAGGACAGGTTTGGAGGTATGGACCAAAGGCAGGTAGCGTAGCTAGGACATGTTGGCGAGTGTGGGCAAGTTGCGCCGAAGGGCCTGTTTTCACACTGTATCACTATGACTACATTATACCTCCACCATACATGAATGCTTCAAAATCAAGTGATCGAGTTTTATTGCCATATACTCAAGCTTAGAAACATAGAAAATAGGTGCAGGAATAGGCCATCGCCCCTTCGAGCCAGCACTGCCATTCAATATGATCATGGCTATTCATCTAAAATCAGTACCTCTTTCCTGTTTTTTTCCCCATATCCCTTGATGTCGTTAGCCCCAATAACTAAATGTAACTCTCTTGAAAACATCCAGTGAATTGGCCTGCACTGCCTTCTGTGGCAGAGAATTCCACAGATTCACAACTCTCTGCGTGAAGAAAGTTTGTTCTCATCTCAGTCCTAACTGCCCCCCCCCTTTATTCTTAAACTGTGACCCATGGTTCTGAACGCCCCCAACATCGGGAACATTTTTCCTGCAGTTACAGTAAGTGAAAATCTAGCAGGCAAGCAGGATGCTTTCACCAACCACCCCCATTTGAAGTCCACTATCTTCCACCGTATCTACCCAGTGCTTGGTACTTACTTCCAGCAGCCACTGGTTGTCCTCCAGGATGCACCGAGCCGCAGCCTGATCCATGCCGGTCACCTGGGCGAATTCGGCACAGAGACTCTCACGGCAGCGGCGCAACGCTTCGACGCCTCCGACGGCCCGGGACTCTTGCACTGAGGCTGCTCCATGGCCGGAGCTGCAGTGAGCGACTCGCCAGCCCGGCAAACACTCGCCAGCCCCGCTCCCCGTCCACATCTGTCCCCGCCGCTGCTTCTGCTTCCAACACCCGCGGCCCATGCAGTTGATATGAGTTTTGAAATTTTCGTTGATCACAGAATTTCTCACAACAGAGCGAGAGAAATTTGTGATCAGCGTGAGAATTTGGTGAAATGCGTGATTCTCACGCTCAATGCATGGGAGTTGGCAGCCCTGCCTCTCTCCCTCCTCCCCCCCCTCTCCCCCCTCTCTCCCTCCTCTCTCTCTCCCCTCTCTCTCCACCTCTCTTTCTCTGCCCCCTCTCTCTCCCTCCCTCACTCTCTCTCTCAATCCTCTCTCTCTCCCTCTCTCTCTCTCCCTCTCCCTCCCTCTCTCCCTCCCTCTCTCTCCCCCCCCATCTCCCCCTCCCTCCCCTCCCCCTCCCTCTCTCTCTCTCTCTCCTCCCCCCCCCTCTCTCCTCTCTCTCTCTCTCTCCCTCTCTCTCTCTCTCTCTCTCTCTCTCTCTCTCTCTCTCTCTCTCTCTCCCTCCCACTCCCTCCAAACTCTCTCTCCCCCCTCTCTCTCTCTCCCCCACCTCTCTCCTCTTTCCCCCTCTCTCTTCCCCTCTCTCTCTCTCCTCTCTCTCTTCTCTCCCTCCCACCTCACTCTCATCCCTCTATCACCTCTCTCTCTCCCCCTTCTCTTCCGTTCTCTCTCCTCTCAAAACCCTCTCTCTCCCCTTCTATCTCTCCCCTCCCCCTCTTTCCCCTATCTCTCTCTCTCCCCTCCCTTTCTTCTCTCTCTCCTCTTCTCTCTCTCTCTCTCTTCTCCTCTTCTTCCTTCTCTTTCTCATCCCCTCTCTATCCCTCCCTCTCTACCTCTCTACACTCTCCCCTCTCTCTCTCTCTGTCTCTCCTCTCACCCCTCTCTCTTCCACCCCTCTCTCTCTCATCTCTCTCTCCCCCATTTCTCCACTCCCCTTTCTCCCTCCAACCCCACTCTCCCCTCCCTCTCTCTCTCCCCCCTCTTTCCCTCTCCTCTGTCTCTATCTCCCCCCATCTCTCTTTCCCTATCTCTCTCTTTTACCACCCCCTCTCTCCCCATTCTCTCCTACCCTGTCCACCCCCCTCTCTCTACCTCTCACCCCTCTCCCCCCCCTCTCTCTCTCCCCCCTCACACCTCACTCTCCCCCCTCTCTCTCTCCCCTACCTCTCTCCCTCCATTCACACCCCCCTCTGTCTCTCTCCTCTCACCTCCCTCTCTCTCCCCCCACTATCTCCCTGTCTCCTTCCCCTCTGTCTCTCTCCACCTCCCTTTGAGAGTCTGTCCCTTCGGCACAGAGACTCTCGCGGCAGCGGCACTACCGACGCCCCGGAACTTGCACTGGGGTGCTCCATGGCTGGAGCTGCAGCGTCAGCGCCGCAAACACTCGCAAGTCCCGGCTCCCCGCGCCTGTTCCCGCCGCTGCTTCTGCTCCCATCCCTCCCGCAGCCCCTGCTCTCCAACACCCGCGGACCATGCAGTTTATCCGAGTTTTGAAATTTTCGTTGATCACAAAATTTCTCACCACTGAGCGTGAGAAATTTCTGATCAGCGTGAGAGATTGCTTGAGGGCGTGAGTCTCACGCTCAAAGCGTGAGAGTTGGCAGCCCTGCAGAGACACGGGTTCGATCATGACTATGGGGCTGTTTGTACGGAATTTGGCCGTTCTCTCTATGACTGCATAGGTTTTCACCGGGTGCTTGCGTTTCCTCCCATATTCCAAAGACGTACAGGTTTGTAGGTTAATTGGCTTTGGTAGAATTATAAATTGTCCCTAGTGTGTCGGATACTGTTGGTACACGGGGCGGCGTGGACTCCGTGGGCCAAAGGGCCTGTTTCCGCGCTGTATCTCTAAAGAAACCACAAGATCCCGCTGGATTGTCATGAGACTGGTCTGATCTCTCCTGGAACTGATACTGAGAAATATATTCTGCACTTTGCATCTTCTCTTTTATGTTACATGTCATACTTGAGCTTGGCACTGTGTTTTGTATACTATTATCCGATCTGATTGGATAACATGCAAAAAGAAGCATTCCACTGTACCTCAGTGTATGTGACCATAATAAACCAAAACCTTACTTACCGTGCCACATGCACCATTCACTGAGGTAGAGGAAGGAGGCGAGTCTCCTAAACTCAAACATTGCATGCTATACTGCACCCTTGGTGGTGCAACATTGACTGCTGTGGCATCTGGGATGTTGCCGGGTCGACAATGACTACAGCAGCACTTGCAGTAGGGTGAACTCACGTGATGTGGTTGATTTATTATGAGACAATAGTGATGAGATGGTCCGGATCCACGTGGGGCACAGTTCCTCATTATCAGTGAGGAAGCGCTGGCTATCTAAGGTTTGTCCCAGTGTATCACTCTGGGCTCAAGAGGAGGTGCTGGTGATCTTAGGCTTCTTCCAAGCCTGTGAAAAGAGGTACAGTTAGTAGGGAGTCTTCCATTTTCTCTCCCTTTCTGTCCCTCCCTGACACTTCCTCCGTTCTCTGTTGCATATTCAGCTAACCCTGCACACCCGGCAGTGTCCATTATAGGCGCACCCACTGAAAGACGTTGCTAAGCATGGGAATGACAATGCAGTTCACCCAAAGTCATTGTGGTCAATAGTAGCAGGCCTCAGAATCAACAGACAGCTTCCTGAGTGTTCAGGAGAGAATCTCGTGTAAAATGTGTGAGTGGCCATTTAAGTCATGCTAGTTTACACTGAACTGTGAAATCATGGTTCTGCAAGGATTAACAAACCATTTATCAGATTTGAAACAACAATTTAATTTTTGCTATCAACGAACAGAAGTTGGATTCCCATCACACCAGGGACATTCTACATGACAAATGGGCAAGCACACTGAACAGTCTGTTTTTTCATCTAGCCTTATTTATCAGGGGGGGGAATTGTACCACTCTAAATAAAAACACTTTTCAATCACGCTTTGTGTTTGCTGATGTGTCTGGCACCAGCTCTTGGCAATTTGCTCTATTGATAACAACTCACAAAAATAAGATTGTTAAGTGGCTTTCTCCCTGAGTCAGCACTTGTGATTGGGGCAACAGGCCTGCTATTTGAATGTCAATGGAAGCATCTTAGAACAGTGATAGCGTTGACTCATTGTTTGGTTCATCACCACTCTCAAATGCTTTCACTCCCCCTGCTGCAGCCAAGCTTGTTCAGAATTGGCAGATTAGCTCTGCATGTACAGCTTGTGTAACCAGATTTTCAGGCATCTCTGACATTGAAAATGTACTTTGCTCAGATGTCTTCAATTCAAACTTTTGAAAGAAAATTGGGTTAATTCTTCAATGGCAAGAATCCATAACACGTTTGAAGTGAACATTTGAAATTCCATGAATAATTGAACGTTTAACAGTGACACATTCAAGCAGGATTCTCTTCATTCAGGCCCAAATAGAGGTAGACTAGGACTTCCACTTTTCCTCTGACCCCCCCCCCCCCCCAGATCCATCAGCTTAGATATTTCATATGTCCAATTGCCAACATGGAGTCCTCCTAAGCTTTGCCGACCTAGACCCACTGCAGTTCGCCTACAGAGCCAACCGATCCACAGAGGACGCAGTCTCAACAACACTGAACCTCGTACTGTCACACCTCGATCGGAAAAATACTTATGCCAGGATCCTCTTCATAGACTTCAGCTCTGCTTGTAATACAATCATTCCGCAGCAGCTGGTGGAGAAGTTGGAGCTATTGGGGGTTGATGCTGCCACATGCAACTGGGTCCTGAACTTTCTGTCGCAACGGCAGCAGACAGTCAGGGTGGGCAGTAGGACATCAAAAACCATAGCCGTGAGCACTGGCTCACCCCAAGGCTGTGTCCTAAGCCCCCTGCTGTTTAGTCTGCTGACACACGACTGTACTGCTAGACTTAACAACAACTTCATCAACAAGTTCGCTGATGACACAACAGTGGTGGGTCTCATCAGTGACAATGATGAATCGGCGTACAGGATGGAGGTGGAGCTGCTCACAGGTTGGTGCAAATCTCACAACCTCATTCTTAACATGGGAAAAACTAAGGAGATGGTGGTTGACTTCAGGAGGGCGGGGAAACAACACTATACACCTCTGCACATCGATGGAGCTGATGTGGAAAGGGTCAGCAGCGTTAAGTTCCTAGGACTACATCTGTCTGATGACCTGACATCCATGGCCAACACCACAGCACTGGTCAAGAGAGCCCAGCAGCGACTACACCCTCTCCGAAGACTACGAAAAGCAGGTCTCCCCACTACACACCTACGGACTTTTTATAGGGGGACAATCGAGAGCACATTGACCTACGGCATCACTTCCTGGTTCGGGAGCTGCAAGGCGTACGAACGGCACCAACTAGACAGGATTGTGAAGACCGCCAGCAGGATTATTGGTGCTCCACTCCCTTTACTGCTGGACATATACAGGAAGAGATGTATCAGCAGAGCCATCTCCATCATCAAAGACCCCTACCACCCATCGCATGACATTTTCTCCATCCTGCCATCTGGGAAGAGGTACAGGAGCATTAGCTGCAAAACCAGCAGGATGCTCCTCAGCTTCTTCCCACAGGCTATAAGACTGCTAAACGGACTTTGCCCCCTGCCAAAGTATCGCGCACCAACCACCAACCTGGACACACTGCAGCAGAGCCACTGTTGTGCCGCTGCCGATCGGAACGCCTGTTGAATGTTTAGTAGAGTGTTAAATTTGTTCATGATACATGTATTTTTATTTCTATTTATTTTTAATGCACACTGAATGGACACTGGTTGAGCAACGTTTTTTTGTTTCCTCTGGGTATGTGAATACTCAGGAAATTACAATAAAGATATACAAATTGCCAAGAATAAGGTTTCTGCAATATCAAAAGAGAAAACAAGATTTAATGGAACATCAACCAAGTTCTACCGCGGGCGTGGTGGCGACTTACCATCACCCCTGGAGGGGAGCTTCGACCGCCGACCCTGCGGTCTGCGGTGCTTCTGACTGCGGCGCGGCGGGAACTTTAAACTTTAAATCTTCGACTGCCGGCCTGCGGCCTACACCAACTTAAAGCCGCGGTCTCTGGTGGGGAAGAGCCGACTCTGGACTTACCTGGACTTGTACCTTGTCCTTTTACCATCTGGACGCCCGCAGCAACGGCTGCGGAGGGTTGAGGTCCCGACCACGGGGGGAAATGGAGGAGGACTGGCCAAATTGGGTGCCTTCCACCACAGTGATGAATGCTGTGGTGGATGTTTATGTTAAATTTTTATTGTGTTCTGTGTGTGTTCTTTATAATTGTACCGCTGCTGACATATTCATTTCACTTGCACTTATGTGCAATGTGACAAATAAACCGTATTGTATTGTATTGTATTGTATCATGCAGAGAGAAAGGCAAATCTAATCTTACTTCAGTCATGGCAATAATTTTCAAGGTTTTTAGTAGGCTTCTAAGTAGAAGCCACAACTAGAGCTTCTGTATAATAAACACATCATTAAAATATGTCATCCTAGAATGCATGCTTTAATTTACTTGAGAAATACATAAAAAATACATAAAAGCTACAAGCGATGGTTATTTTGTACAATGCAAGATTGAAGAGACATTGAGAAGAAAAGTTGTGAAAGTGTGACTCATAACCACCACATAGTCATGCAATTATGCAGACTTGAAACACTCTTTTTGGTCTACCTTGTCCATGCCAACCAAAATGTCCTTCTGTGAAAGTCCCATTTGCCTCCATTTGGTAGACATCCCTTTAAGCTTTTCCTATGCATGTACCTGTCCAAATACATTTCAAATCAAAGGAAGTAGACTTGAGAATACATGGCAGCATCTCCCAGAAGAGTGCGTGAAAGAAATGATTGGTTCTGGAGTCTGATAGCAGTGGAGAAAAGCTATTGTTAAGTCTGGACGGCCAGACTTTCATGCTCCTGTATCTCTCCCCCCCCCCCCCCCCCCCCCCCCCCCCCCGAATGTATAAGGGGGGGAGAGGGAATTGCCAAGGTGACAGGTGTCCTTGCTGATACTTCCTGCCTTCTTGATGCAACATACCATGATGATGTAGATGGAAGGAAGTAGTGAGCCTGTGAAGGACTGGATTGTGTTTACCATTCTTTGCAGGTTCAGGCGGTCAAGACCAGAGCAGTTTCCATACCAGGCTGAGAATACATCCCATCAGAATACTTTCTACAGTGTGTCTGTAAAGGTTCGTGAACATGCCAAATTTTCTCAGATGCCCAAGAAAATTAATATGCTGATGCACTTTCTTGATCACTGAATCGTTTTTTGAGGGACCAGGTTAGGTTGCTGATGATATACATGCCTACGAACATGAAGCTGTTGATAATCTTGACAGCGGTTTTGTTGATGAGGACAGACTTGTGTTCGCCGCCTTGCATCTTAGGTCAACAATCAACTCTTTTGCCTTGCTGACATTAAGGGCTAGGTTTTTGTTGTGACACCATGACACAAGGTTCTTGATATCTTTCCTGTACTTCGTCTTATTGTTCTTGTTGAACTAGTCGGCAACAGTGATTTCCTCGGCAAGCTTAAAGATCGAGTTGGCGTTGTACTTGCCCACATAATCATGGGTGTACAGGAAGTAGAGCAAGGGACTAAGCTCACAATCCTGAGGAACACCAGTTCTGAGGGCAGAATGGAGGAAAGGTTATAGTGAATTCTAATCGACTGAAGTCGGCCAGTCAGGAAGTCCAAAAGCTAATTGCAGATGGAGGCCCTAAAGACTAAGTCCAGAAGGTCATGGATGAGCTTATTCCATATTACGGTTTTGAAGGCTAAGCTATAGTCAACAAATTACATCCTGGCATATGTCAGGTTTTCTTATTATCAATGTGATCCAGAGCTGAATATAGCGTAAAAAGAGATGGCATCCTCCACATACACATATTTAATTTGATGATGTCGCAACTCCTACTCAATGTCCCATCTGATGAAGGAAAGCATGCCATAAGGCTTCTTCACCATTTTCAGGAAACTATGTACTTGCAACTGCTGAATTTATTGGTTCTACAACACTACCCAGGGTCCTATCATTCACTATGTGTGGCCTGCCCTGGTTTAAATACCCAAAATACATCACTAAGTTAAATTTTATCTGCCAATCCTTGGACCGCATTCCCAGTTGATATACATCCTGTTGTAACCTTGGACAACTATCCACCACAGCGCTAATTTTAGTGTCATACACAAGCTTACTAATTATGCCACTGACATTCTGAACCAAATCTTAATAATGTGATAGTTGCATTCCTAAGTAACCTTGTGTTATTAAAAAATGGCATTATGAAAATAATTGTGTCAATGGGGTTTAGGGGTTAAGGGCGGGAGACAATAGACAATAGGTGCGACAAGGGCCCGTTCAATGTGATCATGGCTGATCATCCCAAATCAGTACCCCGTTCCTGCCTTCTCCCCATATCCCCTGACTCTGCTATTTTTAAGAGCCCTATCTAGCTCTCTCTTGAAAGCATCCAGAGAACCTGCCTCCACCGCCTTCTGAGGCAGAGAATTCCACAGACTCACCACTCTCTGTGAGAAAAAGTGTTTCCTCGTCTCCGTTCTAAATGGCTTACGCCTTATTCTTAAACTGTGGCCCCTGGTTCTGGACTCCCCCAACATCGGGAACATGTTTCCTGCCTCTAGTGTGTCCAAGCCCTTAACTCCAGAGTGTACAAGCCCAGCTGCTCCATTCTCTCAGCATATGACAGTCCCGCCATCCCGGGAATTAACCTTGTAAACCTACGCTGCACACCCTCAATAGCAAAAATGTCCTTCCTCAAATTAGGGGACCAAAACTGCACACAATACTCCAGGTGTGGTCTCACTAGGGCTCTGTACAACTGCAGAAGGACCTCTTTGCTCCTATATTTGATTCCTCTTGTTATAAAGGCCAGCATGCCATTCGTTTTCTTCACTGCCTGCTGTACCTGCATGCTTACTTTCATAGACTGATGTACAAGGACCCCCCAGATCCCGTTGTACTTCCCCTTTTCCCAACTTGACGTCATTTAGATAGTAATCTGCCTTCCTGTTTTTGCTACCAAAGTGGATAACCTCACATTTATCCGTTTCAGACTTGCAATAACTAAAGTTATTTCTCCTACAGAATTTTCAAAAATAAAAGTGTTTTTAATAGCTACAAGTTTATTTTTGTTATTGAAAGCAACAAATATTAAAGCCCTTGTTTTACATTCTTTAATAGTGTAACATCACACAAGTGTCAATAGAAGCAATGTTTGTCATTTACTTGTTTTTCTACACCAGTTGCTACCAGTGATTGTTTAGGTGCAGCATGTAATTAAGAAAGCAGATGGGATGCTGGACTTCATTGCATCTGTCCATTTCTCAAGAAAAAAATCCCATCAAAGACACCATCTTTTTCCATTATACCACAAGAGGCTGACTGTTTTGTTTGAAAGAAGTAGGTGCCAAGCATGGTTGCGAAATACTTGGACACTCTTTGTATTAACTGGAGAAGGAATCTTCAAAGTGGCATCGGATTGGGTAACATTTTTCCTTCAGAGAACTGCCCCAAATACTTTCCTTTTGGCACTTGAATCTCATTATATCTTTTTCAATATTATGTTTTGTTAAGTTTCTGATCATGCTTTTGCCTATTGACTCACAGGCTCTAAGTAGGCAGAAAAGTTGAGGTTTTTTTAAACTCAATTTTCCAGGAATGGACATCATGTGTATCATTCACAGGGTAAATAGTTTTGCTTTCACTAAGCAGGTCACGTGTAAGATTCCAAGTGGGGAGCGATTATGTTGCAAGTGTTTGGATAGATGGCTGCAACTAAATACACAAGCAGAACTTTAATTTATCTTCAATTGTTTCTAAGGAGACCCAGGCTAAATATTCCTCCTCTCTCATAACATTTTATTAATGTGTTTTATTGGCATGGCCTTTTACAGCAAAAAATAATTACTATGTAGGTCATTGGTTACCAATTTTATTTTGCCTGAATGTCCAATAAGATTTAAACCTGATGACAGTCTCTTCTGTTTAAAATACTATGGGGTAGACCTAAATTTCATTGATGGCGTGAGGCAGTGATTTGATATTCGGACTCCATAAAAATGAAAATTGTGCATATTAAAACATGGGTAGCTGGTCACTATAGGACAAATTTTATTTTACTAAGGAGAAGTCACTGATCTGAAATATTGGTTTAGCAAATGCTGCAAACAAATTCCCAAACTTCTGCTTTTATTTCTGCTTTCAACAAAGACCAATTTTTATCACTACCTTTTCCCCACAGCAGGGTTTCATTTTATCAGTTAATGCGACATGTTGCTGAAGGCGAAAAGCAGCACGAGTAGCATGGTGGAGATAATGTACAAAGAATAAATCTGAAAGAATGAGGCATTCTCTCCTCAGTGAACAGTAGTTCCTAGCAATTTGTCAAATGTCAACTTGGTATTGGAGTGTTTCAATCCCAAATCAATTGTGTATTCAAACTGCTCCAATGCTTGTTTCTGATCTGAATTGTAAAGGAAAATGTTGTTTTACACAGATTAGGAGCGACAAGCATTTCAATAGCTCTTTAAGAGATTCAGTGACTTACTTCCAACTTACATTATATTGCATTTATTTTTGTGTACTCAGGAACAAATTAAACAAGGAATTGGGTATCTTGCCTAATATTTATTTCTCAACCAACATCACTGTAAACAAATTATATGCTCATTATCACATTTGTGGAAACCTGAGTGCAAATTGACTGCTGTGAATATATTTCAAGAACTCTTCATTACCCAGAACCACTGAGATATGAAAGAACATTTTTTCTGTTCTTCATTTCTTTCCTTCCTCCTTTCTTTCCACATTTCTAAGGATAGCACAAGACTGCTATCAAAACTGAAGCTCATTAAGCAGAACAGCTTTAAATGTGGAACAGAGGAGTAGGGTGAAGAAAGCAAATATACAAAGAAATGGAGGGAATGAATTGGAAGTGAGAAGGCCAGAAATTAGAATGTCACTGCAAGAAAAATTAGGGAAATTAAAAAAATATATATTCACATTAATGAAGAACTGAACTTCCCAAGCAATCTTCAGCAGTCTCATTCAAACTGTGTTTCCATTAGATTCTCATTAAATCCAGAGCTGGCGCTATAAAGTTTGCTGGTGATTTTGCTGAGTAATCTGCCTTTTATATTACATTTGTTAACTTAAGTGTATATAAACAAATGTAACTGTTTTGTGTCTATAACACTCTATATTTTTAACGTTCATAATTTTTTTTTAAGTTTCAATGTTTTTAATCTATAAATCCTGCAGTGAGGATATTTTATAACACAGGAACAAATTTAGGTTTACAAACATTCCATTGTCTTCCAGGGTATTTGCAGCAGGTTACAGTATTTATGGAGGCAGGGACCACCATTTCCAGGGGAAGGTCCTGCAACATACTGGGCCTGGGGACCTTGCAGTCCAATGGTATAGCGGTAGAAATGCTGCCTTAACAGCTCCAGAGACCCAGGTTTGATGCTGACTATGGGTGCTGTCTGTACGAAGTTAGTACTCTCTCCTCGTGACCGCGTGCGTTTTCTCTGGGTGCTCTGGTTTCCTCCCACACTCCAAAGACGTGCAGGTTTGTAGTTTAGTTAGCATTGGTAACATTGTAAATTGTCCCTAGAGTGTGGGATAGTGCGAGCATACGTGCTGATCGCTAGTCGACACGGACTCAGTGGGCCAAAGAGTCTGTTTCCAGGCTGTATCTCTAAGGTTTAAAACTGGTTTTGGAGACCAAGACGACAGGTTGCTGTGTGTGTTGGAGGAGGGGATCCAGAAAGTATCAAGAGAACCGGCCTCCACCACCCTCTGAGGCAGAGAATTCCACAGACACAACTTTCTGTGAGAAAAAGTGTTTCCTCGTCTCCGTTCTAAATGGCTTACCCCTTATTCTTAAACTGTGGCCCCTGGCTCTGGGCTCCCCCAACATCGGGAACGTTTCCTGCCTCTAGCGCGCCCAAACCCTTAACAATCTTATATGTTTCAATAAGATCCCCTCTCATCCTTCTAAAATCCAGAGTGTACAAGCCCAGCCGCTCCATTCTTTCAGCACATGACAGTCCCGCCATCCCGGGAATTAACCTTGTAAACCTACGCTGCACTCGCTCAATAGCAAGAATGTCCTTCCTCAAATTAGGGGACCACAATTTTATACAATACTCCAGGTGTGGTCTCACTAGGGCTCTGTACAACTGCAGAAGGACCTTTTGCTCCTATACTGGACTCCTCTTGTTATCAAGGCCAACATGCCATTCGCTTTCTTCAATGCCTGCTGTACCTACATGCTTACTTTCATAGACTGATGAACAAGGACCCCCAGATCCGTTGTACTTCCCCTTTTCCCAACTTCACGCCATTTAGATAGTAATCTGCCTTCCTGTTTTTGTTACCAAAGGGGATAACCTCACATTTATCCACATTAAACTTCATCTGCCATGCATCTGCTCACTCCCCCAACCTGTCCAAGTCACCCTGCATTCTCATAGCATCCTCCTCACAGTTCACACTGCCACCCAGCTTTCTGTCATCTGCAAATGTTACTTTGAATCCCTTCATCCAAATCATTGATGTATATTGTAAATAGCTTAAGACGCCCTGGACCCCGGCCGCGAGGGGCTTTGCGGTCGTGTTGTGCGTTGCGCGCACATTATTTCACATAACATTTCTGTAATCCTGTTATGACACCCCCTTTTTCAAAAGCGTTGTACAGGCCAGCAAAGTAATGATGATGTATATCCAAGTATGTACTGGCATCCACCAATACCAACATAATTAATTTGCTCTTTGTTTTGATATTATCATTGCAGCATCACAGGAAATAAATGCACACAATGCTGCACCTCCCTGTGCTACACAGGGACACAATAGCACAAAGAATAAGAAGGTCCTGCACTTTAGAATGATACCACTAAGAGATACTGGATTGATTTAGGTTAACCAGTGGGTGCAGTTAAGCCAAGGAGTTAGCAAGCATCGTGCTTGAGGGAAAGGTCACAGATCTGCACTGTCATTGAGTATCTGAATGAGTATTACAATAGGAGAATAAGCAGAGTCGCACTACCGCAGATATTAAATATATGACACATTGTTCAACTTGCCTGAAGTACTTTTGATCTGTTGTCAAAGCACAAAGGAATGAGACCTGCAGAAAACAAAAAGCTTTGATCTTAAAGTAAACTTGTAACTATTGTTACAAATCAGCAGCTCATCCAGTAGCCCTAGTAAAACAGGCTTGATGTTTTCTTACAACTCAGTCTTTACAAAAAACCCCGGTGATAAAACCTCCAGGAGTGAGGTACAGGAGCATAATGATTATCCATAGCATCGCACAGCAGGTACAGAGAGGCAGAGGAAGCATCAATAAGGCAGACAAAACAGGCCAAGGATTTGAAGAATTATGGTAATGCGGAAGTTACATGACTGAACAATAACTGTAAACAGGAAACTTTCCTTTTCGATGATACCACTGCTAATCTAAGAAAACATCTCTTATTGCAAACAGGGATTTCCTGTAAACTAGATGTAATCAAGTCAAAAGTGATCAGAGTCTTAACTGTTTCTGCAACAGTTAACCCATTTGGTATGATGTGATGATCTCAACTGCACCAAAAGAAAACACGTAGTGGAGTTCCTCCACGGGTCAGACAGCATCTCAGGTGAACGTGGATAGGTAACATTTTGGGTCGGGACCCTTCAGACGGTCTAACCCGCTGAGTTACTCAAGCACTCTGCTTCTTCCTCTGAATCTAATCTAATCAGCCTGCCAATGTCCTGGCATCTTCCGGAATTAATTGATTTCCATTACACTGCAGTGAGCAACTTGGGAGAAAATGATTCGACCGTGAAAAGCTATGAAAAGCAATTTTGTTTGTTGCCTTAATTTTAAACATATTTATTTAAAAAATTGAAAATATTGGCAATGCAGTCAACAAAATTACAAAGAGTTAAATTTTGTCTCAAATGGTGAGAAGGCGCAGAGTAATGGAAGGGTGGACTGCAATGCGACCAAAGACAGGAACGTGGGAATGGAGCGGTTTCAGGAGTGTCTGCATGGGATGATTTGTCTCGGACAACTGTGAGGGTGTGTAATGAGACCTGGAGAAAACAAAAAGCTTTGATCTTAAAGTAAAGCCTGAGAGTCCAGTTCAATCCTGAACTCGGTTACTATCTCTGTGGAGTTTGCACATTCTCGCTATTTCCTTTGGCTGCTTGTTTCCTCCCACAACGCAAGGAGCTGAGGGTTGGAAGGTATTTGGTCTATTATAAATTGTCCCTAGTGTGCAAGGGGCTTGATAATTCAGGAGGTGTTGATGAGAATGTGGAGAGAATGTAAAATGGAATTCATGTAGGATTAATGTAAATGTGCAGTTGATGAATGACATGGACTCGATGGGTCAAAGGGACTGTTTCCACGTAGTGTATTTCTATGATTCCAGAAGTAATTCATTGGAATAAAGAGATATGCTCCACATAAAACCGTCGGTTAGATATTGAAGATTGTGCTTTTCAAATGTTTAGAGGAGTTTCCAAGATCAAAAGAGTTCTGTTTATGTAGTCCCTCTAACAACCTCAAGACATGGCGAAGGGAGAGAGTACATTTGGCATGTGGTCACCTGTGGGAGTGTAGAAAATATGGCAGCCCATTTGTTCATAGGAAGTTCCCATGAACTGAACCAGAGTATCCAGTTTTTAGTGATGTTGGTTTAGGGATAAACATTAGCCAGAACACAGGGAGAAATCCCTTGCTCTTTCTCAAAATAGGGCAGTATACCTTTTGCATGTACCTATGAGAGCAGATAAGGCCTTAGTGTGACAAATCATTAAAAAAAAAACAGGACTTCCAATACTGTAACAAAATGTATTAAATAATAATGTGCAGTCTCTCAGCTTAAATATGTTTCCTATACTATTTCCTTGTGATAATTAGAGTAATGATGAAGTTGCTGAACTGACAATCTGAGTACTGAATTGTGAGTTCAAATCCTACCATGGCATTTGAGGAATTTGAATTCAAGATTAAAATCTGGAATTTTGCTTAGCTACAGGAACCATGGAATTACTGGATTGTTGTTAAAAACCCATCTTGTTCACCTATGTCTTTTGAGCAAGGCATTAAAGTTTAATACAGAGAAGTGTCAAGTTATATGCTTTGGCAGAACAAATTAGAATCAATAAAGACTAAATGGCATAATTCCACAGTGAGTGCAGGAAAAGCAAGACTTAGGTATACATTTATATAACTATCTAAAAAATGGCAGGATGTGTTGAGAAAGTGCTTAGTAAACCACATGGGATGATGGAATACCATAAATAGTGGCAAGAAGTGGTTATGCTTAACATTTGTTAAACATTGGTTGGACAATAGGTGGAGAATTGAACTCAGTTCTAGTCATCTATCTTAAGAGAGGATTTGAAGGTCCTAGAGAGGGCGCAGAACAAATTTACTGGAAAGGTTTCATGGATGAGAGATTTCAGCTGTGCAGGTAGGCAGGAGAGTTGAAAGTTGATATTACTGTACAATATTATGACAAGTTTTATTAATGTAAATAGTGGGAAGCTGTTCACATTAGCAGTGGTTCAAGGACAAGTAGGCTGAGAGGGCTTTTTTTACATAGTGTAGTTAATGTCTGGTACTCACTCCACATATGAATAGTGCAAGCAGAATCAATCATTGCCTTATAAAGAAAATTGGAGAGGGACTAGTAGAAATAATTAGCAGGCATGTGGAAAATGAGGTAGACTAGATCAATGTAATAGCTAGCAACTGGCATAGACTGGATGGACTGAATGTCCGTTTTCTTTATCATAACAACGTGATTAGCCATCTTTACTAATGGGTGTTTAGGCCAATTGTTGTGCCCCCAATGATAGCGCCCGGCCATGAGATTTCCAGCAAGGGTACAGATTCACATATTCACCAGACTAGAATTGTAATATTGTGGAAGAAAAACTATCCTATCTCAAGTTTCCAAACTTCTGAACATTCAAAGGAAATGAAGCACCATTACAGTACAGTAGTATATTTACTTTGTCACATTACTTTACAAAACATTTGACCACACGTTTATCTTTATGTTGTGGGGGATAGTCTGAGAAGAACTTTAAATAAACCTGAAAACCTTTTTTAATCTCTCCTCATTTGCTTTGTATTATTCTAAATGTTATTTCACTGTAGACTACAAACTTACAGGCCATACACGTTACACTGGTGTCAAGGAAGGAATGGCAAATAAATGAAATTACAAGTCTGAAGTACAAAGTTATTGAATGCATTGAGTAACTGAATTCTTATCATGGTTGTAACATCAATATGCAGTTTTAAAGCAATGGAATGTAAGATCATCAGGAACATGAGCAAAAATAAGCCATTCGGCCCTCATATATGCTCACCCATTCAATAAGATAATGGCCATTCTGACCTCCATTGCAGTTCCACTTTTCTGTCTCGCCCTCATAACCTTTGACAACCTCCAAAGACGCACAGGGTTGTAGGTTAATTGGCTTGGTATAAATGTAAATTGTAACATAATGTAAAGCTTGAAAAACTTAGGTTCTCCCTCAAAGGCTCTACCAAGACATTCCTAGATACATGGAACCCTTGTTCTCTAGATACATGGAGTGCCCTCTATCACTGCTCTGTCTTATTGCAGCTGCTATCCCCTCAACCCCTCCCCCCCCTCCCTCCCCACACTTTTTTTTTTTTTTTTTTTTTCATTTTGTTTATCTTATTGTATTTGTGTGGATGTGTACGTATGTGAGTGTTGTTTGTCCCCGGGTGGCGGGGGTGGGTAAGGGTAAGGGTTTTGAGGGTCGTTTACATACTGTTGTACAATTATGTCCTGACTATCACTGTCTGTTATCATTGTATGTATGCAAATTGCTGTTAAATTCAAAATTCAAATAAAAAGATTTAAATAAAAAATAAATAAAAACAAAAGCAAAAAAAAAAAATAAAAATAAATAAATAAATAAAAATAAAAAAATTGTGAATTGTCCCTAGTCTGTGTGGGATAGTGTTGATTTGCTATAATCACTGGTCTGCGCGGACCCAGTGGGCCGAAGGGCCTGTTTCCGCACTGTATCTCTAAAATAAAATAAACTAAACCTGCCTCTTCAGGCCCCTTCTATCCCCACCCACTAATTACATTTCTGCTTTTCTTACCAAAGAGTATTTAATGAGCCAGTATCCACAGCTCTCTGGGATCAACAATTCCTAAGATTTTATGCCCCACTGAAAGTGAAAACTAAGTGTCTTAGGTGTGTGAACTTTATTCTGTCACTTCACCTCCAAGGTCTAGATTTCTCCACAAGGGGAAATAACTCAACATCCAACCTGTTAAATTCCGTGTTTTAAAGATCTTTTTATTCTAAACACTGATTAAAGGCTGAATATGCTAAACTTTATTTCAGAAATCAAATCTGTATTCCGGGTAATTAACCTAATGAACGTTCCTTATATTGCCTCCAATGTAAGTATATCCCACCTCAAATCAGGACACTAAAGCTGTAGGCAGTACTCTAACTGCAGCAAGACTTCCCTACTTCTACATCGCCCGTTTGGCAATATATGCTAACATTCCATTCGCCCTCCTGATTACTTCCACTTGTATGCTAACGTTCTGTGTTGCATGAACAAAGTATGAGGATGTCCATATTCCTCTGTCCAGCAGCATTCTGCAGTCGAGTTCAGACTCAGCACAACAGAAATAAAGAGCAATGCATGCACAGCCTTGCATTTAAGTCATGCAACTGTGAGAGGGAATGGTACAAAATGAAACCCCAGACTCAGTCCAGCTGAATCGGGAGCTGTGATATTTATGTTCATGCGCGCAATCTCTTAATTTCTTTGTAGACTGGATGCCGCAGATGCCCTACAGGGCAAAAATGCTCCCTGAAATTGATGGCAAGAGTGAAAGCGTTCAAAATAAAGCAATGTGTGAGTATAAAAAGCAATCTTGGTAGTAGAGGCTCAGAGGTGTGCGCCACTTTGGCAGCCCAACTGAGACCACACAAAACAAAAGATATTTCCTTTCATGTGGTGTTAGATTGTAGGATCACATTCAGTTGCTCTTTCCCACAAAGTGCCTAATTCAGAACCAGATAGCAAAGGTCAAGCAAAAACATTTGCGATTATGTAGTCTTGCCAAACAATTTGTTTCACCTGTTCTAGAATTAGGCACTGCAAGTGTCATTCATGTGTGGTTTAGCTGACAAACTAATTCAACATAAATCATTTACTTCACCGTTTTCTGTTTGTATATGCATGTAAATAGCTGCATCGATGTGACTGATTTCCAAAATGCAGAATTATTTCAGGTGGTGCATAACATAAGTCTTATTGCAATGTAAGGGCAAATGGCTGTGGCATATGTGGGAGCTCCAATATTAAGTCTCAGTGAGTGAGTTTGTCATGAAGGTGGGGACTATGGGAAAAAGCTGCTATTGATGTAGTTGAATTGACCCATCAGATGTAAACCAGTTTAGAGCAGTTAAAGATTTCACCTATAAAGAAAGTGGTGTGTGGTCTTACATTGAAACATATAAGATTCTGAGAGGAAGTGAAAGGGTGATGAATCATGACACCTCTAACACTATCATGACACCGCTTTCCACTATCGATTTTGAGCAGCTACCTGTATAAGCCTTATTAGGGACATTGTTCATTAAAGCTCCATTGCCTTTGTTTGGACACACTAACTAATACTACAGAAATGTAGGCTATACTACTAGGATCATAAGGATCACCAGCTCTTTTTAGGCAGATAATTCATGTTAGAAACAGCCTTTCTTGGAATTAAATGTAAGTTCCCACAGTGGGAGCTGAAGAATGTAGTAATGGATCATCCTCCAGCCTCATCATGATTACGATACTGAATACTGAGTATCAAGAATGAATGCCATGCATGAAGACAATGGTAGAACATAGATAATAATAATAATAATATAATAATAATAATAATAATATATTTTATTGTCATTGCACATCAGTGCCACGAGATTTAGTATGCAGCTTCCAACCGATGTAAAAGAAAAGTAAAATAAATAAATAAGCTGTGTGACGTGACCATCCGAGGGAGACAGTCCAGGGGGGGTGGGGGGCCTTCAGCAGGGCTGGTTCAGAGCCGCTATAGTTCTGGGAATAAAGCTGTTTCTGAGTCTGGAGGTTCAGGCGTAGAAGGCCTTGTAACGTCTACCGGAGGCAAGTAGTTCGAACAGTCCGTTACAAGGGTGTGAGGAGTCTTTATGGATGCTGACGGCCTTCCTGAGGTAGATTGAATTGAATCCTTTATTTGTCATTCAGACCCTCCAAGGCTGGTAGCTGTGTCCCAATAATCCTCTGAGCTCTGTGGACGACGCGCTGAAGAGCTCTCCTCTCCGCCTCCGTGCAGCTGAGATGCCACACAGAGATGCCATACTTTAATATGCTCTCTGTGGTGCAGTGGTAGAACGTTGTCGGCAGCTGTTGGGGCAGATCAGTCTTTTTTAATGTCCTCAGGAAGAACAGTTGTTGCTGTGCCTTCTTGACCAGCGCAGCGGTGTTGGTGGACCATGTGAGGTCCTCTGAAATGTGAGTGCCCAGAAACTTAAAGCTGGACACTCTCTCCACACTTTCCCCGTAAATGGAGATTGGGGCGTATTCTCCATTATGGGACCTCCTGAAGTCAATAATCAGCTCCTTGGTCTTGGTGGTGTTTAGTGACAAGTTGTTACATGCGCACCAGTCCGCCAGGTTCTGCACCTCCGCTCTGTATTTTGTTTCATCACCGTTGGTGATCAGCCCAATCACTGTTGTGTCATCTGCAAACTTCACGATGGTGTTGGTGTTGGTGTTGGTGTCGAATGCAGGAACACAGATGTGAGTGAAGAGGGAGTAGAGCATGGGGCTTAGTACACAGCCCTGTGGTGTGCCGGTGCTCAGGGTGATAGTGGAAGACAGGTCGCTCCGTCAGAAAGTTCAAGATCCAATCGCACATCGGCGAGCTGAGGCCTAGCTGGTGGAGTTTGGTGGTGAGCTTGGTGGGAATGCAGAGCTGTAGTCAATGAAGAGCATCCTCACGTACGTGCCCTGTCTGTCCAGGTGAGTCAGGACAGTGTGCAGAGCCAGAGAGATGGCATCCTCTGTTGATCTATTTGCCCTGTATGCAAATTGATGAGAGTCCAGTGAGGCAGGGATGCTGGATTTGATGTGGGAGAGGACCAGCCTTTCGAAGCACTTCATTGGGATTGGAGTTAGGGCAACCGGGCGGTAGTCGTTCAGGTTGGTGACTTTAGACTTTTTCGGCACCGGCACTATGGTACTTGGGGACCGTTGCCAGAGATAGAGACAGATTGAAGATTCTCGTGAATACCTCCGCCAGCTGTACAGCACAGTCCTTTAGTACCCTTCCCTGGACTCCATCCGGGCCTGCAGCCTTGCGTGGATTGATCCTACGCAGAGCACACTGTACCTCCTGAGTGCTCAGTGTTAAGGCCTGTCCCTCCGCCATAGCCGGGGTTATTCCACTCCTGGTGGTGTTGCCAGTTTCGAAGCGGGCAAAGAAGGTGTTTAGTTCGTTGGCCAGTGTGATATCACCGTGGGGGCAGGCAGGGCTGCTCTTGTAGTCAGTGATGTCCCTGACGCCCTGCCACATGCTCTGGTGTCCGCGGTATTGAAGTGGTCTTCCACCCTTTGCCTGTGGATGTCTTTGGCCTTTTTTATGCCTTTGTTCAGGTTCGACCTGGCCGCACTGTAGGCAGAAGTGTCCCTGGATTTAAAGGCATTGTTGCGTGCCCTTAGCAGATCCTGACCCTCTATGTTCATCCAGGGTTTCCGGTTTGGGAACATCTTTATTTGCTTGTCCACTGTGACAGTCTCCACACAGCAGTTGATGTAGGAGAGCACAGTGGATGTGTACTCCTCCAAGTCTACCTCTGTACCACTGGTTGCCTGTTGTGCAAACAGGTCCCAGTCGGTGCGATCAAAGCAGTCCTGGAGTTGTAGGGTGGCGTCCTCGGGCCATATTTTGACTGTCCTAATTGCAGGATTGGTCTTGCGGATGAGGGGTTTGTATGCAGGCAGTAGAAACAGTGAGAGGTGATCGGATTGTCCCAGGGATGGGCAGGGGAGAGCTCTGTAGGCGTCCTTGATGTTGGTGTACACTTTATCCAGCGTGTTTGAGCCCGATAGGGCACTGCACATGCTGGTGGAATTTGCGGAGTGCGGCTCATAGGTCGACCTGATTAAAGTCCCCTGTAACAATGAAGGCACCATCGGGGTGAGCATCCTGCTGCTTACTGATGGCTGAGTGCAGCTGTGCTAGCGCTAGGTTAGCATTAGCCTGTGGTGGGATGTATATGGCCATGATGATAACCACAGTAAACTTCCGAGGCAGGTAAAACGGCCTAAATTTGAGCAGTAGGTATTCCAGGTCTGGGGAACAGTAGCTCTCTACTGTAGTGTGGTTGGTGCACCAGTCATTGTTGATGTAGATGCAGAGCCCGCCACCCTTGCTTTTACCGGAGTCCTTTGTTCTATCAGCACGATGCAGTGACTGGTTAGTTAGGTCCACAGCCCTAAGGAACCAGCGCGCTGAGCCAGGTCTCTGAGTCTTTCAGGGATCGCTGGGTGTTGATCCAGAGCCTTACCTCATCTAGCTTGTTGGTGAGTGACCGGACATTTGCGAGAAAGACGCTTGGAGCGTTGGTCTTTGTGGAGCCCTCCGTAGCCTGTCCTGCACCCCCGCTCGCCTTCCACGTTTCTGCTTTCGCTCCCGGCGCTTGCTCCGTCTCCTACCATCTGGAGTGGTGATCCAGGGGGCTGTTTTGCCCAGCTCCATCGGGATTTTGGTGAGGGTGCTGTAGTACTCACAAGCCAGTTTCTCGCAGCCACGTCCAATGTTCAGCAGTTCCGTGCGGCTCCTTGTGCGACCCATCGGGATTGCGATGTGGGTCTTGGATTTCCTTGTCCTGGAGGTGAGTTTCTTCCTTTGGTTTCTGGGGGTACTGGGGTTTCTAGGGGTTCTAAGGGTTCTCGGGTTTCTGAGGTTTTTAAATACCTTATTTTCACAGCCGCGTTCGGTACCGGGCTGCTCCGAATTGACTCGGACTTGGGAGCGCAAAGCCACTACGTCTGAACGCGCCGCCATCTTCAGGGATGTTTTGATATGCACCTTGCTGGCAACAGAGGATGATATTTCTGTAACAGTACGGTGATAACTAATCTGACGCAACATTTAAGAAATATTTAGACAGGTGCAAAGAGAGGACAGGTTTACAGATATCAGCCAAATGCAGGCAGGTGGGACTAGTGTGGGTGGGACATGTTGGGTAATTTGGGTAAGTTAGGCAAAAAGGCCTGCTTCCGATGACTCTATGATGCAGCTAAATCCAACATTAAGGGACATGAAAATGCTGAGGGTATTGGATTGATTTGGATGATTCTGCATGAGAATACAAATCTTTTTGATTACAGATGTTATAGACTGGTGTCAAATCCGGTCCAAAATGAATTGCCCACAGTCTGGGTTAAAATTATAAAACTATAAAGGAGAATATATAGAACTACTTTGCTCAGAACATTGTTAAATGAAAGCAATAGCTGACAGTCTTATCTATTGGGCCATCACAGACAAGAATCAGGAAGTGCCCAGTCTGATAAAAATGCAAATCATAGTCACCAAAACCACTGCCCCACATGTAGCAGTTGCTTCCTGAGTTAGTGTGAACATGTACGGATAAATACCTGGTGTTGCAATTCGAAATTAATCAATGATTCAAGGGTACGTTATTGTCACGTGCAAAGTTCTTAACTTGGCCATAAATGCCCATCATCCTGGCGGCGTTGCAATCAGCCTGGCCAAAGGTACAGTAGCTGTTGGTGTCCCCCATCGTTACTCCACTGCTCCGTGTCATTGCAGGTCGCATTCAGTTCATGCACTCGGCCTCTTGAAGCTGTACCCAGCCCTAGGATGCTGCACGGCCTCCAGCGGCTCACTCCACCTACATTGTAGTCTCTCACAGCCAGTCTGCTTGCCGGCCCTTTGTTCCTTGCATCTACTGCCGCCGCCACCTTCAATCTCTTGATCTCCTCTTTGCTCCTCGGATACGAGCAGAACGGGGCTCGTGGCTTCTTCTTGGGGATGGGTTTTCCAGCTCCTTGGCAGGCGCGCCAGGCCTGCTGCCGGGGGATAGATGGGACACCACAGTCTGCCGCAAGGCACCATAGCAAAGCAAGTGATATCCTAGACCAGCAGTGAATATGATATAGAAAATGTCACACCCATTTGCAATACATGGTCTTCCCCAAAATACTATATTGAATAATCATCTTCAATTTCAATAATTCATGTTTGAAATGAGGTGGGATTAAACATTACTTCACACTATGTTGTAAATCAGCCTCAAACAGAGAAACTGAGTGATTGGGACTGGAGTAGGAAACAAGAGATGGAAATCAGATCTTATTTTCACTACAGCTACAGGATAACACCGTACTCTGGAACAGGATACACTCCTGCTGAAAAGCTGATGCACCAAAGACTCAGATCTGAGTTTGGTTCAGCCATATCTGTTCCTCCAATTTGCGTTTGGCCTCAGTCTAACAATGGATGCGCCCGAGGACAGAAAACTCAGTGTGGTTGGTAATGGAAAGGGGAATTAAAGTGTTTAGCAACTGGAAGATCAGCAAGGTCCAAGCGGACTGAGCGAAGATGATCAGCGAAACGATCGGCCTGGCCACGTTTGGTCTCGCCAATGTATAAGAGTCCACATCTTGAACAATGGATACAGTACATGAGGTTGGAGAAGGTGCAGGTGAACCTTGCCTAACCTGAAAGAACTGTCTAGGTCCCTGAACAGAGTCGAGGGAAGAGGAAGAGGGACAGGTGTTGCATCTCCTTCAGTTCCAGGAGAAGGTACCTGGGGAGAGGGTGGTTTGGGTGGGGAGGGAGTTGCAGAGGAACGGTCTCTGCGGAAGGCGGGATGCATTACAGCTTGGTATGGGAACTGCTCTACCAAAGACCGCAAGACTTTGCAGAGAGTTGTGGATATAGTCAAGTCCATCACACAGTCAAGACTACCCACCATTGATTACATTTACACTTCCATATAACCATATAACAATTACAGCACGGAAACAGGCCATTTCGGCCCTACAAGTCCGTGCCGAACAACTTTTTTCCCTTAGTCCCACCTGCCTGCACTCATAGCATAACCCTCCATTCCCTTCTCATCCATATGCCTATCCAATTTATTTTTAAATGATACCAACGAACCTGCCGACACCACTTCCACTGGAAGCTCATTCCACACCGCTACCACTCTCTGAGTAAAGAAGTTCTCCCTCATGTTACCCCTAAACTTCTGTCCCTTAATTCTGAAGTCATGTCCTCTTGTTTGAATCTTCCCTATTCTCAAAGGGAAAAGCTTGTCCACATCAACTCTGTCTATCCCTCTCATCATTTTAAAGACCTCTATCAAGTCCCCCCCTTAACCTTCTGCGCTCCAGAGAATAAAGACCTAACTTATTCAACCTTTCTCTGTAACTTAGTTGTTGAAACCCAGGCAACATTCTAGTAAATCTCCTCTGTACTCTCTCTATTTTGTTGACATCCTTCCTATAATTGGGCGACCAAAATTGTACACCATACTCCAGATTTGGTCTCACCAATGCCTTGTACAATTTTAACATTACATCCCAGCTTCTATACTCAATGCTCTGATTTATAAAGGCTAGCATACCAAAAGCTTTCTTTACCACCCTATCTATATGAGATTCCACCTTCAAGGAACTATGCACGGTTATTCCCAGATCCCTCTGTTCAACTGTATTCTTCAATTCCCTACCATTTACCATGTACGTCCTATTTTGATTTGTCCTGCCAAGATGTAGCACCTCACATTTATCAGCATTAAACTCCATCTGCCATCTTCCAGCTCATTTTTCCAAATGGCCTAAATCACTCTGTAGACTTTGGAAATCCTCTTCATTATCCACAACACCCCCTATCTTGGTATCATCTGCATACTTACTAATCCAATTTACCACCCCTTCATCCAGATCATTGATGTACATGACAAACAACAAAGGACCCCAACACAGATCCCTGAGGCACCCCACTAGTCACCTGCCTCCAACCCGACAAACAGCCATCCACCATTACCCTCTGGCTTCTCCCATTCAGCCACTGTTGAATCCATCTTGCTATTCCGGCATTTATACCCAACAGTTTAACCTTCTTAACCAACCTTCCATGAGGAACCTTGTCAAAGCCCTTACTAAAGTCCATATAGACAACATCCACTGCTTTACCCTCGTCAATTTCCCTAGTAACCTCTTCAAAAAATTCAAGAAGATTAGTCAAACATGACTTTCCAGGCACAAATCCATGTTGACTGTTCCTAATCAGACCCTGTTTATCCAGATGCTTATATATATTATCTCTAAGTATCTTTTCCATTAATTTGCCCACCACTGAAGTCAAACTAACAGGTCTATAATTGCTAGGTTTACTCTTAGAACCCTTTTTAAACAATGGAACAACATGCGCAGTACGCCAATCCTCGGGGACTATTCCCGTTTCTAATGACATTTGAAATATTTCTGTCATAGCCCCGGCGATTTCTACACTAACTTCCCTCAATGTCCTAGTGAATATCCTGTCACGACCTGGAGACTTATCCACTTTTATATTTTTCAAAAGTGTCAGTACTTCTTTTACTTTGATACTCATAGTATCCATAGCTACTCTACTCGTTTCCCTTACCTCACATAATTCAATATCCTTCTCCTTGGTGAATACGGAAGAAAATAAATTGTTCAATATCTCCCCCATCTCTTCTGGCTCTGCAGATAGCTCCCCACTCTGTCTCTCCAATGGACCAATTTTATCCCTCGTTATCCTTTTGGTATTAATATAGCTGTAGAAACTCTTTGGATTTACTTACACCTTACTTGCCAAAGCAACCTCATACCTTCTTTTAGCTTTTCTAATTTCTTTCTTAAGATTCTTTTTACATTCCTTATACTCCTCAAGCACCTCATTTACTTCATGCTGCCTATAATTATTGTAGATCTCCCTCTTTTTCCGAACAAGATGTCCAATTTCCCTTGACACTGCCTTGAGGAAGCAATCAACATAATCAAAGATCAATCCCATCCTGGTCATTCCTTCTTTTCCCTATACCCATCAGGCAGAAGATACAGAAGCTTAATAGTACATACCAATAGACTCATACTTCTTCCCCTCTGTTACCAGACTTCTGAACGGTCCTTCCATTAGGTTGGGTACAGTTCCGATTTTCCAACCTACCTTATTGCGGACATTGGACTTTTTCTCTACAATCGTTACGCTACAATGCTGAGGAACTATATTCTGCACTCTGGTATTTATTTCTTCGTTCTACATATTGTTCGTGTCTTTGGCTTGTTCGTATTCATTTATAGCATTATACCCTAGTTCCAGATTCCTTTACAAAAAGAAACACTCTCACCAGATCCACTTTGCCAAGACTCCTCAGGACTCATTGGTTTCAATGAAGAACCCATTTCATTCTTCTAAATTCCAAAGGATGCAAGCCTTGCCCACCTCACCTATCCCCATAAGGCAATCCAAAAATCCAGTTATTAGACTAGTAAATGCTCTCTGAACTGCACAGCACACTTTTCCATCCTTTCTTACACATGGACAAATAAGGCCCCACCCAACCCCTCCCTACATGACTATGATGTAACCTCCCAACCATTATTTTCAGTTCCTCTTGTAATAAACTATTCTCAGGTGCTCCCGAAGTTATGGCAGGGTTTCGTTCCTGGGAACTGCTTGTATATCGTCACCGGCAATATTTTAAAGTAAAAACATAAGCTAACCAAGGGCAATGTGCAGTAAACAGGGTGTTTGCCTGTGCATTAACCCTATCTCTTCCCCGCATGAATTTATGCACATCTATAAGATCACTTGCCAGCTTCCTAAGCTACAAAGAATACAGTCCTAGCCTGCCCAGTCACTCCCTATAGTTCAGGCTCTTGAGTCCAGACAACATCCTCGTAAACTTTCTCTTTCCAACTTAATTGCATTTTCCTATAGCAGAGTATACCAGACCTGAACACTGGCCACACCAATGTCTTGTACAATTGTAACATAATTTTGGAGAACTACGTATTTGTACTGTTCAAGAAGGAACTGCAGATGCTGGAGAATCAAAGGTAGACAAAATTGCTGGAGAAACTCAGTGGGTGCGGCAGCATCTATGGAGCGAAAAAGGAACTAGTCAACGTTTCGGGCTGAAACCCTTCTTCAGTCTGAAGAAACGTTTGGCCCGAAACGTTGCCTATTTCCTTCGCTCCATAGATGCTGCCGCACCTGCTGAGTTTCTCCAGCACTTTTGTCTACCTACGAATTTATACTCCTCGATCCTTGGTTTGACTTCTCAAAATGCATCATACCTCACACTCCCAATCCTCGGCCCACTGCCCAGCAGTCAAGATCCCACTATAATCTTTGATAGCCATCTTCACTGCTTACGATATCACCTAATTTGGTGTCATCTGCAAACTTACTAATCATGCCTTGTACATTCGCATCCAAATCATTGATATAGATAACAAACAGCTATAGACTCAGCACCAATCACCGAGGCACACCACTAGTCATAGGCTTGCACCACTAGTCATAGGCCTGAAAAACAACCTTCCACTACCACCCTCTGCTTCCACCATTATGCTAATTCTGCATCCAGTTAGCTAGCTCTTCCTGGGTCACATGTGATCTAACCTACCAGAGAAGCCTATTATGCAGAACCTTGTCAAATGTCTTGCTGAAGTCCATATTGACTACGCCTACCACCCGGCCCGCATCGATCTTTCTTGATTACTTTAAAAAAAAAACTCAACTAAATTTGTGGTACGTGATCTCCCAAGCGCAAAACCACACTTACCTTCTCTAATAAACCCATTTTTCCAAATGCATATCTTATTCCTCTGAATCTTCTTCAGTAATTTTCCTACAATAATTAGGCTGGCTGGTCTATAGTTCCAAGGTTTTTCCTTGCAGTCCTTCCTAAATAGACACTGCATTTGTCACCCTTCCACCTTCTGGTATCTCACCATGGAAGACGGTGATTCTATATTTCAGCCAGGACATATGCAATTTCTTCTCTAGCCTCCCAGTGTCCTTGGATATATGTGATCAAGCCTGGGAAATGTATCTATCTTCACTCTTGGGACATCCAGCACTTCCTTGACTGTAATACAGACCTCAAGATATGCCCATTATCTTTCCCAAATTCCCTTGTCTTTTGTAAATATTTATGGAGGACCTTGTTCATCTCCTGTGGCTCCACACATAGATGACCACTTTGGAGTGCTGCCATGAATTCTTCTTAATCAATAAAGCAACTCCCTCTCCTTTTTCCCTGTCTCCATCTCACCTGAAACTCCTATATCTTGGAACATTAACCTGCTAGTTTTGCCCCCATTAGCCAGGTTTCCATATTGGCTATAATATTGCCGTTGCATGTACCTATTCATGCCCTGAGTTCATTGCCTTACCTGTCAGGCTTCTAGCATTGAAATAGATCAATCTAGTCCAACCGCTTTTCCTCGCTCCCTATCGTGTCTACTAAACTTGCTGATATTGTCTTCTGTACTGATTCCAGCCTCCTTTCTGCTTCCCTACTTCACCGGATCCCATCTCGTCAGTCTGGTTTAAACCCTCCCAAGTAGCACTAGCAAAACTGCCCCCCAGGATATTAGTACCTCTCCTGTTCAGTGGAACCCGTTGTTCTTGAAGAGGTCTAATCTTCAGTCCTCAACAATATGTAACCTGCATCTTGAGCTTTTAACTTTTGCAATAAACTCTGTTGTGGCATCTGATCAAATGCCTTTTGTAAATCTTAGTACGTCCCAGCTTGTAAGTTCTCCCTGTGAACTGCGTGGATTTTCTCCAGGATCTCTGGTTCCCTACCATACACCAAAGACATACAGGTTTGTAGGTTAATTGGTTTGGTATAATTGTAAATTGTCCCTAGTGTGTGTAGGATAATGTTTGTGTGGAGATCGCAGGTCGGCGTGGACTTGGTGGGTCAAAAGGCCTGTTTCCATGCTGTATCTCTAAACATTGGTTTCCCATCTTTCATTGTGCATGTAGCTTCTTCAAGGTACTCAAATAAATGAGTCAAATATAATTTCCCGTTCACAAAACCACATTGACGTTGCTAATGACCTCATTTTCCAGGCTACGCCAAGAATATTTTTAATGGTGACTTCTAACGAATTTCCCTATGACAGCTCAGTGGTTTATAGCCTCCTGCATTCGTTCTCGTTCCTTCTTTTAAAGTTTCGCTTGATATTTTCCAATATCGTGGGCCAATTCCCCAATCTAAGAATCTATCAGCTTTGTCACTCGCCATTTCTTGAAAGTGGCTAAGATAAAATCGACCAGTTCTCTAGAATTTGTAAATGCATAACTCCCATCAATTTGCTCAGCACATCAATCCGGGATTGAGACAAGTAAAACACACAAAGCTGGAATAACTCAGCGGGACAGGCAGCATCTCTGGACAGAAGGAATGGGTGGCGTTTCGGGTCGCGACCCTTTTCGACCCGAAACGCCACCCATTCCTTCTCTCCAGAGATGCTGCCTGTCCCGTTGAGTTACTCCAGTTTTTTGTGTCTATCTTCGGTTTAAACCGGCATCTGCAGTTCCTTCCTACACAATAAGACAAGTAACACTTGTACATGGGAGAGAATTGGTTGCACGGTATGATGGTTAAATTGGGATCACTTTTTTTTCTTTTGTGGGAAGGTGGGGAGGTTAATATTAAATATATCTGAAACAAACTACACGATATCCCTACAGCAGTGAGTGTGTGTTCCGTCTGAGAGATTGGAATACGCCCAGAGCGTTCCATGTCAACTGTGTAAGACCATACATGTTCCTTCTCCTGAGGCGACCAGGAGCAGATGCATTACATACCAAAGGTAGTAAATGTTGGAAGCGTGAACTATAATGGGTGAAGATTGACACGGTGAAGATAACCAGCCGCCCGAGCGCATTAACGGTGGCGACGAATCCACTGCGAGGCCCGGTCCCAGTCCCAGCCGCAGGGTGGTCTGGTTTCCGGCGGCCGTGGCTCGCTTCCGGTGTCCGCGCCGCGCCGCTGATTGGGGAAGTGCGCGCGTGCGCCCCGCGCGGCTGCTCTCGCCCAGCTGCAGTGCGCAGGCTCGCTGAGCCAGGGCGGGCGAGCGAGCGAACGAACGAGTGAGGCGGATACCGCTACACGCTGGCGAGCGAGAGGCCGGCGGAGGCACACATACACACCCTGAGCCGCGCACACACACACCGACACAGCATGGAGGCCATCGCCAAGTACGATTTCAAGGCCACGGCCGACGATGAACTGAGTTTTAAGCGCGAAGACATCCTAAAGGTAAGGCCCGGATATGAGGAGGCGAGCGGGCCTGGCACTGCCGCTGGGTTCTGGCTCGCCGCTCGCAATCCAGCCCGTCCGCTGTGTTTTCCTATCAACTATCAATCAAAAACACAGTTGCAATGGTAAATCGCTTGTGATCGGCCGCTATAAGGTCAAATCTTTGGATGGGGTGGGGGTTGAGGGGTCGACAGAGGGAGCAATCAGCGAGAAAGAGGGCGAAAGACAAGGGGTGGGGGGTGGGGAGAGCGAGTGAGCAATGGATGTGATAAAGGTAGGGCTGGTGTAGAAGACAGCGATTGGTGTGTAAGATGGAGAAAGAGACTGGCAGGGAAGACAGGGTGGAAACTTGATTAGAGAGTTATAGTGAACGTATTGGTTGGGGTTAACATGCATGATGGGAGTGGGAATAGATGGTCAATCGTACTGGACAGGGGAGGGTATGTGGCGGGGGAGAGTTTAGGGATGGGGATATGAGTGGACAGAGACCGGGGGGGGGGGGGGGGGGGGGGGGGGGGGGGGGTGATAGTTGAAGTTTGGGGATGGAAGATGTCAGCCAGAGAAGGCAGAATAGATCATTTGTGGTTTTGAAAATGAAGCATTTGAATAATGATTTCACTTGGTGCTACTGGAAATGACTTGGAAGGACCATCACATGAAACGAGACAGCAGGGGGAGAATGATTGTGGGAGATGTTGTATATGGGATGTTCTTGGGAATATGAGCAATAAGGAAGTGAGGTTGTGGGACCCTGCATCATCTTCCTCACTGCTACATGCTGTTAGTATTATGTTTTGATTGAAGGTGTCTGTTAACGTAATCTGATAAAATGATTTGATACAATTGTCAAGGTTGTTGGAGGGAATGCAGTACATATTTACATTGATTTTCAGAATGCAATTGACAAAAGTTCCACGTGAGAGGTCTGGGATCAAAGTTTAGTGCCATAGAATAAAAGCTCCAGAGTATGTGTAAGAAACTGGCTGAGGGTGCAAGGATCATGACGATTAAGGCTGCCCGAAAGGCCCTGTCGCTCATGAAAGAAAACCCTGGTGACATAAGGGAGTGCAGATGCTGGAATATTAAATCTTAAAGTGCTGGAGGAACTTGGTGGGTCAGGCAGCATCTGTGGAGGGAATGGACAGATGACATTTCAGGTCGGACAAAACAAAATCTTGGCTATTTTATCTTCAGGTTGCAGGTGTCCGTAGTGTGGTATTGCTACCGAATGTACTAAAAATAGAAAATGTTGGAAATATTCAGTGTCAAGAAGAGTCCGAGGAGAGAAAATCAGTTAATGTTTCTCGCTGATAACCTCTTGTCAACTTTCAGTGTTTGTCTGTTGGCCTTACTTTTATGCCTTGCATTCTCTGGCATCTGTACTTGGATTTCATCTTGAACAAACAAATTTAACTAAGACAGGGCTAACCTAAGCAATTGAGATAATATTGGTGAAATGCGAGGACACGATATCTAGAATATGATGGAGACCTTCAGGATTCATCAGCGCCTAATGGCTTTGTTTAAGGAGTAGTTCTGATGGGGGTTCTCCTCTCCTCAAGCTGTCTTTTTTTCTTTCTCTTCACTGGTTGTGTACTTGTGATTTTACATAATGCAAAATGTATTACAGCCACTGTCTTATTTGTGACCATTGTCTTGCATAGACTGTGAAAGTGGATGTACAGTGCTCTCCATAATGTTTGGGACAAAGACCCATAATTTATTTATTTGCCTCTGAACTCCATAATTTGAGATGTGTAATTGAAAAAAAATCACATGTGGTTAAAGTGCACATTGTCAGATTTTATTAAAGGGTATTTTAATACATTTTGTACTTTTTGGTTTCACCATGTAGAAATTATACATTTTATGCATTTTGATTTCACCATGTAGAAATTACAGTAATTTTTTATACATAATCCCCCCATTTCAGGGCACCATAATGTTTGGGACACAGCAATGTCGTGTAAATGAAAGGAGTCATGTTTAGAATTGGGTTGCATATCCTTTACATCCACTGACTGCTTGAAGTCTGCAATTCATGGACATCACCAGTTTGATGGGTGTCGTCTCTAGTGATGCTCTGCCAGGCCTGTATTGCAGCCATATTTAGCTTATGCTTGTTTTGGGGGCTAGTCCCCTTCAGTTTTCTCTTCAGCATATAAAAGGCATGCTCAATTGGGTTCAGATCAGGTGATTGACTTGGCTACTCAAGAATTGACCATTTTTTAGCTTTGAAAAACTCCTTTGTTGCTTTAGCAATATGTTTGGGATCACTGTCTTGCTGTAGAATGAACTGCCAGCCAATGAGTTTTGAGGCATTTGTTTGAACTTGAGCGGATAGGATGTGTCTATACACTTCAGAATTCATTATGCTACTACCATCAGCATTTGTATCATCAATGACGATAACTAAGCCAGAACCTTCAGCAAGCCAGAACCTTCAGCAGCCATACATGCCCAGGCCATAACACCCCACCACCATGTTTTACGAATGCGGTGGTATGCTTTGGATCTTGGGCCGTTCCTTCTCTCCTCCATACTTTACTCTTGCCATCTTTCTGATATAAGATAATCTTCATCTCATCTGTCCACATGACTTTTTTCCAGAACTGTGGTTACATTTTTAAGTACTTCTTGGCAAACTAACCCGGCCATCCTATTTTGCGGCTAACCAGTGGTTTGCATCTTGCAGTATAGCCTCTGTATTTCTGTTCAAGAGGTCTTCTGCAGACAAGCCTAAGGTTTGGCTGATGTCTCCAACAGTTTTCTTCTTATTTCTCAGTCTCATAATTGCTTCTTTGACACAACATTGGTCCTCATGTTGATATTGGTAAACAGCAATAAAAATTTCCAAAAGTGATGAAAAGACTAGATACTGAGAGCTCTCTTATACCTGCATTAAGGAGACAAACACACCTGAGCAATTACAAACACCCGTTAAGCCATGTGTCCCAAACATTATGGTGCCCGGAAATGGGGGCGGAATTGTGTATAAAGACAACCGTAATTTCTACATGGTGAAACTAAAATGTATAAAAATGGCCTTTAATAAAATCTGACAATGTTCACTTTAACCACATGTGATTTTTTTAAATTACAAATCTCAAATTGTGGAGTACAGAAGCAAATAAATAAATGATGGGTCTTTGTCCAAAACATTATGGAGGGCATTGTAACAGTGCTATAGAACCTCAGGGTAGTATTAACTGCAATATACTTCCTCTATTAAATCGTGAAAGCAAATTAAGCTATTTGCTTTCTGTAAAGAAAGCTGCAGCAGGTAAAATGGAAGTGGATTAAGAAATTCTTAAGTACGCCTATTTATTTATATTGTGTCTGGTAGTGCTTGTTATGGGGTTGGACAGTGACCATGGCAGCTAAAAATGGCAGAGGAACGTGTTTATCAAGTGGGTTTCTGGCGCTGGTTGTAAGTTTACAGAAATTCTGGTTTTGAACTGCTGTGTTACTTCCTTTAACTAATTTCCTGTAAATACTTTTAGGAAGAAAGGGAGCTTTTGCTGTGCTTCAAAAACGTTTCATTTATAGGGTTAAATCTGCTTTGGTTCAAAATGGCTCAGACTTGCACTAGTTGGGTGTATTGTTTCAATTCCCAAAGGGACCCTTCATCAAAAAAAACATTCTAGGATGGGATGGGAATAATTGGATTAATTGGCTAAAGCAGATGTCATTAAAACCTATTAACTTTAGAGTTGTTTTAGCTGTTGTGATTGGGAGATGTTTTGATTAGCGGGATCTCTGCTCGCAACTTTCTCTTTTCTTCATCCCTCAAACTGTTGAGTTTACGGTTGATCTGCACCATGTTTTAACTTCTGTTAAGAGATCTGTGAAAGCAAAATCAAGATATGAAGCACAGTAAAACAGTTGGGTCACTGAGTTTCCCTGGGCTGAAAAACCTTCAATTTCTCATTTATCTACTTGTTTTCTTTTTTTTTTTTTACAAAAGTGCATCTCATTTTAAACATGGAATATAGAACAGTACATCAGAGGAACAGGCCCTTCGGCCCATACTGTCCATGCCGAACATAATGGCGTTAAATTAATCTCCTCTGTCCGCACATGATCCATATTCTTCAATTCCCTGCGTGACCGTCTGTCCATCCAAAAGCTGCTTAAATGCCTTTGTTGTTTCTGCCACCACAACCACCCCATATACCCACCATTGTGCGACAAATTTATTCACACACACACATACACACACACACACTAAAAAAAAATCCTTCCACTCTGACATTTCTACCCTGCAGCAAAGGTTCTTACAATTTACTTTATCTATGCCTCCCATAATTTTATATCTATCAGCTCGCTCCTCTGACTCTCCAGTGAAAATAATCCAAGTTTGTCCAACCTCCCGTTACAATTAATACCCTCTAATTCAGGCATCATTCTGGTAAACCTATTCTGCACCCTCTTTAAAGTCTCCATGTCCTTCCTGTATTATACCAAACTGCACATGCTATTTCAGTGTAGCCCAATCAAAGTCCTATAAAGCTGCAACATAGCTTCCTGACTCTTATACTCAATGCACCGACTGATGAAGGCAAGCATATCATGTGCCATCTTTGCTACTCTATCTACTTGTGCTGTAGCTTTCAGGAAGCTATGGGCTTGGACACCTAGATCCCTTTGTACCTCAATGCTGTTAAGGGTCTTGACATTCACTGCATACTTTCCAATTACATTTAACCTGCCACGGTGTAACACCTCACACTTGGTTGGAATAAACTCTACCAACAATATTTGTAAGTGAACTATATCATGCTGAATATTTTGTTAGCCCATCTCACTGTCTGCAGCACCAATTTTGTTGTTTGCAAAATTACTAACCAACTCATCTAAATTCACACCCAAGTCGTGTGTATATATCACAAACAAGAGGTCCCACCCAGCACAGATCCCTGCGAACCTCCGCTCGTCACAGACCACTGTCTACCACTACCCCCTGTCTCCTATCAGTAAGCCAGTTCCCAATCCAGGGAACCAAGTCACTGTGGATCCCATTCATCTTCTCGATCAGTTATGAGGGACTTTATCAAATGTCTTATTGAAATTAATGTAGACAACAGATCCCCACCCTCATCGATCACCTTTATCATCTCCTCAAAAAGCTCAATAAAGTTTGTTAGACCTGATCTGCCGCGGACAAAGCCATGCTGACTCTTGTTAATTAGCCCATATTCTGCAAGGTGAAAATGGTGTAAACACAGGCACCTTGAGTTTACATTGATGGTGATGCAGAAATGTGGTTGGGTACCAATCTACAATGTGCTACGTTTTATGTCTGCTGGATGTTTGTTGAATGATGTGCTAAGTTGGTTGTGCTCTGACAATGCCCTGATGTTTGACTGCAGGTTGGAACTACTGTGGGTGTTGGAATCTTGAAATCCACCTTTAATGGTTGCTAATTTTAAGCAGGACTAATTCTCAAATAAGTTATAATAACCATTAATACAAAAGAGATTCATGTTCAGTTATTCAGTGCCTTTTGTGACTGCAGTGCATGTCAAAGCACTTTTCTGTCAATTAGGTCTTTTTGAATAATTATCACTGTAAAGGAGGAAGCACCATATTTTCACAGCATGATTCCTGGACAGCAGAAATGGGTGCCAAGATCTGTTTTCAGGTGTTTCAGTAATAATTCCTCCTGCTCTTTGTAATAATGTCACGGGATCATTTACCTGGGAAAGCAGTTTGTTTTATCAACACATCTGAAAAATACAGTCTCTAAAATTGCCGTATGCTGTGTGGCATGAGGATGTCAGTTTGGATTTGTTATGGTTCTCTAGGGTAGGATTTCTTAAATCAAATAATTGTGGGTCAAGAGTGCCACCACGTTAGTTATGACTGCCATATTTAAGTATGCGGAGAAAGAGGTCGTGGAGAGAATAGCAGTTTTGTCTTTAAAACAAGAGTTGATTTGGACTAAAACAGGGCCAGGAGCCAGTGTGCTGCAGAAAATCACCTTCTCTATTGGTAGTCATAGAGTCAAACATACTGGCAGATGACAAACTCCACATTTGATTATCATAGCTGCTGCTTTGGTTTTATAGTTGTGCTTCAATTGTTCATTTTTGTGATCAAATTTTGCACTAAAGTGCTTACCTAACTAACTGCAAAGATTTCATGCTGCTGCATTTGTGTGGCAATGCTGCAGAATGCAATCAATGCAGTTTTGATCTGGCCCTGGCAGCTCTAGCCAATAGTTCTGTGCAATATCATTGCATGCCTCGGGTCCAGGACAGCAGTTGTTTCAAATATAATTTCTTACCTGCTCTGCATGAAACACATTGATCGAATGGTTGCTTAAGGATGAAGTTACCTAAGAATTTATATGAGTGGGCAACTTATGTATGTTCAATTAGTTGATGCCTTAAAATAAAAAAAACGCAGATGCTGGAAATCTGAAATAAAACATTTCTGGAAGTGCTTAATTGTTCTGAGAACATTGGTGGAAAGACCCTGTGTCATTTTGTTTTTATGCTTTAAAAAACATTTTCAGCTTTCATTCTCATAGTTACGTGATGGAGCAGTGGCACTTGTTCTGTTAGTGTCCTCATTACAAGCCAAAACCCATTCACCGTCCACCTTTCCTTAAAGCCTATCTCTGCCATTAGTTATGACTACATGCAGAGAAATATTGGACAAGCTGAGGTTTGGTATTGGATCTTGTCAGATTCATGTTTCTCTGAAACAGTTTAGGAAATGCCACTAAAGGTGCTATTTAAAAGCAGATTATTTCTGAAGAAGGATTTCGACCCGAAACGTGGCCTATTTCCTTCGCTCTATAGATGCTGAGTTTCCAGCATTTTTGTCTACCTTATTTCTAACTGCTTTCTTCTGTAACTGGACTATCAGAAGTTTCATGGAAACCAAATTTCTCAGTGAGTTATGCTATATCAAGCAGCGTGATCCTGTTTGATATAGTATCAAGCTGTTTACTTGAAGTGCTGTCTCATCTGCTTTTGTAACATTTATTTCAGAAGTGGGCATCTCATTCAACCTATTCTTCTCAGTATCCTCTTGGTTAAGTAGACCATTCTGCGTGTTGTTTGATGTTGTATATAAGCCCTGGTCCAATTGTACAAAAGTTGCTGCATTTGAGGGTGATATTAATGAACTCTGGTCAAAGGACACTCTTTAGCACCAGTTTAGTGGTCACCACAAAGCTGTCATTTATTTGATTCATAACCATGGCACCTAAAGGAGACCACCGTGATAATTTGAAGGCACCCATGAAAATTAATATTCTTTGTGTTCCTCCTCAACAGGTAGTAACATCTTATATTTACCTAATCTGAGTTAACTCATGTTGTCAAAGTCTGAGTTTCAACACACTGGTGAGTCTGTAGAAGGGTCCCGATACGAAACGTCACCTATCCATGTCCTGGTGCTGAATTACTTCAACAGTTTCTTTTCTACACAAGAATCCAGCATCTGCAGTTCCTTGGGTCTCTGTCTTAATTTTCATTATGTTAGGACAGTGATTTTGTTTTGAAGTATTTGTTGGTTATATATTTTTGAAGTGATCATCGTACATGGAGCTTTTAAACTTCATTCTATCAATAATAACAGAACATTGCAAAACAAGTGTGTTAAAATTCAGCATATTGACATGTCAATTGAGAGTACATTTCAGTAGATATCCTTCTCGGTAATACGTGGCTTGCCAAATATTGGAGATGGAGACTAGTTTATCTTGGCATCATGTTCGGTGCAGGCATTGTGGACTGAAGGGTCCGTTCCTGTGCTGTACTGTTCTATGGCCTCAGATTGTTACCACTAATCGTAATAGACCTGTATCCGCCTATCATGTATCTGAACTGTGTAATGGAAAAACCTGTAGCTTCTAGTACTGAACCCATGTAACAAACAATTTACAAGCATCTGGTCACCAAAACTCTCTCCTTTCATTTACACAACAAAATGCTATCTGGATTCATACTTAATATTGGTGTGAACAAGCAGTACTTGTGCCATGAATGGACAATGAGAGAACTTCCTGAACCACATTAATGCGTCATCCTAGTGAACATGCTCTCCAAAATAAATTCTACTAATTGGCAGATACTACTGCATGCCTATCTAACTAGCCACAACAGGGTTAAAACTAAATCCTTTATAATATAGGAGGCATGATATGTTCACCATTCCCCAGGAAAGCACGTGTCATTACACTATTCAAATTTCCTTCCAGAAGTAATATGCAAGATGTCTTCCGACAGTAAAATTATCAAGTAATGCATTCAAATTCCAAAGCATGTGTCATAAAGGTTCTTCTTTGACTTGGGATGACTATGAAGTCCCATTGCATTATTTTGAAATGAGGGGCATTCTCTTGGGGGTGCAAGCTTATATTTATCCCACAATCGGTAATAAAAATACATAATACATTGAAATTGGAATTCAATACCTAGGGGAGTGTTGTCGAACTAAGAGGCAGACGGATACCAGTACATAGCACCCTGAAAGTGGCGACACAGGTAGTCAAGGAAAGATGGTGGATGGTGGATGGCCTTTATCAGCCAAGCATTGAGTACAAGAGTTGGATCAGGTGTACAAGACGTTGATCAGAGTGCACCTGCACTTTTGTGAGCATGTCATGCTAGAGAAGGTGCAGAAATGTTTTACCAGGATGTTGCCGGGTTGGGAGGACTTGAGCTATAAGGAGAGTGGATAGACTCGGACTTTTCTCTCTGAAGCTAAGGAGGCTGAGAAGTGACCTTGTAGAAGTTTATAAAACCATGAGGGGCATAGATATGATGCGTTGTCATGGACCTTTTTCCAAGCTAAGGAAGTTAAAACTAAAGGGTAAAGGTTTAATGCGAGAGGGGAAATATTTAAACGAGACCTGAGGGGCAAGTGTTTCAGTACACAAGGAACTGGGTATATGGAACAAGCTACTGGGAGATGTGGTAGAGGTGGGTGCAAATAATACTTGAAATTTACATTTGGACAGGTGTATAGATTGGAAATATTTTGGGGCTTTTGTCTGTTTCTGTGCTGTATAACTAGGCAACTCTGGAACACAAGAATCATTGTTGAAATTTGCATTCCCATGATGTGTAATATTACATATTTGAGCAGTACTACAGGACATTTATGGGACATATGTAAATAAATAGCCACGTCTTCTTGAATTTATTGCCATGAGACACCTTTGGGTGTTATAGTTTGCATAGAATATTATTTCATTTAAAATATGCCAAAAATATTTCCTGAAAGGCACGCATAGGTATCTGTAACTTTATCAAATTTTTATCAATTCCAGCCAAAGACACACAATGCTGGAATAATATAGCAGACCTGGCAGCATCCATGGCAAACTGGATGTTGAATGTTGACTGATCCACTGTTCTTTCAGTATTTTCTGGTTTTTTTCTTTGCTTTTTCCAGCATCTGCAGTTTTTTGCTCTGTTTAGCTATTGCATTATTTTGATAAAAGAAAGGCAGTTACATAGGTACATTGTATAATTTGTAAGCCAAAATGTGAAGCATCTTAGTGAAAAGCTGGTCCTTTCTATGCTGCAAGATGAAACAATTCGTTTTTTTGTTCCCGCATTTCCTGATCAAACAAATGTTAACTGTTTTTTAAAGTTTTGTTCTTCGAGCAGAATATGTGTTTATCATTGCACAGTAGGACAAATTTCCAAGTGTAAAAACTGCACGTCTTTGTGAGCTGTTTCGAACGTTGTTGGATAGCATTTGCAACTGTTACAGTTAGTAGTACCAAGAATCTAAGACGTGAGCTCTTCCATGCTTAAAATGTTCCCATATATGGCATAATCTCAGAGTAAGGGGTTGGCCTTTAGGACTGGTATGCAGTGATAGGTAGATTCAAGATAAAGATTCAATTTATTGTCACATGTACCAATTAAGGTACAGTGAAATTTGAGTTACCATATAGCAATACTGAGTGAGAAAAATAACAATATGCAATTCAGCCACATAAAATAAAATTTAACATAAACACCCACCACAGCGGAATCCACATTCCTCACTGGGGTGGAAGGCAATAAAGTTCAGTCATCTTCCTCCTTTATTCACCCGTGGTCGGGGCTGAACCCTCCGCACTTGCCATTGCCGATGGTCCGCTGTTCAAGCCCTCTCGTCGGGATGATCGAAATTCCGACGTCGGGACGGATCGGAACACTCCGCGGCATGGAGCTCCCGAGTTGGCTGCTTCTTACCGGAGACCGCTGTTTCACAGTGTTAAAGTCCACGGGGCCCGCGGTCGGAGCTTCTACAATGGCGATCCTCAGCAAAAGATGCCAGGTTCCGTGATGGTAAGTCCATGCCCGCGGCTTGAAGCTCCGGGCAGGTCTCCAGGAAAGGCTGCATCACTCCACGTTTTAGGCCGCAAGGGGGGGACGGAGATGCGACATAGAGAAAAATCGCCTCTCTGTCGAGAAAATCTCCAAATGTTGTTTGAACTTCATTTGAGGTTCAAATGACAATAAATACATTTTATTGTATTGTAAGTGACTGGAAAAAGATTCCCCCGATACCTGCCCACTCCCCCCACATAAAACATACCAAGAGACATTAAAACAAACATTCAAGACATACTTAAAATAATAAAAACAGAGAAGGGACGAGACAGACTGCTGGCGAGGTGGCCATTACGGTCGTCACCCGGTCGGTGTACTGATATTACTCAGAAGTTTATAAATGATTGAGGCTGTGGATGCAAAAAAATCATCAATGAAGATAAGTGAGCCAGTACCTTCAGCAGCCATACATGCCCAGGCCATAACACACCCACCACCGTGTTTCGCAGATGAGGTGGTATGTTTTGGATCTTGGGCAGTTCCTTCGCTCTTCGATACTTTGCTCTTGTCATCACTCTGATATGTTAATCTTCGTTTCATCTGTCCACAAGACCTTTTTCTAGAGCTGTGGTTGCTCTTTTAAGTACTTCTTGGCAAACTAGCTTGGCCATCCTATTTTTGCGGCTAACCAGTGGTTTGCATCTTGCAGTGTAACCTCTGTATTTCTGTTCATGAAGTCTTCTGCGGACAGTGGTCATTGACAAATCCACACCCGACTCCGGAAGAGTGTTTCTGATCTGTCGGACAGGTGTTTAAGGATTTTTCTTTATTATTGGGAGAATTCTTCTGTCATCAGCTGTGGAGGTCTTCCTTGGCCTGCTAGTCTCTTTGCGATTAGCAAGCTTGCCAGTGCTCTCTTTCTTCTTAATGATGTTCCAAACAGTTGATTTTAATAAGCCTAAGGTTTGACTGATGTCTCTAACAGTTTTATTCTTGGTTCTCAGTCTCATAATGCCTTCTTTGACTTTCATTGGCACAACTTTGGTCCTTATGTTGATAAACAGCAATAAAATGTTCCAAAGGTGATGGAAAGACTGGAGGAAAGATTATGTGCTGAGAGCTCTCTTATACCTGCATGAAGGAGACAATTAAACACACCTGAACAATTACAAACACCTGTGAAGCCATGTGTCCCAAACATTATGGTGCCCTGAAATGGGGTTGACTATGTATAAACACAGCTGTAATTTCTCCATAGTGAAACACTTTTTTATAAAAAATACCCTTTAATAAAATCTGACAACGCGCACTTTAACCACATGTGATTTTTTTCCTATTGCAAATCTCAAATTGCGGAGTACAGAGACAAATAAATAAATGAAGGGTCTTTCTCCCAAACATTATGGAGGACACTGTAAGTTCCATTTCACCAGCTGAAATCTGTTTGAATATTACAAGGATAGGTCGATCATTTCCTATGTTCCAGGCTTCTTAGTGCAACCGAAATATGGATTGTAAAACCCTGATAATCCGCTGTCAGCCTATTTGAAAACCCCAGTGGCTCATCACCTGGCTCTTTGCTTCCTCAGTGGGGTCTCAGTTCCTGTACTCCTTGTCTGCTGCTGGTGATTCTGTTGGCTGTACTCCTTACTGGATTCCCTGGACAATTTATTATCTACTGTGTAACATACTGTTACAATTAATTAAAAGCATGTTGCAGTCTTGGATTAGTATCGATCTTTTGAAAAATCTGCAACTGTCATGAAATGGTCTGGAAAATATTTTGGTTAGCCTATCACAACCCTTAGATAGACACAAAATGCTGGAGTAACTCAGCGGGACAGGCAGCATCTCTGGAGACGCTGAAAAAGATTCTTCAGTCTGAAAAAGGGTCTCGTCCCGAAACATCACCCATTCCTTCTCTCCAGAGATGCTGCCTGTCCCGCTGAGTTACTCCAGTATTTTGTGTCTATCGTCGGTTTAAACCAGCATCTGCAGTTCCTTCCTGCATATTACAGCCCCTACATTGGTGAAAAAAATAGAGGAACTGGAATGGTTGGGGAAGATGCTTATTGAGTAGAAGAATTTGATCTTTCCCTTAGAGGCCAATCCAAGATAGCTAAACAAATTTTAAAATGGGTAAGCAAGACCCAGAAAGTTAACAGCAAACTGTTTTATAATGAAAATGTTTAATGGTAGACTTGAGATGTTACTCAGGTGAATTTGTAAAGAAAGATTTAAATAACCGCAGAAAGCATCTTTAAAACGTTTCATGCAGAATGAATTTCTGAACACACTGATCTAAATACAGCATGGAAACATAGAAAATAGGTGCAGAAGTAGGTCATTCGGCCCTTCAAGCCAGCACCATTATTCAATATGATCATGCCTGATCATCCAGAATCAGTAGCCTGTTCATGCTTTCTCCCCATATCCTTTGTTTCCATTAGCCCTAAGAGCTATATCTAACTTTCTCTTGAATACATCCAGTGAATTGGCCTGCATTGCCTTCTGTGGCAGAGAATTTCTGGCTGATAACATTTTTCCTCAAGTCAGTCCTAAATGTCTACCCCTTATTCTTAGAAACATAGAAACATAGAAATTAGGTGCAGGAGTAGGCCATTCGCCCCTTCGAGCCTGCACCTCCATTCAATATGATCATGGCTGATCATCCAACTCAGTATCCCGTACCTGCCTTCTCTCCATACCCCCTGATCCCCTTAGCCACAGGGGCCACATCTAACTCCCTCTTAAATATAGCCAATGAACTGGCCTCAACTACCCTCTGCGGCAGAGAGTTCCAGAGATTCACCACTCTCTGTGTGAAAAAAGTTTTTCTCATCTCTGTTTTAAAGGATTTCCCCCTTATCCTTAAGCTGTGACCCCTTGTCCTGGACTTCCCCAACATCGGGAACAATCTTCCTGCACCTAGCTTGTCCAACCCCTTAAGAATTTTGTAAGTTTCTATAAGATCCCCTCTCAATCTCCTAAATTCTAGAGAGTATAAACCAAGTCTATCCAGTCTTTCTTCATAAGACAGTCCTGACATCCCAGGAATCAGTCTGGTGAACCTTCTCTGCACTCCCTCTATGGCAATAATGTCCTTCCTCAGATTTGGAGACCAAAACTGTACGCAATACTCCAGGTGTGGTCTCACCAAGACCCTGTATAACTGCAGTAGAACCTCCCTGCTCCTATACTCAAATCCTTTTGCTATGAAAGCTAACATACCATTCGCTTTCTTCACTGCCTGCTGCACCTGCATGCCTACTTTCAATGACTGGTGTACCATGACACCCAGGTCTCGCTGCATCTCCCCTTTTCCTAATAGGCCACCGTTTAGATAATAGTCTGCTTTCCTGTTTTTGCCACCAAAATGGATAACCTCACATTTATCCACATTATACTGCACCTGCCAAACATTTGCCCACTCACCCAGCCTATCCAAGTCACCTTGCAGTCTCCTAGCATCCTCCTCACAGCTAACACTGCCCCCCAGCTTAGTGTCATCTGCAAACTTGGAGATATTGCCTTCAATTCCTTCATCCAGATCATTAATATATATTGTAAATAGCTGGGGTCCCAGCACTGAGCCTTGCGGTACCCCACTAGTCAATGCCCGCCATTGTGAAAAGGACCCGTTTACTCCTACTCTTTGCTTCCTGTTTGCCAGCCAGTTCTCTATCCACATCAATACTGAACCCCCAATGCCGTGTGCTTTAAGTTTGAATACTAATCTCTTATGTGGGACCTTGTCGAAAGCCTTCTGGAAGTCTAGATACACCACATCCACTGGTTCTCCCCTATCCACGCTACTAGTTACATCCTCAAAATTCTATAAGATTAGTCAAACATGATTTACCTTTACGTAAATCCGTGCTGACTTTGTCCAATGATTTCACCACTTTCCAAATGTGCTGCTAGCCCATCTTTAATAACTGACTAGCAGTTTCCCCACTACCGATGTTAGACGAATTGGTCTGTAATTCCCTGTTTTCTCTCTCCCTCCCTCCCTCCCTTAAAAAGCTGGGTTACGTTTGCTACCCGCCAATCCTCAGGAACTACTCCAGAATCTAAAGTTTTGAAAGATTATTACTAATGCATCCACTATTTCTGGAGCTACTTCCTTCAGTACTCTGGGATGCAGCCTATCTGGCCCTGGGGGTTTATCGGTCTTGAATCCATTCAATTTACCCAACACCACTTCCCGACTAACCTGGATTTCACTCAATTCCTCCAACTCCTTTGCCTCGTGGTCCCCTGCTATTTCCGGCAGATTATTGTCTTCCTTAGTGAAGATGGAACCAAAGTAGTTATTCAATTGGTCCGCCATATCCTTGTTCCTCATGATCAACTCACCTGTTTCTGACTGCAAGGGACCTACATTTGTTTTAACTAATCTCTTTTCACATATCTATAAAAACTTTTGCAGTCAGTTTTGATGTTCCCTGCCAGTTTTCTTTCATAATCTATTTTTCCTTTCCTAATTAAGCCCTTTGTCCTCCTCTGCTGGTCTCTGAATTTCTCCCAGTCCTCTGGTATGCTGCTTTTTCTGGCTAATTTGTACGCATCATTCTTCGTTTTGATACTATCCCTGATTTCCCTTGTTATCCACGGATGCACTATCTTCCCTGATTTATTCCTTTGCCAAACTAGGATGAACAATTTTTGTAGTTCATCCGTGCATTCTTTAAATGTCTTCCATTGCATATCCACCGTCAACCCTTTTAGAATTAATTGCCAGTCAATCTTGGCCAATTCACGTCTCATACCCTCAAAGTTACCTTTCTTTAAGTTCAGAACCATTGTTTCTGAATTAACAATGTCACTCTCCATCCTAATGAAGAACTCAACCATATTATGGTCACTCTTGCCCAAGGGGGCACGTACAACAAGACTGCTAACTAACCCTTCCTCATTACTCAATACCCAGTCTAAACTAGCCTGCTCTCTCGTTGGTTCCTCTACATGTTGATTTAGATAACTATATTCATACATTCCAAGAAATCCTCTTCCTCAGCACCCCTGCCAATTTGATTCACCCAATCTATATGTAGATTGAAGTCACCCATTATAACTGTTTTGCCTTTGTCGCACGCATTTCTAATTTCCTGTTTGATACCATCTCCAACTTCAATACTACTGTTAGGTGGCCTGTACATAACACCCACCAGCGTTTTCTGTCCCTTAGTGTTTCGCAGCTCTACCCATACCGATTCCACATCCTCCAAACTAATGTCCTTCCTTACCATTGCGTTAATCTCCTCTCTAACCAGCAACGCTACCCCACCTCCTTTTCCTTTCTCTCTATCCCTCCTGAATATTGAATATCCCTGGATGTTCAGCTCCCAGCCTTGGTCACCCTGGAGCCATGTCTCCGTGATCCCAACTATATCATAGTCATTAATGGCTCTCTGCACATTCAACTCATCCACCTTATTACGAATACTCCTTGCATTGAGACACAAAGCCTTCAGGCTTGTTTTTACAACGCTCTTACCCCTTTTACAATTATGTTGAAAAGTGGCCCTTTTTGATTTTCGCCCTGGTTTTGTCTGCCTGCCACTTTTACTTTTCACCTTGCTACCTATTGCTTCTACCCTCATTTTACACCCCCCTGCCTCTCTGCTCTTGTACCCATCCCCCTGCCACATTAGTTTAAATCCTCCCCGACAGCACAAGCAAACACTCCCCCAAGGACATTGGTTGCATTCCAGCCCAGGTGCAGACCGTCCTGTTTGTACTGGTCCCACCTCCCCCAAGAACTGGTTCCAATACCCTAAAAAAATTTGAATCCCTCCCCTTGCACCATTTTTTAAGCTACGTATTCATCTGCAATATCCTCCTATTTCTACTCTGACTGGCCCGTGGTACTGGTAGTAATCCAGAGATTATTACCTTTGAGGTCCTACTTTTAAGTTTTTCTCCTAGCTCCCTAAATTCATCTTGTAGGACCTCATCCCTTTTTATACCTATATCGTTGGTGCCAATATGCACCACGACAACTGGCTGTTCACCCTCCCCCTCCAGAATGTTCTTGCAGCCGTTCAGTGACATCCCTGACCCTTGCACCAGGGGAGGCAACATACCATCCTGGCACCAGGTCCTCGTTTGCGCCGAGTCCCCCTAGCAGAAACGCCTATCTATTCCCCTGACATCTTTTAATCCCCTATTACTATTGCCCTTCCACTCACTTTTTTCCCCCCCCCCTCATGTGCCGCAGAGCCACCCATGGTGCCATGAACTTGGATGCTGCTGCATTTCCCTGATAAGTCAATCTCCCTCAACAGTATCCAAAATGGTATACCTGTTTAGGAGGGAGATGACCGCAGGGGACTCCTGCACTACCTGCCTACTGCTTTGCTGGCTATTGGCCACCCGTTCCCTTTCTGTTCTCTTACCTTTTACCTGCGGTGTGACCAACTCGCTGTACGTGCTATCCACGACTTTCTCAGCATCGTGGATGCTCCAGTATGAATCCAGCCGCAGTTCCAATCGTTCAATGCGGTCTGCCAGGAGCTGCAGCTGTACACACTTCCTGCAAACGTAGTCACCAGGGACAGCGACCATATCCCTGATCTCCCACATGTTGCAGGCTGAGCAAACCACGGGGCCAATCTCCACTGACATATCTTACTCCCAAATTAACTCTATATTAAATATTAAAAAACACAAAACTTTATCATTTAAACTTTACTAATAAATACTGTACACTAACTCCCAGAATCCTTAACCTGAAGGCAGAAATGTAAAAATGTAAATCCGGTCCTCTTCCACCAATCAGAGGCTTCCACCAGACTCCTTCTCTGGAACGTTGCCGATTTTGGTGTCAGGTCCCTGGGCCTCTGTGAAAGCAAGCCCCGCGATGTATTTTATACTTACAGCGCAGGTACTCCTCCCCTCGCACCAACGGCTCCCTGGGCCTCTGTGACCCCTGGTTCTGGACTCCCCCAACATGGGTAACATTTTTCCTACATCTGGCCTGTCCAATCCCTTAAGAATTTTATATGTTTCTATAAGATAGCCTCTCATCCTTATAAGGGATTCTAAACAATCATGTTGTAAGATTGCACAAGACCAGCTAATCTTTCCTTGTTTATCTATTTAACCCCAAGATGAACCCTTGATCCCTTGTGTACTTCGTCAAGATCACCTGCTTCCTCCGTGGTAATGCAGCAACTCTCATGCATGTCTTGTTACCTTTGGACTCAGCTGGTCCCATCATCTTTCCAAGTTCCGCTTTCATATTGGAGTAATCCAGGCTGTTTCTGTTCACTTTATATAATGTGGATGTTACTGGTAGGGTCACCATTTTCCATCCCTAATTTTCCCAGTGCCTTTGGTTGTAAGCCATCTCAAATTACTGTGATCCTTCCAGTGATGGTGCACTCTTAATGCTGCTGAGAGGGAATTCAAGGCCTTGGAAGGATCAGGGCCGATTTCTAAGTCTGTGTATGTAGTGTTCTCATTCTCTTGCTGTCCTTGTTGTTTTTGATGGTGGAGATTGAACTGGGAGATGCTTTTGAACTCGTGTGAGCTAGTAACTATGGTGCATTTTGTAGATAGATGCTGTGTGGGTACACTCTCTTGAGGGTGTGGGATATTGTGTCAATTGAGTGAATTATGTTGTCCTTTGTGATGTTGAATGTGTGCTGGAATCTCACTCATCTGAGCAAGTATTTCCTCATGCATTTTTACTGGAGAAAATACTTTGGGGATTAGGTTAAAACAAAATAAGGAGACTCTTGTCTTATTTATTGGTTGGTTGGATGGCGGGGTTAGGTTTACAGGATGAGTTAAGTTTCCATTGATGTCCTCGGGATGAGGGGGTGGGCAAATAATTGGTGGTGGCTGGGAATGCCTCTGAATGTCAGAGTGGTGTGACCTGATTCTCCTGTTGACACTGGTCATTGACGAAAACATTTATATTTTGATTTTGTCACATTGATCCGTAACGTAAGATTGACTAGGACTAGGTCTGGACTCCTTCAATATCGTGAAGATTTGCAAATAGAATTGAAAATTATGCGTACATGCTAAATATGGTTGGAGCAGAGAATAAGAACACAGTGCCCTCCATAATGTATGGGACAAAGATCCATCATTTATTTATTTGCCTCTGTACTCCATAATTTGAGATTTGTAATAAAAAAAAATCACATATGGGTAAAGTGCACATTGTCAGATTCTATTACAGGGTATTTTTTTTAATACATTTTGGTTTCACCATGGAGAAATTACAGTTGTGTTTATACATAGTCACCACATTTCATGGCACCATAATGTTTGGGACACATGGTTTCACAGGCGTTTGTAATTGCTCAGGTGTGTTTAATTGCCTCCTTAATGCAGGTATAAGAGAGCTCTCAGCACCTAGTCATTCCGTCATCTTTGGAAACTTTTATTGCTGTTTATCAACATAAGGACCAAAGTTGTGCCAATGAAAGATAAAGCCATTCTGAGAAACAAGAATAAAAATGTTAGAGACATCAGCCTAACCTTAGGGTTAAAAAATCAAATGTTTGGAACATCATTAAGAAGAGCGAGCACTGGTGAGCTTACTAATCGCAAAAGGTCTGGCAAGCCATGGAAGACGTCCACAGCTGATGACAAAATAATTCTCTCTATAACAAAGAGAATATCTCTGTATAACAAACACCTGTCCGACAGATCAGAAACACTCTTCAGGAGTCAGATGTGGATTTCTCAATGACCACTGTCCGCAGAAGACTTCATGAACAGAAATACAGAGGCTACACTGCAGGATGCAAAACAGGCTGCAAAAATAGGATGGCCGGGTTACAGTTTGCCAAGAAATACTTAAAAGAGCAACCACAGTTCTGGAAAAAAGGTCTTGTGGACAGATGAGACAAAGATTAACATATCCGAGTGATGGCAAGAGCAAAGTATGGAGGAGAGAAGGAACTGCCCTAGATCCAAAGCATACCACCTAGTCTGTGAAACATGGTGCTGAAGGTACTGGCTCACTTATCGTCATTGATGATACAACTACTGATGGTAGTAGCGTAACGAATTCTGAAGTGTATAGACACATCCTATCTGCTCAAGTTCAAACAAATGCCTCCATTTGTGAAACCAAAATGTATAAAAATACCCTTTAATGAATACAAATTGGCTAGCGGTTCATTCTACAGCAAGACAATGATCCCAAACATACTGCTAAAGCAACAAAGGAGTTTTTCAAAGATAAAAAATGATCAATTCTTGAGTGGCCAAGTCAATTACCCGTTCTGAACCCAATTGAGCATGGCTTTTATATGTTAAAGTGAAAACTGAAGGGGACTAGCCCCCAAAACAAGCATGAGCTAAAGATTGATGCAATACAGGCTTGGCAGAGCATCACCGGAGAAGACACCCAGCAACTGGTGATGTCCATGAATCGCAGACTTCGAGCAGTCATTGCATACAAAGGATATGTAACAAAATACTAAATATGACTACATTCATTTACATGACATTGCTGTGTCCCAAACATTATGGTGCCCTGAAATTGGGTGGTGGGCTATGTATAAACACTGCTGTAATTTCTACTCGGTGAAACCAAAATGTATAAAAACAGCCTTAATTAAAATTCGACAATGTGCATTTTAACCACGTGAGATTTTTTTCTATTACATCTCAAATTGTGGAGTACAGAGGCAAATAAATAAATGATGGGTCTTTGTCCCAAACATTATGGAGGGCACTGTGACTTGGGCTTTTTCCCCATTGTTGTGTAAATGTTATTGATATCTGTGCTGTAATGATATGCCCATGGTTATACCCAAGTATTGGGTAAAGGGTTGCTTTAACTCTTCATCACTGATAGTTGTCCTACATTTATTCTCGACCACCATCGATTAAAAAAATATATTATTCCCATCTGCCAAGGTCTTTGCTCCTTTCCAACTATGTATGCCATTTATGCCTTAGCAATTTACTTTGCTCTAGCTCATTTCATACTCCTTTTGACTCCTTTTAGCAGTACAGTAAAGTTATGATGATGCAACATTCTTGGGACTTTCATGCCGGATGAACAGATCTTCCACACTATTGGATGCTGCTTCTGTTAATACCCAAGCACACACTTCACTTGTTGTTGTGTCATAAATTTTCCATTCGACACGGTGAGATTAAAGGGAGCGGGCAGTACACAAGCTCTCTGACCCCCACCTGACCCAGAGTGTAGACACTGGCCCAATTGCACATCCTGCTTGCACTCTGACCCTTGCTCCATGTTCTGGACTAATGAGTGAGCAAAATGGCAGAACTGTCAGTGTTTCCCAACAATCCCAACCCCTGGAAGAGGCCAGTTTTCAACCAGTGCATTAGATTTTCATTTGTAGTACCTGAAGAAACAAAAGGCTCTCAAAATCATGCCTGATTGTTGCTTCCCTGTCCTGAACCTCTGTACTGGAATACACTGTCCTTGCTAATCTGCACCAAAGTCATTATTGCTAGTGTTTTTTTGGAATCTCCAGCACTACCTTAGATTATAAAACAACAAGTGCATTGACTGTATTTATGTCTTGTAATTCCTTAATAGTATATTCCTGTTTTTTCTATTTGCATTTTTTGTCATAGTAGAAAGATTTTCATGTTCCCTGTTGATGGTTATTCCTTGTCAAGAGCAGTGAGTTTACTTTACTGAGTTTAGCTGCTAATGCGTTGATGCAATCTGCTGACTTGAGGCCCATTACATACTTGGCATTGACTCAATGAACTGCAGCATGGCATATTTCAAAACGTTTGTTGCAGCCAACTATGATCTTTAATGGTTTGTTGGGCTAGGTTGACAGCATAATTCATCCCAGCTGAAAATCAGTGCTTTGAATTTAAAATCCTCTTTGGCTCTAATACATTAAGTGGGATTAAAAGGCTTTCGGGAAAATAGTCATTTTTTGTAGGTCTCTAATTACATTCAGTGCCAATAACAACTAGCCAGACCTATGGTCAAAGCAGCTCAGATACAAACCTGCTAATTAGGAGCAGGAATAGTTCACCCATCTCCTTCAGCCTGTTCCAACATTCAAGATGATATGACTGTAATCTTGTTTCCTCATTCATGCTCACCCCCTTGTTACTCAATGTTTCTGCCTTTGCTTTAATAGTACTCAAATACTCTGTTTTCACTGTCTTTTGAGGAAGAAAGTTCCAAAGACACATGACCATCTGGGTGGAATAAAAAGTGCCCTCCTTGTATTTTAAATGGGTAATCCCCTTGATTTTAAACGGGCAATTCTTTAATGTTGAATACTGATCCTTGCTTCTGGATTCTCCTTGAGGAAATGTCTTCTCCATGTTGGCTCATTCATATAAATTGAATTTGATGCTACCCTAACCAAAGTTCCTTCATAAGATGAGAAGCAAGTCCCAGGCATCAGTCTAGTAAACTTTCTCTAAACCTTCACACCCTTATTTGATGGAAAAACACAGCACTCTATAGTACACAGTACTTATGTTCTCACCATTGGCCTCTGTAACAGATATAATCTATCTACGTTTGTCTTCAGTTCCCTCTGCAATAAACAGTAACATTAACTTTCCTTTCACTTGCCTTCTGCCAATCATGCACTAACTCGCCAAATTTGCTAACTCACTAACTAACTCACCAAAATTGCACTGTGTCTAATCTCGGTAGTCTCCCACTATTTAGCTTATATATATACAGTGGCTTGCAAAAGTATTCATACCCCTTGAACTTTTCCACATTTTGTCACGTTACAACCACAAACGTAAATGTATTTTATTGGGATTTTATGTGATAGGCCAACACAAAGTGGCGCATAATTGTGAAGTGGAAGGAAAATGATACATGGTTTTCACATATTTTTACAAATAAAAAACTGAAAAGTGTGGCGTGCAAAAGTATTCAGCCTCCTTTACTCTGATACCCCTAAATAAAATCCAGTGCAACCAATTGCCTTCAGAAGTCACTTAATTAGTAAATAGAGTCCACTTGTGTGTAATCTAATCTCGGTATAAATACAACTGTTCTGTGAAGGCCTCAGAGGTTTATTAGAGAACATTAGTGACCAAACAGCATCATGAAGCCCAAGGAACACACCAGACAGGTCAGGGATAAAGAAGGGTTTCGGCCCGAAACGTTGCCTATTTCCTTCGCTCCATAGATGCTGCTGCACCCGCTGAGTTTCTCCAGCTTTTTTGGGTACCTTAGGTCAGGGATAAAGTTGTGGAGAAGTTTAAAGTAGGGTTAGGTTATAAAAAATATCCCAAGCTTTGAACATCTCACGGAGCACTGTTCAATCCATCATCCGAAAATGGAAAGAGTATGGCACAACTGCAAACCTACCAAGACATGGCCGTCCACCTAAACTGACAGGCCGGGCAAGGAGAGAGCATTGATCAGAGAAGCAGCCAAGAGGCCCATGGTAACTCTGGAGGAGCTGCAGAGATCCACAGCTCAGGTGGGAGAATCTGTCCACAGGACAACTATTAGACGTGCACTCCACAAACCGGGCCTTTATGGAAGAGTGGCAAGAAGAAAGCCATTGTTGAAAAAAAGCCATAAGAAGTCCCGTTTGCAGTTTGCCACAAGCCATGTGGGGGACACAGCAAACATGTGGAGGAAGGTGCTCTGGTCAGATGAGACCAAAATTGAAGTTTTTGGCCTAAATGCAAAACGCTATGTGTGGCGGAAAACTAACACTGCACATCACCCTGAACACACCATCTCTACTGTGAAACATGGAGGTGGCAGCATCATGCTGTGGGGATGCTTTTCTTCAGCAGGGACAGGGAAGCTGGTCAGAGTGGATGGGAAGATGGATGGAGCCAAATACGGGGCAATCTTGGAAGAAAACCTGTTAGAGTCTGCAAAAGACTTGAGACTGGGGCGGAGGTTCACCTTCCAGCAGGAAACAACCCGAAACATACACCCAGAGCTACAATGGAATGGTTTAGATCAAAGCATATTCATGTGTTAGAATGGCCCAGTCAAAGTCCAGACCTAAATCCAATTGAGAATCTCTGGCAAGACTTGAAAATTGCTGTTCAAGATGCTCTCCATCCAATCTGACTGAGCTTGAGCTATTTTGCAAAGAAGAATGGGCAAAAACTTCAGTCTCTAGATGTGCAAAGCTGGTAGAGACATACCCCCAAAAGACTTGCAGCTGTAATTGCAGCGAAAGGTGGTTCTACAAAGTATTGACTCCAGGGGGGCTGAATACTTTTGCACGCCACACTTTTCAGTTTTTTATTTGAAAAAAAAATTGGAAACCATGTATCATTTTCCTTCCACTTCACAATTATGCACCACTTTGTGTTGGTCTATCACATAAAATCCCAATAAAATACATTTACGTTTGTGGTTGTAACGTGACAAAATGTGGAAAAGTTCAAGGGGTATGATAACTTTTGCAAGCCACTGTATATATATATTCATTTTGGCTAGAAAATCATGAATATATATATATATATATTCATGATTTTCTAGCCAAAATGAATATATTTGTGAAAATGTTCTTTTTGGCTAGAAAATTATGTATATTATGTATATTTGTCAACACACGTCACCTATTTATTTCCCTTTTTAGTCTGTCATCTTAAAAATTAGTTTTTCCTCCTATCTTATCATCAACTTATGCAAACAGGTTAAGGCCCCTGAACTGATCTCTGTGGCACACCACTCATTCCATCTTTCCAACCTGAGAAAGATGCACTTGTGTTAACTGTGTTTCCTGTTTGGCATCTAATTTTCTTTCCATTCCAATATATCACCTCCCGCATTGAGCTTTTATTTTCCACAACCTTTGATATGGCATCTTATTGAAAACCTTCTGGAAATCTAAGTGCAGTGCACAACTGATATAGTGCTTTCACAAAAACATGATCACACTTTTACATATCATACTGACTTTGCCTGGTTACATTTGTAAATATCTTATTATTGAATCTTTAATAATATTTTCTAATATGTTTGTTGGAAGTAAAAGTGAATCCCCAAAAGCAGATGTTGCTGGAAACACTCACGAGATTAAGTGCCATCTTTGGAAAGAGGAACGGTTGATCTTTCAGACCAGATATTCTTGGTCAGAACTGGGGAAGTGAGAAAAGTTCATACAACTTGCAGAAAAGGCAGGCGAGGGATGGATTGGTCAGGAATAGACATTGGCCAGGATTACAGTGGGAATTAGTTGTCAAAGTTGAAATATTAACAATAAGAATGTTCGTAAAAGAAGGTTAAAAACGACAAGGAAAACTCTGCCAATATTACAGCTGGATGGCCTGCAATTGAACTGCCAGTTCTGATACAAGATAAAACAAGGCATCATCATTGGCCAAATAACCTATTCTTGTGCTGGATTTGTTCTAAGTATTGTTATTGGAAGTTGAATTCAATATATAATGTGCAAGGTTGCAATATTCCCAGGCAGGAGATGAGATGCTCTCTCAAGCTTATGTTGGGCCCGTTGACAGTGCAGGAGGCCACAGACATTACTTACTAAGACTGAGTAAAAACCCTCGCTTCATTAGTAAAAGATGTTCAAAATCTCAGTTCAAACATTTCATTTATAATCACTTCATTTTTTTACTTTAAAAAACTGAAGTGATTATATCTTAAAGTGATACTTTCATATGGTCAATAGGAATATTTCAATATGATCAACTATAATCAACTAAAAACACAAAAAAAAATCAACAGTTGCTGTTCAAATGAATTGTCTAATTTGAGGCAGGAATCTCAATACTTATATTTGTGAAATAAATGTTAAACATATTAACTTTTTTAGATGACCTATAAAACTTCCAAGGTAATGTATTACTCGTGCTTAAATTATTCTAATCCGCAGGCAAATTGTGGAGCGTAATGACTGATTTGTTGGCAGGAACCTATCACTAGGTTTAGTGCTTCCACATTTGGATATGAATATGACGGTGCCAAACATTCTGGCATCTACACTGTTAAATGCAGATAGTTTATTGTAGCACTGTCAACACGGACTTCTGAATCTTTGTCAATGTTTTACTAGTGAATTGGAAACCTGATCTAACATATTTTCCTCTGTTAAATTGCTCTTATTTATGTTACTAGACAGCATTTTTGGTCTTTCATACTTATTATGTTTCAAGACATAAGCTCATGGCAGTGAACTGCCTTGCAATTCTGTTTTCATGCAGTAGTATCGAGATGAGAATTGCAGTGTGAAGACTAGGCTTTGATTGATGTTTCTTATGCAGAACTTATACTTCAGGGCAGGGGGGATGGGGAGATAGAGCAACCACGTATGTTGAAAATTAACATGGATTTAATGTGCTATGGAATGTATCATTTTTTGGTAACCAGGATAGCTTTACTTATGCATTGTAATGCAATGTGAATGCACTGATCATGGTCCTGATTTGTTTGCTTGGGACTTATCTCCAGCAGATTTTTGGATCTTTCACTCATTGTGATGATCCTGAATTCCCAGACTATTCACCTGAAATAATTGGTGCCAGCATCCTGTTTGGTGAACTTGAAGTACTTCCAAATAACTTCCCTGTTCAGCTTTTGCCGTTAATTTTGCAGTCAGTTGTGGCCACATTGTATTCTATGCCAAAAACAAAATTGGATTGGTTTTAAACTCTCCCGAGGAAGTTTAATTTTTAATCTAAGAAAGTACCAGTGCCAAAAGGGTTATCTCTTGGTTGTGTTTTGAATTGAGTTAATGGGTATTTAATTTGTTTTGCTCGAACGTTAGATCAACAGTTTAATTTAGCTAAGAGTTACAGCGTGGAAAACGGGCCCATCGGCCCACCGGGTCCGCGCCAACCAGCGATCCCTGCATATTAACACTATCCTACACACACACTTGGGACAATTTGTACATTTACCAAGCCAATTAACCTACACATCTGCACATCTTTGGATTGTGGGACGAAACTGAAGATCTCGGAGAAAGCCCACGCAGATCACGGGGAGAACGTACAAACTCCGTACAGACAGCACCCGTAGGGATCAAACCCAGGTCTCCGGCGCTGCATTCGCTGTAAAGCAGCAACTCTACCGTTGTGCCACCGTGACGCTCTTGGACCTTTCAGAGTCATCTTACAAGAAACAGCAATCTAACAATTATTTTCAGTGCTTGGAGTTAATAAAGAGACCAGGCTTAAAAGTTTAATGTCCATCTTTCCCAAGTGTTGACTGACCTGAGTGTTTCCAGTCATTATTTCCCTCAGATTTCAGGGCAGTTTACCATTGGTTAAGGCTTTTGCAGTGTGCAAATATAACTGTGAATTCATTAAATGTTTCAGATGCTGCTTGATCGGTTGAGGGTATCCAGCATTTCATTTTATGACAAGATATAGGTTCAGTTTTAGTAAAATCAAAATAACCAACAAACTGAGAATAATTTCTTGTTCTTCAAATGCACTTTGGGATCTTTTACATAGCTTGAGGCGATATGTATCATTCTTATTTACAGTCATTTGAACAGGTTGAGATTGTATAACGTTACCTCTGACATCAGATATAGCTTTGTGATTGAATGTTAAGCACCATGAAACATTTAGGGTAAATTTATGATATCGGTTCTAGTGAGCAAGATTTTACAAAGAGGGTTAAAACCTGCACTTCCATTCTTTCGTTTTGTTCCAGAGTGTGGTTTGCACTGTTGGCAGACAGTTGGATTGAATCTTATGTCTAGCATATTAATTAGTCCAAGAATGTAATCATTTGCGCCACATTCATGGATGATATTTTTTGTCCTCTATTATTTGAACACTCTAGTTTTCCACTGACATAATACTGAATTAGATTTTCTCTTGAACATTAGCGGTTTGATGTTCAGCACTCTGGGAAGGTATACTACCTTGATTGATCCTACCTGAAATTGTTCATAAGGTCATAAGGAATAGGAGTACAGGTGCACAACCTTTTAACCCGAAAGCCTTGGGACCAGACACTTTTCGTAATTCGAAATTTTTCGGATTGAAAGATTTTTAGCGTAGATTTTAACGGCTGGCTCGGTGGTAGAGTGCTCGGCTCATATCCGCAAGGTCGCGGATTTGCGCCTCGATCCCGGCAGTTACTCGATCGCGAGTTTGAGTCTTCAATGTAGTTTTTTCTTGCAGAATAGGAGAGAATAGGGAGGGTTAGGCTGGGATCATTCTCTGCGAGATGATCTTAGTGCGGGAGACAAGTATAGGAGAGGTGTACTGACTGTGTGGGCAGAACTTTGGAAGTGATTGCCCACCATTCTCAAAAGCCGCTGTGTCTCCCTGTCCCTCCAACTCCAGAGGAATCCGCTCCCCGATGGGCCGCTACGGCGACAAGTGGCAGTTCGCCCACAGCCTGATCTGCGCCACCCCAAGAACAAGACGCACCTTGCACATCATCAGCTTCTGCCCCTACGGGGAGCGTGTTCCTCTGGAGTTGGAGCGGGGCTGGGCTGGAGTTGCTGATCTGGGATCTCCGTGCTTGCAGTGGGCCTGGGGGTCGGTGTCCCGATGAGGGTGCGCAGCTCGGGCTGTGGGCGAACTGCCACTTGTCGCCTTAGCGGCCCAGCGTGGAGCGGCTTCTGGTGGTCCTGACGTCTTCGGCCACCCCCCTGTACAGGAGCTGAGACTGGGAACTGTACCGCCCTTGCAGGTGAGCAGGAGAGTGGGGTTGTTTGCAGTTGCAGAAGGAGGGGGCAAGGGCGGTACAGTTCCCAGTCTCAGCTCCAATCCAGGGGGGTGACCGGAGACATCAGGACCAACAGGAACCCACTCCCCGATGGGCCGTTACAGCGACAAGTGGCAGTTCGCCCACAGCCCGAGCTGCGCCCCCTCATCCGCAACCCGGGTTCCTCTGGAGTTGGAACGGGGCTGGGCTAGAGTTGCTGCTGGCTGTGAGTCTCCGGGATCTCCGTGCTTGCAGTCGGTGTCCTGTTGGTCCTGACGTCTCTGGCCACCCCCCTGGACAGGAGCTGAGACTGTGAACTGTACCGCCCTTGCCCCCTCCCTCTGCAACTGGAAACAACCCCACTCTCCTGCTCACCTGCAAGGGCGGTACAGTTCCCAGTCTCAGCTCCTGTACAGGGGGATGGCCGGAGACGTCACAGCCCGAGCTGCGCCCCCTCATCTGCAATCCCAAGAACAAGACGTACCTTGCCCACCATCAGCTTTGTGTTCCTCTGGAGTTGGAACGGGGCTGCGCTGCTGCTGGCTGTGGGTCTCTGGGATCTCCGTGCTTGCAGTGGGCCTGGGGGACGGTGTCCCGTTGGTCCTGACGTCTCCGGTGACTGGCACTGACCTGCTGGCTGGCATCGCCGACGTGAAGACAGTGCAAAGCCCCCGCGCCGGTGCAATGGGCGGGGAACTGGAGAGGAGAGGGAAGGGGTCACACACATGGCCGGGAAGCAGAGGGGTGTAGGTGGGGTGAAACTGAAGGGAGCGACAATCTGCTGCTGCCTGCCCGTTAAAACGTTCCCACGCAAGACTCACGATACACTGTGTATTGTGAGTCTACCGTGGGAACTTTTTAACTCAGCGGGCAGGCAGCAGCAGATTGTCAATTATTAACCCACCCGCGCAATATACCCTCACCTCTTTTATGAATGGGGATTTAGTTCCCCTTTCTTCGAGGACCGACCGGAGGTTCCGCTGTCACCTCTGCGGGCCGCCCTCGGTGAACGTCTTCAAGGACCTTTCTTCAAGGACTGAAAAAATGTCCGCTATTCGGAGCTTTTCGTTATTTGGATCTTCGGATAAAAGGTTGTGCACCTGTACTATTAGGCCATTTGATCCATTAAATCTACTCAGCCATTCAACCATGGCTGATCTATCTCTCCCTACTAACCCTATTCTGCCTTCTCCCCATAACCTTTGACAGCACTACTAATCAAGAATTCTCTTCGGTGAATATTCGCTGCTTTCATCTGGCAACCTGGCAACATGGATAGGTCAGGTTTGGAGGGATATGGACCAAGCGCAGACATGTGGGACGCGTGTAGTTGGGACATGTTGGCCGGTGTGGGCAAGTTGATCCACCCTGATCACTCTATGACTCTATAACAGAATAGCAGTACAGTTGTCAAATATACCAGAGCAAGCTCTACCACTGGGCATTAAATTTTAACATCTGTTTTATAAAGATGTGATAATAATGAACTATTGGTCTACTTCTAACTACAGTGGTACAATGGGTTTTGATGGAAAAATGTCAAGTGAGAACCAACGTAAAATTTTCATTTACTTCTGGGAAAACATTGCTGCGTTTTACATGATTCAGTAATACCATCGTTGTGAAACAGATTGTTTTCCAAGATGGAGGGAGATTTGGTGTTTAAATTGTATAAAGATCTAGTTCAAACTATATTTCAAATGTTGCCTACTGAGGATATTAACAAGATTGGGTTAAATTGCACGATTTACATGGCCTTTTTTTAATGTTATAATTCCCTTGTTCTTGTAAGATTTTTTTATTCCCAGTTAACTGTGACATGCTATTTTTAAGGACTTACTAGGCAGTTTGAATCCAGTCAGAATACTGCAACTGCTTACATGCATTTCAGTGTGTTATGCTATCTTGTGGTGACAGGCCAGAAGTTACTGCTCAAGTTGTCCAATTTGGCTCAGATAGTATGCTTACTTCAGAGTTAGGAGGTTATGGGTTCAAGTCCTAACAACTTAAGAACATAATCTAATTGATACTCCTGAGCTGTAATTGAGTGTGTTTATAGTCTTTAGATGTGGTTTGGAAAGTCATTGTGTCACCCATTAAACACCATACTGTCCAACACATAACCTCCGCAAATCTTTATTTTTCCCCTATTTAAGTGTTTATTATTTATTATTAATGTACATGTTTTATTACTGCAAAATGAAAGGAACCAGTTACTGTGCTATATGAAACCCAGGTGATAACCGCATTCTAGTCGCAAAAGCATACATCAGTCATTGCCCTATGCTTCTTGCCATTGGGACAGTTTATGACCAACTTCCTTATGGAGTCTCTGTTTTTCAAGTCATTTTAATTTGATGTAATTTTCTTGATTTAGGTTCTCATTTACTGCTCTATGCTTATCGCCTTCAAAGCATCTAAAACTTCAAATCTGGATGTGTAGGAAGGAACTGTGGATGCAGGTTTACACCAAAGATAGACATAAAATGCTGGAGTAACTCAGCAAGACAAGCAGCATCTCTGGAGAAAATTGAAGTGACGTTTTGGGTCGAGACTCATCTTCAGACTTTTCAGGAAGTGTACTTTATCTATGCATTGCCTTCAGTGTTTGAATTCATACAATGAGCAGAGCCGGAAGCAGTATTTTTTTTGTAGTTGTAAGTGCTTAATAAATAAAAGCAAAGGAATGCCAAACAACCCTTGGAGCCTGTCTTTCTATTATTCATAACATCTTAGTAATCCACCTCCTGCCTAATCTTGATTCCCTTGGTTTTTTCAAACTTCCTTATTGTGCTTGGATATGGTACGGCCTCTGAATGCAAACTCAATTAATGTAAAATTACATTTCTTTAAGTAACCTGGCTATTCTTTAAGTAGGGGCCATGGTTGATAGTGGGGAGAGTAGTGGTGATGGGGGGAGCAGGAAGGAAGGAATAAAGTACAAGGTCTATGTTATTGCTGAAAGGCAGGGCAAGCTAATTGATTGTTGAATCATCTGATTTAAATTGTTTCTTTTGACCTCATAATATTCTCTTTGGAATTTAAAACTTCCATGCAATTTATTAATCTTTTCAAATGAAAACAATTATTGAGAGAACTATATGGCTATTTTATCTTTCACTGTAGCCGTCGGCACTACATTAATTCAGGCTGGAAAATGCAAGATTAATTTCTTAATTTCTACATTAACCAGATAACTAAACTGAAAGTAGTTAAGTAATGTATATTTTTTGGGTTAAACATTTGTTGATAATATTTCAGAATAGCCAGGTATATGGTTCCTTGAGCTGTCGTTGCCATTGATTTACCCTTCCATTTCCCAAGATAGACACAACATGCTGAAGTAAGTCAGCAGGACAGGCGGCATCTCTGGAGAGAAGGAATGGGTGGCGTTTCGGGTCGAGATCCTTCTTCAGACAGTCTGAAGAAGGGTCACTATCTAAAACATCAACCATTCCTTCTTTCCAGAGATCCTGTCTGGCCCGCAGAGTTACTCCAGCATTTTGAGGCTGTCTTCGGTTTAAACCAGCATCTGCAGTTCCTTCCTACATCTTTCATTTCCCATCTTCGATCCTTTAACCTTTGACTATAAAAAAACCTAACAGCTATACAAGCTCGGATTTGAAAAATTGAATTAGTACTTTGTGCTACTTTTTTGAGGAAGATATTTCATAATTTCACGGTTAAACATCTAATTTTAAGACACTATCCTATAATCCTTGATTTACCATAGAGAAAATGTATCCATCTCCATCCAAATATATGTTTTTCTTTATAAACACCTCATCCAGGTTAAACTGCAAGTAAAACTAATCTATTCCTGTATAATTTCACTAAGTTGGTACTTGTGTATTTGCCCAACTACACCAATTTCAAGGTGTTCAAAACAAAATAGTGTTAGTATAGAGGCATGCGTCCAAGCTTTAGTACAACTGAAGCAAAATGCCCTCGCAAACCAGCCTCTTTTAGAGACCAAAACAGCCTTTTTTCATTTTCACACTTGCTTTTTGATGATCTGTGAGCATGGACTCCACGATCTGTGTCTCTTCCCCCTCATGTATTTTCTGATGTTGTGGATTATTTTTACAAATGGGTTAGTGTGATCATAACAGATATTGAGTTGCAGTGGAGGTAGCATCTTGACATCAGATGTCCCTTGGCACATAATTTGTGGTAGCAATCGCACCTAATGCCAGTTGGGTTAATCAGTTAATCTGTTTTTGATAGCAATGGGTGAGGATAAGTTATTGCCAGATGGTCTTCATTCACCTTGGCCTTGTATGGTGTAAAAGCACTGAGTTCCATATGTTCCACAAATATTACTCAGCATTGATTAGAATCTGTTTGACACTGTGGGGTAGAACAACAGATTTGATCATTTGTAAAAGTGTGGTAAGTGAACTACCTTGACCATTCTCTAGAATTGTTAAAAAAATGTTTTGTCTTTTGTGGTGTACAAGATCTTTGTGGTGTACAAGACCTGTGTGGTTCATTTATCTTGTTTTGATCTAGACTCCCGTATAGTCTGAAGAAGGGTTTCTACCTGAAACGTTGCCTATTTCCTTCGTTCCATAGATGCTGGCTCAACCGCTGAGTTTCTCCAGCATTTTTATCTACGTTTGATTTTCCAGTTGATCTGCAGTTCCTTCTTAAACATCCCGTATACAGTGCCTTCATAATGTTTGGGACAAAGTCCCATCATTTATTTATTCGCCTCTGCACTTCACAATTTGAGATTTGTAATAGAAAAAAATCATATGTGGTTAAAGTGCACATTGTCAGATTTTATTAAAAGGTATTTTTATACATATTGGTTTTACCATGTAGAAATTACAGCGGCCCATTTCAGGGCACCATAATGTTTGGGACACATGGTTTCACAGGCGTTTGTAATTGCTCAGGTGTGTTTAAATGCTTCCTTAATGCAGGTATAAGAGCTCTCAGCACCTAGTCTTTCCTCCAGTCTTTCCATCACCTTTGTAAATTTTATTGCTGTTTATCAACATGAGGACCAAAGTTGTGCCAATGAAAGTCAAAGAAGCCATTATGAGACTGAGAAACAAGAATAAAACTGTTAGAGACAAACCTTAGGCTTACCAAAACCAACTGTTTGGAACATCATTAAGAAAAAAGAGAGCACAGTTAGCTTACTAATCGCAAAGGGCCAAGGAAGACCTCCACAGCTGATGACAGAAGAATTATCTCTATAATAAAGAAAAATCCCCAAACACTTGTCGATCAGGAACATTCTTCAGCAGTCAAGTCAAGTCAAGTTTATTTGTCACATACACATACGAGATGAACAGTGAAATGAAAGTGGCAATGCTCGTGGACTTTTGTGCAAAAGACAAACAACAAAACAACCAAACAAATTATAAACACAATCATAACACACATATTTTTTTACCTAATAAATAATGGAAGGAAAAAACGTTCAGTAGAGTTAGTCCCTGGTGAGATAGGCGTTTACAGTCCGAATTGCCTCTGGGAAGAAACTCCTTCTCAACCTCTCCGTTCTCACCGCATGGCAACGGAGGCGTTTGCCTGACCGTAGCAGCTGGAACAGTCCGTTGCAGGGGTGGAAGGGGTCTCCCATGATTTTATTTGCTCTGGAGTTGCACCTCCTGTTGTATAGTTCCTGCAGGGGGGTGAGTGAAGTTCCCATAGTGCGTTCGGCTGAACGCACTACTCTCTGCAGAGCCTTCTTGTCCTTGGCAGAGCAATTCCCAAACCAGATGGTAATGTTCCCGTACAAGATGCTTTCCACCGCCGCTGCGTAGAAGCACTGGAGGATCCTCGGAGACACTCTGAATTTCCTCAATTGCCTGAGGTGGTAAAGGCGCTGCCTTGCCTTACTCACGAGTGCTGAGGCGTGTGATGCCCATGTCATATCCTCGGAGATGTGGACTCCCAGATATTTAAAACAGTTCACCCTATCCACAGGATCCCCATTTATCCTCAATGGAGTGTACGTCCTCGGATGATGTGCCCTCCTAAAGTCCATGATCAGCTCCTTCGTTTTTTTGATGTTCAAGAGGAGGCTGTTATCCTGGCACCAGAGTGCTAGGTCAGCCATCTCCTCCCGGTAGGCCTTCTCATCGTTGTCTGAGATCAGGCCCACCACCACAGTGTCATCAGCAAACTTAATTATTGAATTGGAGCTGAACCTAGTCACGCAGTCATGTGTGTACAGGGAGTACAATAGGGGGCTGAGGACGCAACCCTGGGGCGATCCTGTGCTCAGGGTGAGGGACTCCAATGTATTCCCTCCCATCTTGACTACCTGGGGCCTGGCGATGAGAAAGTCCAGGACCCAGGCACACAGGGAGGTGTTGAGCCCCAATTCCATTAGCTTCCCGGCCAGTCTGGTGGGGACTATCGTGTTGAAGGCTGAACTGTAGTCTATGAACAGCATCCTCACGTAGCCCCCCTTCTGGCTGTCCAGATGGGAGAGAGCGGTATGCAAGACCTGGGAGACCGCATCGTCCGTGGAGCTGTTCGGACGATATGCGAACTGCAACGGGTCCATGTTCCGAGGGAGGAAGGCGCAGATGTGATTCTTCACCAGCCTCTCAAAGCATTTCATGATTACCGAGGTAAGGGCCACCGGACGGTAGTCATTCAGACAGGCTGGGGAGGCATTTTTTGGTACCGGTACAATGATGGATTTTATGAAGCAGGCAGGGACCACGGACTTGTCCAGGGAGAGGTTGAATAATGTAGTGAGCACTGGAGCTAGCTGCGTAGCACAGGACTTGAGTACTAACCCCGAGATGCCATCGGTGCCTGCAGCTTTTCTCGTGTTCACCCGTGTCAGAGTCCTCCTCACGTCGTGCTAGGACAGCGAGAATGTGTGCACATTCCTCCCTTCAGCTTCGGTAGCCAGCCCGCTGGTGGTATTGTCGATAGTCGGCAGACCTGGAGTGGTGCTGCCGCTCTCGAAACGAGCGTAAAAGGAGTTCAGGTCGTCAGCTAGGGAGGTGCCGGCACATGCGGATGAGGAAGGGGTGCTCCGGTAGTTGGTTACAATCCGTAACCCCTGCCACAGGCTTCTGGTGTCCTGCTGCTTCATCAGTAACTCCATCTTGTCCCTGTACCTTCTCTTTGCGTCCTTCACCGCCCTTCGCAGTCGGTAGGACTCTGCCTTGTAGACGTCCATGTTTCCTGATGCCAGGCCCGAGTTGTAGGCAGCGGTGCGAGCATTCAGGGCCACACGAACAGACCTGTCTACCCAGGGTTTTTGGTTCGGAAAGGTGCTTACCCTTACCGTGGGAACGATGTTGTCGGTTACTGTTGCAATGAAGTCCGTGACTGCTTCCGCAAACTCACTGACGTCACTGGAACAGGTGTGGATTTGTCAATGACCACTGTCCGCAGAAGACTTCATGACCAGAAATACAGAGGCTACACTGCAAGATGTAAACCACTGGTTAGCTGTCAAAATAGGATGGCCAGGTTACAGTTTGCAAGAAGTACTTAAAAGAGCAATCACAGTTTTGGAAAAAGGTCTTGTGGGCAAATGAGACGAAGATTAACATATCAGAATAATGCAAGAGCATAGTATGGTGGAGAGAAGGAACTGCCCAAGATCCAAAGCATACCACCTCATCTGTGAAACACGGTGGTGGGGGTGTTATGACCTGGGCATTTATGGCTGAATTCTGAAGTATATAGACACATCCTATCTGATAGAGACATCCTATCTACTCAGGTTCAAACAAATGCCTCAAAACTCATTGGCCGGCGGCTCATTCTACAGTAAGACAATGATCTTGAGAGGCCAAGTCAGTCACCCAATCTGAACCTAATTGAGCATGCCTTTTATATGCTGAAGAGAAAACTGAAGGGGACTTGCCCCTAAAACAAGCATAAGCTAACGATGGCTGCAATACAGGCCTGGCAGAGCATCACCAGAGAAGACATCCAGCAATTGGTGATGTCCAAGAATCGCAGACTTCAAGCAGTCATTGCATGCAAAGTATATGCAACAAAAGACTAAACATATCTACTTTCATTTACATGACACTGCTGTGTCCCAAATAGGTGCCTTGAAATGGGGGGGGGGAGACTATGTGTAAACACTGCTGTAATTTTTACATGGTGAAACCAAAATGTGTAAAAATGACCTTTATTAAAATCTGACAATGTGCACTTTAATCACATGTGATTTTTTTTTTCTATTACAACTCTCAAAGTGTGGAATACAGAGGCAAATAAATTAAATGATGTGTCTTTGTCCCAAACATTCTGGAGGCCACTGAAACCCATTTTGTATACCAGCATATGGTCTGATATATTGTTTCCAAATTTCTTCCTCTGCATCCAGTTAACATCGTGTGTAGCCCTGTGTGGTTCCCTTTTTTCCGCGCATAACTGTCACACTGAAAACGTGCCAACTTGTGTCCTGATTATCCAGCATCTACACGCTTAATTTCTGCTTTTGAAGCTAGAATAGTCTTAAGTCTTTGGGAGTTGCTTCATGGCATGAATTCCAGAGGCTGGTTCATTTCCAAATACAAAGACTTCCATGCACCATATTTACAACAGTGGATGACATCTTGATCCCTGCCCTTGAACTATTGATGTTGGTTCCTGCCACTTTGGTTTACTATATGCGTACACTGGGACATCTTTGTGTGCTATTCATTCATATCATGTTGTACAGGAGTACAATCAAACCATACACATGTACAGTAGGTAGTCCAAGGAGAAAAACGCCAGGGTGAGGAACATAATGTTATAGTATGATAGCATTACAGAGAAAAAGTGCAAGGTCTGATAACACAGCGGAAGAAGCTGTTCCTAAATCTGATGGTATGTGCTTTCAAGCTTTTTTACTTTCTGTCAGGAGGATGGGGAAAAGAGGGAATGAAGATGATCCTTGATTATGTTGGCTGCTGTGCCGGAGCAACATGAAGTGTAGATGGAGTCTTTAGGGGTAGGTTTGATTGTGCCAGTTATCTTACAAGGCATTCCCAAAACATTTGCTTTTGGTCACCTCTGTTTTTCCCACACTGCTTATGCCATGTAAAAGGCTCAAACTCTTTTGTCCACATGTACCAGGGTGATGATCTAGAATTTTAATCCTGCTCATGAGATGAACATGATGTAGCCTGGTCTTGTGCTTTTCTTTGTTCGGCAGTGCTGCATTTGGGCAAGCCTAGGCAGAGTATAGGATGTTTAGGTCATGCTGCAACACATTTTTCCCCCCAAAAGTTCCTGTGAAATACCACAGTTGCGTAATCTTTAACAGAGATCAAACTTCTGTTGAGAAACTAGCAAATGAGTTACTACTCGGCAAAATGCCCATAGATAACTTAATGATGAAATGCTCTGCTATTTGTTTGGATGGTGAATGTTAGGATAGATATTGCAGGAACTTCACACAGCGGAAACGTGTAACAAATTTTCAATGTGTACCCTTGTTGTTTGATTCCATATTCAAGTAGATATGCATTGTAAAGTTAAATGACATGTGATTCCTCTGTCTGAACAACTGACATGCTTGACAGAAAAGACCATTATTCAGCAGCTTAACAAGGCTCTAGGATACAGTACAGATGCTGCTCTGTTAGGCAGAAATGTTCACATCCTTGGCTGAGGACAATCTGATCAGACAACTGATCCACATTATAGTAGTGAGATGTATGACTACAGTCAAAAGTCTGCAACCTTTAAAATCAGTAGAAATTCACACATTGGAAATGTTTGTGTAAGAAAAGCTTACCAGACCAAAAGCAAAGGCCATTTTATATCTGGGGACCCATCCAACTTGGACAAGATCCAACCTGCATATTCTAACAGATTTGTGGAATTTGTAACCTAGAGTACGCGTAAAATTGAAAGATACAGTAATATATATATAATTTGCACAAAATCAGTTCTAAAGATCAGCCTGTCATAACCTCAGTTTGGGCTTATGATCTAATCGCAACCTTCATAACTTATTTAGTCAACGGTCATGGAATAGACCTTTTTAGCTATCATGAATCACAATTTACATTAATCCTGACTAATCCCATTTATTCTCCCTCATTCCCATCAACACTCTACCCACCATACGTAATTCTACCTTGTGCCAATGCCCTAGAACCAATTTAGCGACCCAGTTTCCGACCGACACGCAAGACTTTAGGGCATTGGAGGAAACCAGAACACCCAGAGGGGAAACTGAAGGTCACAGGGAGAATGGATAAACTCCACAAACATGAGGCCAGGACGGGAGCTGGGTCACTGGAGCTGTGAGGCAGCAACTTTGCCGGCTGTGCTACATTCCATTAATGTTTGATATCCTATTTCATTTCAAGCCAATACTTTACACTCAACCGAGAAGATGATACTAAACAAATTTTCCATTAACTACCACAGTAGTGCCAAGCCCTATGCAGAATTAGGACACATTCATAGAAACAAATACACGTGATCATGCTTACTCTCTTCCATGTCCCTCCCTTGCTTTCCTACCTGATCCCCACCCTGTTTTAATCTGCTGATTTGAGCTTTGTTACCTCTGCAGTCCTTCTAACTGCTCCTCACACCTCTTTGCTTGTTCTCATACTCGGCTGCCGCCTCTTCACTTGCACATGAGCCCCATTTTTCCACTCTTAAATTCTCCTGTTTGCTATCCTCCTCTCTCCCTGACTCTTCAACACTTGGCCATTACCATTGTTGAATATGTCTGGTGATAGGACAAAGCGACCAGACAATTAACTGGTTCAGTCCACGTGAGTAGCATGGCTACATCAAACGTTAGGTATAATGAAGGAAGTAGCTCGCCTCCCTACTCCTCCGAGTCCTTCCACCACCTACAAGGGACAGCTTAGGGGTACTTTTATACATTCCCTTCACTTACCTGGACCATTACACATTCAACAATACAAGGAAACCTAATGCCATCTAGTATAAACTGTTTTCCTTCACCAGATACCTAATCATTTTCTCTTTCTACTGATCCACTGTGGCTGGATTGAGTACCAAGTTTAAAATGGACTGCATTTGGAATTAGATACAAATGTTAGCAGCACTCATCTGTGGAGTGAAAATATTGGAAGTTGCTAGACAACCAGAGCAAATAAATATAGGTGTGTAGATCCAATTAGTGTCCCAGTTTTGGGTGTTGCTGAACAGCCATTTAACTTTGGGAGTATGACCTGCAGTGGATTCCATACAGACATATTAACCATTCCACAGAGTTGTTCCAAAATCTTGTGACAACTAACTATTAATAGAACTTCTGGTTATATTTGGCTTTGTGACTCAAGAGCTTAACTTTTAAAGGATGCATTAATTCCAAGTAAACATTCCTCTGTACAACAAAGATACAGTGCAGAATGTGGAACTGAAATGGAACCAGAATGTTTAACTTGATAATATCTCAATAATCTCTTTGGGCTGCCTGAGAAGTTTAGCATAAAACTGGTTCAGTTCTACACTACAGTGGAGGCTGTACACAGCCTTACAATGGATAAATACCTGTGGCTCCAAATTGATCCCTTCGGTCTCATGAAGCTGCCTAACATTATTGAACTACCTCCAAACTTGATTGTCACATGCATCACTGTACTAAAAAAAATCCAGTCACCAAAATTAAAATAAGACCGGAATCAAAAATACACAAGGATAATTATGGTGAACTGAATTTGGTTGTATTGACATGTGAAAGCTAATTATGTTTGTATGATATGGTGAGGAGGGAGGTGAGTGGGTGGTGGAGAGAAATGAAGAGGATGTTGAGTAGAAAGTCATCTTATTTGAGATATACAATGCAAAGCTTTCCATTAAATGCAACTTAGTTTAATTAAGCAAGCCGTTACCCACAATGGAGAATCAACATAGACTCGAGTAGTTGGAAAGTGGAAATGCCAACCCGTGTAATAACCGAGATGAATAACATTAATGGAAAACTGGAGAGAATAGAACTATGTACTGATAGAATAAACAATGTAGCCTGGAAGGAGGCTCATTTTGAATAAAAAGCACACAGATCAAATGCCCTGGCTCAATGCTGCATGCTCTATGCAAGTTTGTTTTAATGTGGGAAATATATCTATCGTGTGCAATTTAAATTATCTCATTCATATGGAGGACCTTTATATCTCCACCATGCTGTAACCTATGGAAATATAGGGAGAAGGACAAAGCAGTTTGCAGGAAGATGGGGTAACCTACATTTTGATGCTTTGTTATTTCAGAATTCAAACTGTCTCTAGAATAAGACTCGAGGAACACGTCCAGTTCCTCCACTTACTATAACCCAACTGAGAGCAGTCACCTGCACTGCAAATAATTTTATTTGGCATATCCATTCAAATAAGTATCATTCATCCATTCCCCCTAATTGGGGGGAGTGGCGGCGCCTAACAGCAGCGGCTCGACTACAGTTGTCTGTCTTTTTTATTTTTTTTCTGTCTTGTTAAATGTATGTCTTTGAGTCAGTTTTTATTTTTTTTTTTAGCTGTGTATATGTGGGGTGTGGTGGGGGGGGGCTGTGGGGGAAACCGTTAATCTCTTCCCTGTGCGGGGACCTGACTATTCCCTGTCGGGTCTCGGATGTCGTTGGGCCTAACATCGTGGAGCCGGCGGCGACCTCCGGCCGGGACTAACCTGAGGGCTCCAGTTGCAGAGCCTGCGGAACTGACATCGCGGAGCTGGCCGACTTCGGAGAGGGAAGAGCTGTGGTGGCGTGCGGCTGCGACCCGACTTTTGGAGTTCGGAGGCACCGGCCGCAGACCCGGTGGACGGGAACATCGGGAGCTCGCAGGTCCCTGGTGGGAGACCGCTTTTCCGAGCTCCGCAACGGCGACTTCTCCCGCTGGAATCGCGGGTTTAAGGACATGGAGCCGGGGCCTAACATCGCCCGGCGTGGCTTAAACGGCCTCGGGACTTACCATCGCCCGCCGGGGGCTTTAACATCGGAGCCCCAGTTCGCCTCGACACTGCAGCTGGACTGCTGGACCGCGGGAGAAGGAACAAAGGGAAGAGATAAAGACTTTGCCTTCCATCACAGTGAGGAGATGTTGGAGACTCACTGTGATGGATGTTTATGTAAACTGTGTTAAGTGTGGGTCTTGGATTGTTTTGTAATGTAAAAAACTGTAGAAATGGAATTTTGTTCAAACCTAGGTTTGAATGACAATAAATAGCATTCTATTCTATTCTATTCTTCTATTCATGGTTTAAGATTACTTTTACAAGGACTTAAACTAGAATTTTCTAACTGTTTGGTTAGAAATTCCAAACTCCTGTATTTTCAGGACAATGAGACTTGAATTTTCAATTTGCTTTTGGTTCTGTTCAGGATGTTTCCCATTTTTTAATTCGTGTTAGAGTCCCAATAAAGTGAAACTGAATAGAAAGCAATGGAAATTGTACTGTGCACATTCAAAGACATATTACCATATTAAAACTTACCACTGCCACCATCATACCACTCATCAGAGAGGCTTCAACAAATCAAGAGGATTTAAACTGCAGTTTAAGGTAGTTTCAAAAACAAAAGGGTGGTTGTGTAAATTTTGCAATGTTGACACTTTCTTTGTAAAATGCAACCCAACAACTGCAAATATCTTGGAGTAATTGTGTTCATATGAAGTTGATATGTCCATGAGTCAGTTGCTGAGCAACAGGAAGTGGTTTGTAGGTGAGGCATAGTGCAGCAGGCGATGGGTGGCATCAACTATTTTGAATATCAAACAGCTGAATGCTGCTGTAACATTTAAAGGTCGAGTAAAATACGTAATCCAGGTGATCCCATCTGGAAACCACATCCTACTGCTCAATGATTAAACCAAGGCATATCAATTTCCCTTATGCACACAACTACCTCAAATTTAGCACTCTTTTTGGCTGAAATTTAGAGAAATGTACGCATTTGTGTGCACATTTTCTGACATTCTCTCATTTTACCTGCCAGAAAATGTAGGATTTTCACATGTGTGTGCACAGATGTGGGAGCCTCAAAAATTGACAGCCACATATGTTATTTTGCAATTTGCCACTCAATACTCACTTGGCGAGAAAGTAACTATGACCAATCCCCAACATATGCAATGAGTTGTTTCAAACAATCCATGCCATGTTGATTCTGAACCAGATAATTATTTTCCATTGGTTTAAATGGAGGAGAATAACCATTGCCAGAGTAAGGCGACATGTAAATTGGAAGAACATACCTTTTAATGCGCTTTGGTAGCTTACAAAGATATGAACCCCCCACACCAATCTCCCTTGTGTCTCACCTGTACTCGCACCTATTTTGCCCCTCCCCCTTTCATTCCATGTACATTCCTTCCCCATGCTTCACAATTCTCAACTCTTCAATCCTTTTGTCTCACACCTTCTGTCTTTAGTCTTAGGGGGCATCTACCTATCAAAAAAACCCCTACATCTGTATCCACCTATTACTTGGGAGGCTTTGTCTTGCCCCTCCTCTCTTCCAGCTTTCTTCTCCACCCCTCCAACCGGTCTGAAGAAGGGTTCGGACCCAAAATGTCACCTCCCCCTGTTCTCCAGAGAAGCTGCCTGACTGGCTGTGTTACTCTAGCACTTTGTATCTTTAAAAATAAAGATTCATAATTGGCTTGATGGAAGGAGTCAGAGGGTGGTATTGGAGGATTCGTTTTCTGATAGGAGAACTGTGACCAATGGTGTGCTACAGGGATCTGTGCTAGGTCCACTGCTGTTTGTAATCTATATTAACAATTTGAATGACAATGCTGTTAACATGGTTAACTATAATTAATTTGCAGATGACACAAAACTTGGTGGTATAGTGAACAGTGAGGTAGTAAGTAGACAGCGAGGAAGTATATCTAAATTTACAAAAGAATATGGATCTCCTCAGGAATTGAGCCGAAAAGAAGATGGAATTTAACGGACAAATGTGACACGAGGCACTTTGGTAAGTCAAACCAGGGCAGACCTTGCACAATAAATGATAGAATCCCAGAGATAGGATACAGAGCTAAAATACCTAGGGACATAGGTACACAGTTCCCTCAAAGTGGTGAGACGGGTAGACTGGTTGAGAAAGGCATTTAATATTCTTGCCTTCAATTGTAAGGGTATTGCATACAGGAATTGGGTGTTATGCTACAGCTATACAAGGTGTTGATCAGACCATGTATGGAATATTGTGTGCCATTCTGGTCATCCTTCTGTTGAAAGGATGTCATTAAGTGAAAAGGGTGCAGAAAAATTCACTGGGATGTTACTAAAACTTGAGGGCATGAGTTATAAAGGCCAGATAGGCTGGAATTTTTTTCCACCTGCAGCGTGGGAAGCTGAGGGAGTGACTTTAGCAAGGTATACAAAATCACAAGACACAAGGTGAATGTTCATAGTCTTTTTCGGTCCAGAATGAGAGGGCATAAGTTTAGGTTGAGAGGGAAACATTTAAGAGATCTAAAAGGTGATTTCTTCACAGGGTAACTGCATATGTGCGGTTGTGCGCTGCCAGAGGAATGCAATGGTGACATTTAAAATATATTTGGTCAGGCTTAGTTATAAAAGCTGATCGGCATGAAAAAGTTGGGCCAAAAGGCCTCTTTCCACTCTGTATGACCATGACTCCATGACTCCATGATGATATTCCGGAAAGCAGATTTGCATCATCTGCAGATGTTGAGAAAGTAAGAAATGGTTTTCCTATTTTTCTCCACATAAATACCATCAGAACAAATTTCTCCATGTCTTAATTTTTTGCGAGTGATTTGTAAGTTCCGAAAGGACATAGTTCAGTTCCCCCGAGTCTTGTAATGCGTGTGTACCCAACTTTGCTGAAGTACAAAGGTGAATGGCCGTGCGTTTTAATCTATGTAGAGATATAGACAAATAAATCGTAAATGACTGACTATGTAGAGATATAGACAAATAAATCTTATATGACAGGGAAGGATTCATTTACGAACAAAGGTACAGTACAACAATGGTGGAGTAGACGGACCTATGCTCTTGACATAAGTGGTGTTCTTACTGGCAACGTACAGAAACTTCTTGTGGAACTTGGCAAGAAAGATGCACCAATGACATTTCCCTTTGCTGATATTTGGGAATCAAGAAACTTAGGGGATATGGAGAAAGTGTCACTGAGGTTAAATATCATCCATCATCTTATTGAATGGCAGAGTAGGCATGAGGGGTTAACATCTGACTTCTAGTGTCTTGTGTTCATAAGACTATGGGAGGCTGCAAAATTGTGGTTTAATCTGACATTTGATTTTTTGAAATTGAAGTAACAACAATTTAAACTGCTTTTAATTCATCTACATAATTAATTGGGATGACAATTCTAACTCGAGCAGGATCATATCTGTGTACAACATGTATATTCTCGATAAGATGGTAAGCAAAATTCTTACCAATGTTACCACCCGAATGTTAAGTGCAAGGTATACAATGATGCACAGATGCACTTGAATCTTTCCTCCATCTGATTTCAAGTCGTAGGTGGATTGTAACCAAGCTATTCATCCTGATGTTCAGACTAAATATGTTGCACATTGGAGGGTGTCTATTCCTCAAGAGACTTTCATACCCAAACCTCATTCAGTGTTTAATGTTAAAACTGCTGCTAAATGAGGATCACCTATTTAATATTTCACTATGCCATTTGTGAAAGTTAACACTTAATTTCTACAGCGTTTAATTATATTTTCTGCTATTTTGTGTATCTCAACATGGTACTCCATCCTTTTAACAACCCAGGCCCTATAACATCATGTGAACTGGATCCTTGTCAGATGTGGCATGGATGTACAAGTTAACTGTGGAGGGGAATACAGATCATGGATCACAAACACAGCGCTACAATGTTTTTTGTTTTAGTTTTTTAACTGAGCAGTGCACTGCACCGTCATGGTTGAGCCAAGTAAAGAGAAAATACAAACCAAGCATCATTGGGTAACCAGCTTTGGGTCAATCGCAGGAGGAAATGAAAATTGATGACTTGAGGAATTGCACAGATGGTCATTCAGGTCCTGCATCACCACACTGATTGCGTGTCATGGGGATATATGGGTTTTAAGCTACCAAGTCTGCTGGAGGAGCGATGGGTACAATACGAGAGGAGGAACAGGCAAAGTTCATAAAATGAGGAAATTCATAATCATACAATTCCCGGTTCCTGTGGTGAACAAGTGGTTAACTTTACGTATTAGCAGATATCACATTCTGACTCAGAGATTAACATTACTTCTTATTTGGAAGTTACTATTAAATATATTCCGATTTCAAGATTATTGTGGGAATCTTGGTTTTTAGGAAGAATGCAAGGAATTACAAAGATATAAAGGAGGAGAGGAAGGCATTGACAGGATTAAATGGTAAGGTGTGAGGAGGTTTCCGTGGAGCTTAAACACCAACATATGAAAGGCCCATTACTATGCCATAATTCTGAATTTTATATTAAAAATCCACAATTCTTACAAAAATTCATAAAAAAGATGCTTCCCATTGAATTTTTCAGTTTCAGAGTTGGCTAGCATTTCCATAAAAACAGTTTAATAGAATTACTTTGTTTTAATGAGTGCCATTGAAGGAAGCGATGCTACAAAGCAGCCACCCAGCAGAGGCAACTAGTCTTCCTCATTCCTAGCTACGAGGGGAAGTCAGAGGAGTCACATCTTGTTAACTGCAAAGATTGTTTGCAGATACCAATGATGCCTGGTATACCAAAATATAAGACCACTTCTCTAATTCAGAGCTGACTAATTTCCAAAGAAAGTTACTCAATCCATTATTGTGGAAAGTGTGACAAGCTTGACATTGTCTATGAAATAAATTGAAACTCTGCTATATAAATAGTTTCGACTGACTATTCTTCTGTTTAAAAAAAAACTAGAAGAAATATGTGTAATGCTATTAGCAAAATATCATCTTTGTATGATGCAAGGATTCTCCATTACCATCTGAGTCATACCATTCACCAACTAGACAATTAGCAGTAAAAGATAAATCCATTTTAAGGGGAGGGTAGATAGATATACATGGGACAGACAAGCGATTTGTTGAGTTTCAATTGTAAAAGGAGGGTTGTAAGTAAAATAATGAAGCCCGATGGTAAATCAGCAGCTGATGTACACGAAGCATATGCAAGAGGGCGAAGATACACAGCCAAGTACCAAGGAAATTTGGGACTATTTGTATTCCTCCACCATGGCAGTTGTGGCTATGCGGTGCTGTGCATGACTTCAGTTGCTAGTCGGGTTTTATTTCCATGGCCACGCCCTGAAACAAGCTGGTAAAAAGGACAAATGGCAAAACCACCAAACAATGGTGTCTCACAGCAGTGTTAATTGTGTAAAGGTATTGAACAACAAAGCTTTGTATTTCATGCTGTGTAGTTGTGATAAGTGTTGTTTTGAAGAAGGCATTGTGCAACAGAAATAGTTGAGTTTAAATTGTTGTTACTCCACCTCTAAGTGTCACCTATCCATGTCCTCTGGAGATGCTGCCTGAACCACTGTGTTACTCCATCCCTTTTTTTTCGTAAACCAGCATCTGCAGTTCCTTATTTCTACTCAAAAAGTAGTTCATTCATGAAGCTTGGGCCCATACGTAATGTGGTTTTGCAGTAAAAATCGAGATATTTTGCATGAAGGAGATCATGTTTTGCTCCTTGGGTGCTTTTTTGAAATTGATGGCAGGAAATGACAAATGTGGTATCTTTGAATTGGAAGGGAAATGAAAAAATAATTTACAAAGAATATTCCATTGCCCAAAAAACTGTTAACCAAAAGCAGAAGTTACAAACTGAAGCAAAAATAATTTAAGTCATGAATTGGCTCACTCTTCAGAGTAATAGCATTTACTTGCTTCATGCAAAATAACTAATCCAACCTTCCCTGTAAAGAAATATAGAAACAAAGAACTGCAAATGCTGGTTAATACACAAAAGGACACAAAGTGCTGGAGTAACTCAGCAGATAAGGCAACATCTGATCATGGATAGGTGACGTTTCGGATTGAGACCCCTTATCAAACTGACTTCTGCTGGCTTACCTCAGATCTTTCCTAATAGCATGCATATCAGTTAGACCAGTTGCTGATTCATCCAACATAGAAGAACTGATTTGATACTGTTCCAGAAATTAAGATTCGCTCCAGTTCTGACAAATAGGCTGAAAGCATGATGTGCTCAGACTGCATCAATCACAATCAGTCAATTTTTCTCCTGTCACAGGAAAGGATCCTATGTTTAAATCACAGGTAAGAAATAATGAAAATACCATCAACCCTGCACAGCAGGCAACAAAAATCATTAGCAGGTTACCAAAGATTAGCAGGTCTCCCTCAGCCCACTGTCTCTGCCTCTTCCTTTTTTTCTTCTCTCCTCCCCCCCCCCGTACCATCACATCAGTCTGAAGAAGGGTCTCGACCCGAAACCTGCCTCACCTGCTAAGCTTCTCCAGCATTTTGTTATCCCACTTTCCTCACCCACTCTCTGCACATTAGGGGCAATTTTACAGGGACAAGTTAACCTACAAAGCCAATGCGTCTTTGGGATGTGGGAGGAAACCCACATGCTTGCAGGGAGAATGTGCAAATACAAAAAATGGTGCCCGAGAACAGGATCAAACTCTGATCTCTGGCGTGTGAGGCAGCAAGTCCACCAGCTGTGCCACTATATTTTATTTTCCAACACACAAAAAATTATACGTTGATAACTTTGGTTACTAAAAATAAAAGAAACTATCCATTTTCAGTCTTAAAGCTCTAAGTGACGCTATGTCCCCCTTTACAGCTACTGTATGTTTTAATCCAGTTCAAGATTATGGTGGAGTACATTGGCCATAAACTTGCGACCTAAAATTGCCAGAGACTCGGAATTGATCCTGAATATAAGTGCTGTCTGTATGGAGTTTTGTTTACTCATTTATAACATTGTTTACAGAGTACAATGTTTACATATTCTGTTGTGCTGCTGCAAGTAAGGAATTCATTGTTCTAACTGGGACGTGACAGAATAACACACTCTTGACTCTTGACTTATGTCGCTAATGTGTGGGATAGAACTAGTGTACGTGTGACCAGTGGGCCGAAGGGCCTGTTTCCACACTGTATCTTTAAATTAAACTAAAAACACGAAAACCAGAGGAAATCTAAAGAAGGGTCACTACCCAAAACTTCGCCCAATTTCTTCTATCCACAGATGTTGGCTGCTCCATGGAGTTCACCTGCACAATTAAAGCATGGAAATAGTCTTCGCCCTACCATAGGTACCCAACCAGACGCAACTAAATTTAAGGTGGCTCTTTTTTCCCCAAGAACCCTTTTTTGCTTAAGTCCAAGTCAAGAGTCAAGAGTTTTATTGTTATGTCCCAGATAGGGCAATGAAATTCCTGTTTGCTGCAGCACAACATAATATGTAAACATAATACAGAACAGGAGATACAAGTTCAGTTTGTCAGTTGAATATACCATAGACCATATATTCAGTATTCAGTATTATCTCATAATAAATAAACAGATAAAATGCAATGGGCTGTTATTTTTAAGAGTTTGGAGTTTGGTGGTGGTGGGTCCACCAGTTTAAATTCCATTTTGGAATATTTATGGAGGACCAGGAAACCAAGAAGCAAGAGTTACTCCAGCTCCAGGCAGTGATTCTGCGTTGGTTTCCAGCGGTCGCGGTGAGGCGGCAACCGGACAGCAATGGCGGCCAGATTTCCCACAATGCAAAGGGAAGGAGAAAATGGCCGATGGCAACCAGTTGCCGTGGCAGTGCGCATGTGCAGGGCGGCACATGCGCACAACCACGGCTGATGTGCTGTCTGTGGATGTGCGCATGTGCAGGGGGAGGATGTGCAGGCCGTGGCAGTGCGCATGTGTAAGGCGGCCTGCCGAGCGGGGACCCGAGTGCCGAGACCCGGACACGGGTGGTGGGCGGAGACGGAGAGTGACAGAGAGAGAGAGAGAGGTGTCCCGGGTAAAATGGCATGGCTTTTAGGTTGCCCAGCGGGACTGTAGATTGCCATTGGCACCCGGGCAACCGCTAATTTCGAGCCCTGGTAGTCACAATATATTTGAGGCTAGTTGAGCCGGGCGTCTGTTATGTGGTGAGCTCACAATGGTGATGGTGTGAGACTCTCTAATGGTAATGGTATTCCATTTAGCACCCATCTAAACTAATCACATTTTTCTTTTTTGTATCCCTATCAATTCTTCCCTCTTTTATTTTTACTCTAGCTCTTCCTTCTTGTAGTCATGGACTACTTCATCTGCTGAATGGGTGCAAATACTGTTAGGATTATGTAATCATTCAGCAAACAACTACACTTCTGACATTATGACGGAAGACTGGCCATGCCTCAAGGTGGTAACTTTTGCAGTGACATCTTGGGCTGGAATAATTCCAAAAGCCATCTTCCTTTGTCTGAAAAATGAATTCAATCTTTGTAATGTTTTCCCACTGATGTCTTATGACTTCAGTGTTATGGGGGGAGCTTGATTTAATCATATTTTGCTTTGGTATCAAAGACGATCATTCTCACTTCCTCTGAGATTCAGTTCTTGGTCCACATTTGGTCCAAAGCTGTGATGACTGCTTTTATAGTTTGGTGATGATTGGGTGTAGATTATTTGGATGATTTAAAAAGATGATTCGAATTGTCCTGATTTCTGTCGACAGGACCATAGCTGGGCAATTGTTCACCTAAGGTAGACACAAAATGTTGGAGTAACTTAGCGGGACAGGCAGCATATCTAGAGAGAAGGAATGGATGATGTTTCAGGTCGAGACACTTCTTCAGGTTCACCTAGTCGGATGAATGCCAGTGTTGTAAGTGGAACTGCTTGGCTAAGGATGTATACATAAAATGCTGGAGTAACTCAGCGGGACAGACAACATCTCTGTTGAGAAGGAATGGGTAACGTTTTGTGTCGAGGCCCTTCTTCAGATTAAAGGGCCTGTCCCACTTGGCTGTCATTTACGCGACCTGCTAGCGCGTGGGTAGTGTGGGACGGGCACATGGAGTGGTGTGGAGGAGTGTGGACTTCGTCCTGAACTAAATCTTCGCCCACCACCGGCTTGTCGCATAAATGACGGCTCAAGTGGGACAGGCCCTTAAGGATGTAGCTGCTTATGGTGCATGGATCTTCAGTACCATAGAATTAATTGGCAAAATCCACTTATGCACATTCGCATCAATTCACTTAGGAGTGTAAAGAGCTGGGAGAACCATTTTGAATGTTAGTTCAGTTGGTGAGATGCAAACTACAAAGTTGTACTTTTGCTTGGATACTTGTTCTGTGGAGTATACTCTGTGTAACACAATCCCTGTGCACTATCGCCTAGCCATACTTGAAATATTAGGTCAGGATTACATATTCTTGTTCGGTGATTTATATGTACTATTAGCATTTTGCCATTTAAAAAGCAGTATTCATTCTGTAGATTAGTGAGCCTTGTCCAAAGGCCTCCATGTTATTGTCCGCAACGGCTCCACTTTGCCTGGAAAAATTATGTTCTCTGTGTCAGAATGATCTGTTATAGGGTCGTTGACCGGAAATGTTAACCTTGCTTCTCTCCAGAAATGCTGCCTGATCTATGTTCTTCCAGCAGTTTCTGTTTTTCTATCTGAAATCGCATCACATATTCGTACAAAAACAAAATGCTATGTGTCAGCCCATCTCGTGTCTAACGATTCCACTGAGTTCAAATGAACTGTATTTAGCAGCTTGCCCCTATTTCACTGTACCAGCAGCACAACATTTCAGAGACTTGTTCAAGGATTACAACCAAACACAACTAAAATCAGGCATCCATGATATACAGATGCGATACTGATGTGTATACCAAGGAAAAGTACATTACTGTTTTCTATCCTAGTCTCAGAACAGTACACCACAGAAATGTTTTCTGGGAACTTGCACAGTAGAAGACGTGCCTCAAGTGCGTGACTGCAACAGCATAATTTGGTCTCCGGGGAAAGGCAATTTCACCATGCTTTTATAAATGGCAAGATATTATAAACACCCGTTCTAGATAGCAGTGTGATTTTGGAGCCCAAACTAATAGCTTAGTTCTAAAGTTTTCAGATCACATTACACAAGCTGCATACTAAAGGATTGCGCGCACCCTTGAATTTCAATTTACAAATGCTAAACATAGAAAACATAGAAACATAGAAATTAGGTGCTAGGCCATTCGGCCCTTCGAGCCTGAATATATCATGGCTGATGCAGTATCCCACCTGCCTTCTCTCCATACTTACACAATGTACTAAACAGTGACCCTCTGTGGCAGAGAGTTCACTTACTCTTGAATCCTTAAGCTGGTGACCCCTTGTTCCTGGACTTCCCCAACATCGGGAACAATCTGGGTTTGATTATGAATAATCCATTTAGCTGGTAGGAATAGGATTTCAGTAGTTTGTGTCTTAGCAAATGTAATTATGACTAATGGTGAAGCTATGGAAACTAGAAGCGCAAGAACCTCCCTGCTCCTATACTCAAATCTCTTGCTATGAAAGCCAACATAAAATGCATGGAGTTCCAGACAATCGCTGTATCTCCCCCTTTAGGATTTAGAGATAGCAAAATGAACCTCACATTTTAAAATGCCAAACATTTGCCCATTGTTATGAGGCTCTTGAATATGCTATGGGTGTATTTCTGATCTCCCAGTCTACCTTATTGTGGCCCTTGCACTTTATTTACTCTGCTCTTTCTCTGTAGATGTAACACTATTTATTTAATAACACTGTTTATTTTTTCATTTTTGACTACCTGCTAAAACGCATTTATGACTATCATCAGATTCGCCTGCATTGCACGCAAACCTGTTTTTTTCCACTGTGTCTTTATACATATGACAATAAACCAATTCCAAGATACAAGATAGATTTATAGATTTATTCATCACATGTGCCAGATTGCACAGTGAAATGAAATTCCCATACAGCCATACAATAAAAAAAGGGGACACAACACACTATAGGGTTTGACATAAAACATCCCCACACAGCAGAATCAAAGTTTCCCACTGTGTGGGAAGGCACCAAAGTCAGTCTCTTCCTCCATTGTTCCCCGTGGTCAGGGCCTCCCCGTGCCCTCCGCAGTTGCCGCTACGGGCGGCCCGATGTTCAGGACCGCTCGCTGGGGTGTTGCAAGTCCGACGTCGGGGCTGTGGGACGTCCTCAGCAGCGTGGACACCAGAGTCGGCCCCCTCCTACCGGAGTCGGCAGCTTCCAATGTCCGCAGGCCGCGCCGGGTGGATACTGCTGCTGGAGACCCTCTGCAAGGCGCCCCAGGACTCCACGATGACGGTCAGCGCCGCCCGCGTTGGAAGCTCTCCACACCAGAGCTCCACGATGTTGGAGCAGCGGCTCAACGCTTCGGAGCTCCAAACGGTGACCCAGATAGGCATCGCCCGCTCCGCGGTGACTCCAGCGCTGCGCTGCCGCTGTAGCAGCCCTGGTCCGGTTCCCGGTCCCCGGCAGGAAAGGCCGCTCCGATCCAGCTGGGAGGCCGCGAGGTGGGGGGGCGAGGACGCGACTCGGAGAAATAGTCGCGTCCCCGCCAGGAAGAGACTGGGAAACGGTTTCCCCCTTACCCTGCCCCCCTCCCCCACATAGAAAAGTTAAAGTTTCCCCCAACACAAGACTTTAGACTAACTAAAAATTAAAAAAAAGATAGAAATAACAGACAGGCTGTAGGTAGAGGCTGCTGCCAGTGCAGCGCCCCTAGTGACATCTCCTGTTTCACACAAGCTAACACCTTCGACGTTGTCCTGTTGTGGTCAGAAATCTGGCCCACTACCACATTTTGCAAAATTACATACTTATAACTCAACAAAAAAAAAAACCTCAGCATTTTCAATGAATTAGAAAAGTATTCAAGTCGTTTGGTTTTACAGGGCTGCATATGGGGCAAACAGCCTATGACATTTAAATAGCTTAAAAGTCACATGCAGTTGGCAGCTGCATACAAGTTACTAGTAAAATATCTGCTATACACTGGCTCTCAAAGTGCTTTTTTTCTTGTTTAAAAATAGCCAAAAAACCGACATTAATACTTGGCCACAGCTGCTCCAGTAGAAACTAGCGAATAACCCATCCTAACGGCAGACAAAAATAAGAATGAGGTGTAATTATAGTTGGTGTCACCCTGTGTAGTTAATCTCTGGCTATGTACTCTGTAATATCGGTCATTCATCAATACCAATGCCTCACAGAAAAGCAAAATACATGGCAAGGGTTATATAAAAAAAATGTTTTAGAAACTGCAGTTTACAATATGGAAAGAACAAGATGCAAGGCAGATAAAATAAAGTTGATGCAAATTCAACAGATGGTCTGCCGCGCATAGTTCAAACATGTTCCACTTGAAATATTTTCCACTTACTGAAACAGTGACAACAAAGTATTTTGCCAACATCGCATTACAAGCTTTTGTTCCAGTGGCAGAGCATGACATCATATAATCCCACAGGACCAAGCCTACACAGTGCACAAGCAGCAACCACAGCCTGTTGGTGTGTAGACACAAGGAGATGCAGATGCTGTAATCTTTGTTAAATTCATTGTCACGTGTAACGAGGTACGGTGAAAAGCTTTTGTTGTGTGCTAACCAGTCAGAGGAAAGACAAGACATGATTACAATCGAGCCATCCACAGTGTACAGATACAGTGCCCTCCATAATGTTTGAGACAAAGACCCATAATTTATTTGCCTCTGTACTCCATAATTTGAGATTTGTAATAGAAAAAATCACGTGGTTAAAGTGCACAATTTTCAGATTATATTAAAGGGTATTTTTGTACATTTTGGTTTCACCATGTAGAAATTACAGCTGTGTGTATACATAGTCAATAGTCAGATGTATTCGTCACATACACAATGAAGTGCAGTGAAATGAACTTGCCAGCAGCGATAAATTTAAAAGAACACAGAATACACAATAAAAAATTTAACACAAAACATCCACCACAGCATTCATCACTGTGGTGGAAGGTACGAAGTTCAGTCGGTCCTTCTCCATTTTTCCCTGTGGTTGGGGCCCATAAACCTCCGCAGTCGCCGCTGCGGGCTGCCAGATGTACAAGCAAGGTAAGTCCCAAATCGATGCTTCCCTACCAGAGACCGTGGCTTGAAGATGACGTAGGCCACAGGCCGGCGGTTGGAGCTCTTCTCCAGGGATTCCCAGCGTGGGATCCCGCTCCGGATGGTAAGTAAGAAAGTCCCCGCCACACCGCGGCTAGAAGCACCGCAGACCCCCCCCCCCCCCCCCCCCCTGGCTCGCTTATCTTCATTGATGATACAACTGCTGATGGTAGTAGCATAATGAATTCTGAAGTGTATAGACACATCCTATCTGCTCAAGTTCACACAAATGCCTCTAAACTCATTGGCCGGCAGTTCATTCTACAGCAAGACAATGATCCCAAACATACTGCGAAAGCAACAAAGGAGTTTTTCAAAGCTTAAAAAATGGTCAATTCTCGAGTGGCCAAGTTAGTCACCCGATTTTTATGTGCTGAAGAGAAAACGGAAGGGGACTAGCCCCCAAAACAAGCATTAGCTAAAGATGGCTGCAATACAGGCCTGGCAGAGCATCACGAGAGAAGACACCCAGCAACTGGTGATGTCCATGAATTGCAGACTTTAAGCAGTCATTGCATGCAAAGGATATGCAACAAAATACTAAACCTGACTGCTTTGATTTACATGATACTGCTGTCTCCCAAACATTATGGTGCCCTGAAATGGGCGCCTATGTATAAACACTGCTGTACGATTTACATGCCGAAACCAAAATGGATAAAAATGGCCTTTATTAAAATCTGTCAATGTGCACTTTAACCACGAGTAATTTTTTTTTTTCTATTACAAATGTCAAATTGTGGAGTAGAGTGGCAAATAAATAAATGATGGGTCTTTGTCCCAAACATTATGGAGGGCACTACATGATATAGGGAAAAAAAGTGTTGCATGCAAAGGTATGCAACAAAATACTAAACCTGACTGCTTTGATTTACATGATACTGCTGCCGATAAAGTGCCGAAACCAAAATGATTGAAATCTGTCAATAGTAACCAAGGGTACTCCAATTGTGGAGTAGAGTGGCAAATAAATAAATGTCAGTTGTCCCAAACATTATGGACACTACTGGGAAGAAAAAATGTTACGTGTGAGATATAGCCCTGTCCAATCTCCAATGGATAGATTGTGCCATTTAACACTTCTATGAATCTGGAGGTGTGCATTTTTTCTATACTTTTTGGCTAATGGGAGAGGGGAGAAGAGGGAATGGCCAGGATATGCTTTGTCTTTGATTATGGTGGTGACCTTGATGAGGCAGAGTGAGGTTTAAATGGAGTCAATGGAAGGGAGCCTCGTTTGTGTGATGGTCTTGAATCTCAAGCAAAATACAAAGTGCTGAAGTACCTGAGTGGGTCAGGCATCTGAAGAACATGAATAGATGCATTTTGGGTCAGAGCCCTTCTTCATAAGAAGGATCCTGACCTGAAACATCGCTTATCCACGTTCTGCAAAAATGCCACCTGACCCACTGAATTACTCCAACACTTGTGATTTTTAGCCCGTTGCTCTGTATTTGGTTCGTAATTGCCAATAGATCTAAACTGAGCTGCAAGTATATACCCATTTAAACAAGTTCACGACTCAGAGATAGTGTTATTTAGTACAGAAATGGGTACTTCATGCCAATCCTTTACAATCAACTCCCAACCCATTTTATTCTTCACATATTCCTATCAACAACCTCCAGATTCCACCACTCACTTGCGTACTAGGAACAATTAGCAGAGGCTATTTAACGAACAGACTTTTAGATGTCTGTGTGTGGTTAACCAAGTTCGTCCGACTTTGTAATGAGTCTTCCACTTGAAAGGTTAACTTTTCCCACATTTGCTACCTCAGCTGCTGTGTTCTTCTATCATTGTCTGCTCTGCAGATTTTCAGCAGCTCTGCAGTTATTTGGTGTAAATGTCCTAATTTCATGGGAAGTTGTGAATGCTGTATCTGACGTAAGCAACAGATCTGCTTAGAATTTCCTGCATTTCTTTGGAGATTTGTTGAAAGTGGGGTAGGTATAACCTGGCATTGGATCTGTTTAAAGTATTTAGAAAGGAGATTGAAAGGCTGTGAAGAAGAATGCAAAGGGAAAGATAACTTCTGTTTTAATAATTTGCTTACTGTTCGTATCCATTAAATTTTTGTGAAAGTTACAGTGTTTACTAATCTTTAAATGTCCCTAAATGTTATTTTTTTTTACAGTGGCACAGCTGGTAGAGCTACTGCATCTCAGTGCCAGAGAGCTGGGTTCAATCCAGACCTCGGGTGCTGTCGATGTGGAGTTTGCACATTCTCCCTATTACCGAGTGAGTTTCCTCCGGATGCTCCAGTTATTTCCCACGTGAGTTTGTAGATTAATTGGCCTCTGTAAATTGCCCTTAGTGTGTAGGGTGTGAATGAGAAAATGGAATAACATTGGACTAGTATGAATGGATGATTATTCGGTGGGCCAAAGGGCTTGTTTCCATGCTTTATCTCTAAACTAAACCAAAATGTTTAAAATGCATACAGCTTTGAAAACCCTGTCACTGTGACACTGGAGCCTAGGATATATCAGGTCCAGTGCATCTGGACCAACAAGTTCTGACAGTAACAACTGGCCTCCAACAGTATGATCTAGCCCATTGTGTCCATGCCATCTAGGGGGTGGGCGTGCAGTTTACCAAAGAGTACAAAAACCTTGGAGTTTACCTGGACGGTAAACTGGACTGGTCCAGGAACGCTGAGGCCGTTCTGTACTTTCTGAGAAGGTTCCGCCCTTTCAATGTCTGCAGTAAGATGCTGCAGATGATCTATCGATCGGTTGTGGCCAGTGCCATCTTCTTTGTTACTGGTGTGTGATAGACTATTTTGCATTAAAAAATAAGCCACCCAAAATAAGTTCACATTGTCAAGACTTCTTTCATGCTGCTATCACAAGGGTGCTTTTAGTGGAGAGTTACACCCATAATGGGGACTCCAACAGCTTACCATGGGATCTTCAGCAATACCTAGTAAAAACATGACTTCTACCACAAAGAACAACAGGCAACAAGCATCACAACCTTTCATACTGAAAGTCCCCGCCTAGTAGCACTGAGTGTTTTATACAGGTTGCAAACATTCATAAAGATGTTCCACTAAACCAACTTGAAGGTAATTAGGAATAGTTGATTATCACTATGCTAAATATTTTTTCAAATGAAACCATAAAGAATCAACTTAGTTAATATGCAAACATCCATGGCCAAGTAGGACATTTAACTAGTGCGGCATAGATTTGTAATAATTTACAATCCAATTAATATGATGCTGAATACAATTCATTTGTTGCTGTTGAAATATCAATTATCTGGTTTGTAGTCATTTGTCCTGGATGGTTATAACCAGTCACAATTGCATTTCCATCAACGTATAATGCCTCCCTCAAATAACTGAGCTATGTTTCACTGAACAGTGCAATTAATCACAGCTTTCAATTTATTGACCTTCTATGACACTGCAAGATTATGATCATGATCAGCAGATCATGCAGTTTATGTGTAGAGTTGGCTTTCCTGAAAGATTGAGTGGGATATCTAGTATTATCTGAAGAAAGGTCTCGACTGGAAACGTCACCCATTCTCTCCAGAGATGCTGCCTGTCTTGCTGAGTTACTCCAGCATTTTGCGTCTGATAAATTCACGTCTTTCTTTTGTACAGAGGACTAGAATATTTAAAGATGCATCTCAAGATATGCTAATGTACACACAGCAATATAAAGTACCTATGCTTCAACCATTATCTCCAATGTGGGGCTAAAACAGAACACAATCAGATTTCTAGGTGTTAGCATTGGTTTTTTTTTAATTCAATCCAGCAAACGCATTTAAAGCCAAAACTATGATATCCCTCTTAGTTGCAGAGGAGCAGGGGAATTCTCCCATTGTCCTGGTCAATATTTAGCTTTCATACAGCTTCATAGAAGCAATTTGATGTCTCATTTATTTCACTGTTGGTTAGAATCTTAATATTCTTACAACAAAACCTACAAATGATATTTCCGTAGGTTGTAAAGAATCTTGAGGCCCCAAAGTTACAAATAGCTGGCAGAGCCTTTGTTTTTTTTATGCTATGAGATTATGTGGGACTCCTTTATGAACCAAGACTGTCGTAATCCATTGATTCAAAACAACCTGCGGATCAGATATTGTATTGAGTCTAGCAAAAGATGAGAGATCAAGATTTGCAGCAAATGGCTGTTCACTGAATCCAATGTGATAATTCAACATCTAAAAATTATTTTCCCCCAAATAGGTATGCTCAACACATTAAAACAGAGGAGTTAATTCATTAATTTCCCTTTTCATTACTGATGCTAGTTAACTGCAATTCATTGATAGTGCCCCATATGATAAGTAGCCTTGAGTTGCATTTTGCTACTTGCAGCAATTGGGAATATTTAAGGCACATCTTATTTATTTCATGGGACTGGGGGTAGTGCAAAGCTGTAGGTTACTGGCTTGAGGTTTGGGAGGTCTTGTTCAAATCTTGGGTCTTCATTGCTCCATAGTAGCGTATGAAATTCAGATGAGCTGGGGAATGTGTGATAATTGATGTTTTTAATGTTACGGCTAAATTCGATTTTAAGTGAATTGTTCCAAAACTTTAATCTGGTTAGTGGATCATTCTTTCTATCTGTGGCTTGCATATTAATGATTCATTATGAGCAAGAGTAGGGTACTCGTGGACAAAGGCAGCATTCAGGAACCAACTTTTTCTCACAAAATATAGCTAAAAGACGAGTGATCACCATTGAGTTTGTGAACATAAAGGAATCTCTGGGCTGGGGACAGCTGTGCAGCCAAACAAAGAGAGTGGGAGGCAGCAGCTTCCACCACATCCAATAGATAGTGATGGGAGAGACCATAGACCTGCTTGTCTGTCCACATATGAAGCAGATGCTGCCAATCCCCAGCAATGGCCCACATCTCAATGCTGCTGAATGGGTTGCCCTGGCTTGCCCATCTCCTTTTCTCACAGGCAGCCTGTTCACACTGAGTCGGGCAATCCATTGTTGAATTTGTGCCAAGTTTCTGGCATAGCAACAGGGAGAACAGGGATTCAAGCCAGGTTCCCTGAACAGTAGGGCTGTCAATAATGCATCTCCAAATCTACAATTTTATAATGACCCCTCTTAGTGCTAACTCCATTAGTGCTCGTTGTTGGGAATGCATTCTTAATGCTAACCAAGGTACCCTCTGTTTATCTACTTGACATGAAATTTCCTTTCACATGCAATCCTCCTGTAATGTCCAATAGGATTTTGCACAGTGCCTTCAGGAATTCAATGCTGAAGTCCCTCATTGCGATCTTCCCTATATAGTGTTTGTGGCGAGTAGACCCACTGTCCCTGAGCCTAGACAAGGACCACGGGATATGCTAGTTTGCAATTGAAAAACATGTTTTGGGCAGATGAGTGTGCATCTTTCACCAAGTTGATCACATGTTAGCAGTACTTGATATTTGTCTCTCTGTATGTCCCTACAAACAGCCCAACGAGCGCAAAATCCAGTGTTATGTAAGCATACCTCAACATAAAACTACAACATCTTTCCTTACCATGGCAAATGTGCATTCAAGATGCAGATGGGTAACATTTTCCTCCTTACTACATTCAATGCAAGGGCTGTGTACAGTATTGTTAAGGTTGTGCATAAGGCACCTGACATGGATTTTTCTCCACCATCTCTTCAGAATAGGTCTGTGATGTTTAGATGAAATGGCAGCAACCAAAGCGCACTTGCATCTGATGTCTGAGCTCTTGAGTTAATTGAGCAATAGAGATAGAACACTCATCCCACACTCCTTGTTTCTGATCCCCCCCCCCCCAGTCCTTGGCCACACCCCACCTAGTTCTTAGCTGCTTTGAGTTATTTTCCCTGTATGTTGATGATTGAGTTGGGTGCCAAAGGGCATAGCTCACATTTGCTATGATTCACTCACCAACCCTCCCCCCTTTATGGCTTCTGGAAATTTAATTAGATGGAAAGATGTAGCTTGAGGTTATTTGAATCAGTAGATTCAGACGTCATCTGAAATCTTCCAAGATATAGATCTCGAGCTACTGCCAGAGGCAGTGTTCTGTGATATATATCTATGATCGTTAACTTAACAATAGCACCTATAAATAAATGGAGATCCTGGCACTCTGCAATATTGCAAAAGGCTAAAATTGTGATGAGAATAGGAACTGTGAGGTTGGCCCTTCTTCCTAGTCAAGTCAAGAGAGTTTATTGTCATGTGTCCCAGATAGGACAATTAAATTCTTGCTTGCTGCAACACAACAGAATATTGTAGGCATAATACAGTACAGATCGGTGTGTCTATATACCATAGACCATATATATACACAGAAATAAACATATAAAATGCAATAGGCTGTTATAGTTCAGAGTTTGTTTGATGTTGTATTTAGTAGCCTGATGGCTGTGGGGAAGAAGCTGTTCTTTAACCTGGATTACCAGATTTCAGGCTCCTGTACCTTCTACCTGATGGCAACGGAGAGATGAGTGTGTGGCCAGGATGGTGTGGGTCTTTGATGATGTTGGCAGCCTTTTTGTGGCAGCGACTGCGATAAATCCCTTCGATGGTGGGGAAGACAGAGCCAATGATGGGCTGGGCAGTGGTCACAACTTTCTGCATGCTTTTTTGCTCCTGGACGTTCAAGTTGTCGACCTAGCCACTGTGCAACCAGTCAGTATGCTCTCTACTGTGCACCTGTAGAAGTTTGAGAGAGTCCTCCTTGACATACCAACTCCATAATCTTCTCAGGATGTAGAGGTGCTGATGTGCTTTATTTATAATTTCATCAGTGTGCTGGGACCAGGAAAGATCTTCAGAAATATGCATGCCCAGTAATTTGATGTTCTTGGCCCTTTCCACCATTGTCCCGTTGATATAAACGGGATTGTGGGTCCCAATCATATCCCTTCCAAAGAACGTTGCTAGAACGTTAGGGATTCAAGGTTAATTTGAGTCACTTCATCACCCTCCCAATGAAGTTCTGTAGGAGTGTTGTCCATTATGTTTAGGATTCTACTATTAACTAGGGGCCATGGCCTGGTTAAAATGTGAGGGCAATGTTGAAAGATTATTGGATTATATTTATCCCTCAATAGTCCACCATTTAATAAGATTATGACGGCACGTTTTTAACTATCCATTAGGAAGTCATGGAGTTGTGCAACATAGAGCCTTGAGCCAGGACTACGTCAGGACTATGCCAGCCATTGTGCCTATCTATTGAAAAGTCCATTTACCAGCACTTGGCCCATAGCCTATTAAGTCTTGACGATTCAGTGTTCTTCCAGATGCTGCTAAGTGTTATGAGAATACTTGCCTCCACCACTTTGGGCAGTGTATTGCAGATTGCAGCCATTGCCTGGGTGAAATAAAATCTTCAACACATCCCATGTAAAACACTTAATCTTCACAAATCTATGACCAGGTCTTAGACCATTTGCAATGGGGAAAGGTTTCTTCCTGTCTATCCTATCTATGCCTCTCATAATTTTGTTTATCTATATCAGATTTCTCCCTCAGCTTCCTCAGCTCCAAGGAAAACCAACCCATCTAGTCTTTGCACACAAACGTTTCACCCAGGCAACATTCTGGTGAAACTCCTCTGCACTTCAGTGTGATCACATTCTTCCTTTCAGGTAGCATCTAGAACGGCACAGTATATTCCAGCTGTGGCCTAACCAGTGTTTTATACCAGCAGCTGCAGTTCCTTCTTGCACAATGTTTTATACAGATGTACTAAAATCACACTGCTTTTGCATTTTACACTCTGGTTTATGAAAGCAAACATCCAATATTCCATTACCACCTACCTGCCATCTTTAGATCTTTAGACTTGTAAACCAATGTCACTTTGTTCCTTAGTTTCCTAGAGCCCTACCACTCACATATACATCTTACCCTTAATAGGCACTGCCATCTCTCCCCATGTAATTCTGATATTTTCTATTTTCTCTGTCTTTTTTTAATCTCCATTTGGAATTTGTCAACTGACCTCCCACGTCTTTCTGGTATAAAATGCTAAAATTCATAACCCTCTGAGTGAAACGAAAGTTGATATTTATTATTGTCAAATGTACAGAGATAGTACATCAGCTATAAAAAAGAAAATAAGAGTACAGAATGTAGTATTGCAACTACAGAGAGTGCAAATCTTAAAAAGTGGAAGGACTACATTGGGATTGGAGGATTGGGAGTTTAGTTCATCCCTTGCACACCTTGCATATCAGAGGTCATTCAAGGGTGGAGGGCGGGGGGTGGAGGAGACTGATTTAGGGATGGACTGGGCTGCATCATAACTCTCTGCCATTTGTTGTGGTCTTGGGCAGAGCTCTCCCAAGCTGTGATGCATTGGGATAGGATGCACTCTATGGTGCATCTGTAGAAATCGGTGAGAGTCATTGGAAGCTTGCTAGATTTCTTTAGCCTTCCAAGGAAGTAGAGGTAACGATGTACTTTCTTGTGGTTGGAGTAAGGCAAATATTTGCTGGTGATATTTACACCCAGGATCTTGAAGCTCTTGACAATCTCCATATCAGGACCATTGTTACAGAATGGGGCATGTACTCCACCCCGCTCCCTGAAGTTGATGACCAGCTCTTTGATTTGCTGACTTTGTCGGAAAGTTGGTGGTCTGGATACCATTCTATTAACCTTTCCATCTCCTTCCCGTACTCCGTTGTGTCGTAGTTTGAGTTCGAGCCCAGTAGGGTAGGTCATCTGTAAACTTACAAATTGAGTTAGAACAGGCCTCTCAGTCATGAGTGTATAGGGAGTATAGCAAGGGGCTGAGAGCAGAAAGGGTGTTGTGGGAATGGGATGTGGAATTATAATGACGATTGATTGGAAGATCTACAGCGGACGAAGACAGGTGCAAAGCAAAGCTTACTCTGTGTTTGGTCTCACCGACGCAGAGGAGGCCACAACATGAACACCAAATACAATAGATGAGGAGGTGGTGCAGATGAATGTCTGTTTCATCTGGAAGTCCTTATGCCTCAAATTCTACATTATTGTGGAGTGATATCACACATGCCCTACATAATTTCAGAAAAACCTTTTGTATTCCAAAACCTTCACCATAAAGGCCAATATACCATTTTCATTCCCCATTATTTATTGTGCTGAGCAGTTTTTATGCAAGAAGTTACATATTCTACACGCTCTATAAATAATGTACACTTGCTAGTTTTCCAATATGAAACTTTATGATTACCCATTCTTTCCCCACTCCATCTCCATACAAGTCTCTTGACAAAGTTCTTTACTATTTACATTCCCTTAGCTACCTTCTTGAAGCTGACTTGTACCTTAGCTGTGTCTCATTAATAAACTTGCTGTCATGCTTTTTCGAGAAGGGAGTGCTGGAGGCTATCAGGATATCAACTCTGCCTCAAGGTGTTTGAGATCTCCTTGGTTCACTTGATCCCTGTGTAGCTTACAGCAATAGTGCATTATGTTACTTCTGTTTGAGGTTGAAGATGGAGCCAAAGAGTTAAATGCATCTGGCAAGCAATGCCTCCAGTTCATCATGCAGGAAGTGACACTGCAGGCGAGACGTGATCTGGGATAAACAGTTCAACTGATGTGACATTCTGTGCATTCGACTTGATGCTTTCTGTGTCATAGTGTTCATACCCAGGAAATACTAAAACACTATGCCTTTCTATTGACAACAAAATATGGTATGAACAAAGGAAGTGAATTGATATCCAAGGAGAGTCTGACTACCCTTCCATTGACCTGCTTCCTTGGATTTGACGGTGTTTTGTTAATTAAAAGCTAACTCCACCCTGCTTCATCCTTCTCGAGTACGCTCCTCTTCCCCTTCCGTCTTCTAACACCCTTATCCTCCACAGATTTTTACCCCACCCGTTGTCCTTCAGAGGAGCATTTGTTATTCTGGCAGATATTGATATTAAATTACTTTTCCGTTTGATGCTAAAAGGGACATCCCTGATCTTCACTGCAGCAACGTTCATGGGCATTTGGATTGTTCTTTTTTTTGTTAGATGCTTTGCAGTTGTTTGCATTGATATCGGTTCATACTTATAGCTAAATATGGAGCAAAATCTAGTTGCTAAAGTTATAGATATATTGCATTCTCCATTAAATTTGTGTTAACTTTACTTAAGGACACAGTATAGTCGTGGCACTTATTAAAGTAGACATAATTTGTAGAAGGTTCTCGACCCAAAACGTCATCCATTCTTTCTCTCCAGAGATGCTGCCTGTCCCGCTGAGTTGCTCCAGCTTTTTGTGTCTTAGCCTCTTTTTGCTCTGGTATTTTATTTCATTTACATGTTTAAACTATAATGTTTTATTATTAATGTTTAATGTTTTATGTGTCATTCTTAATTGTTACTGTATGTCGTGTTGTTACTTGCGAGCGGAGCACAAAAGCAAACTCCTTGTATGTGTACATACTTGGCCAATAAACGTATTCATTTGTTCATTCATTCATTTATTACTGTTAAGGACAAGTTCACTAAAATTGTGCCCCTAGACCTTCCATTTTCATCTCAGCCAGCTCCTCTGGTAAACTCTACTGACTATTTATTTAACATTTAACATGTGTGGTGAATCTCTGGAACTCTGCCACAGAGGGTAGTTGAGGCCAGTTCATTGGCTATATTTAAGAGGGAGTTAGATGTGGCCCTTGTGGCTAAGGGGATCAGGGGGTATGGAGAGAAGGCAGGTATGGGATACTGAGTTGGATGATCAGCCATGATCATATTGAATGGCGGTGCAGGCTCGAAGGGCCGAATGGCCTACTCCTGCACCTAACCTCTATGTTTCTATGTTTCTATTTACACATCATTGCTCTTTATACTGCAATGCTATGAATTCTAATTCATTCAAAGCTCCTGTTGTCATTTAACTGCTTTTTGTGCACATCTTTATTGTCACCCACTCACTGGCATCTCCTCAATGCCCATCAATAGCATTAATATATGGTCCAGTACTGCAAACTGAAAATTCTCATCCTCTTGTTTGTTGGACACAGCTCCAAAGGGGAGATTCTACCTCAATTGCACTTGTATGTTTCACTACCACATTGCTGATTTGTTCCCCGAACTGAACTTGGACAAAACAAAGTTTTTCACTGTATCTCAGTGCACATGACAATAATAAAACAGCAATTTGCATGAGGGCTGAAGATGATTTTGTACAACTCAGTCCATGTTCCTAATTATACTCAATGCATAAGGTAAAGATAGAAATAAAGAACTGAAGAGGCACAAGTGCTACAGTAACTCAGCAGGTCAGGCAGGCAGCCTTCCTGGAGACCATGGATAGGTGATGTTTTGGGTCGTGGCCTTTCTTCAGATAAAGATATCAGAATTCCTATTGTTTTATTATCTTTTCTTCGTTCAGTGTTTTGTGTATATGGACAAGCTTGTTTTTTGGAGTACCACACTTCCGTTGTCTCAACATTAAAAGACTTTTGTAGGCAAATCATGCATTCCATTAAGTGCACTCGGATTTCTCTACATTGACTCAGTTAACTAGTGTTGATGGTCGATCACTTGATTCCGCGTTAATCGATTAAAAGAGGATTGATGAAGGGCGGGCTATGGACATTGTCTACATGAACTTTAGAAAAGCTTTCGACAAGATCCCTCATGGTAGGCTGGTCTGAAAGTTCGGAACAGGTTGGGATTCAGGGTGAACTAACAAATTGCACATATTATTGGCTTGGTGATAGGAGGCAGAGGGTGGCAGTCGTCATTTTTTAGATATGGAGGCTTACGACCAGTGCTGTGCTTTAAGGATTGGTCCTGCATCCTCGTGTTTGTCATGTGTATTCATGATTTGGATGAAAATAGAGTTTACATCATTAATAAGTTTGCAGATGACACCAAAGTTATAGTGGACATTGAAGAGGTTTATCTAAAGTTGCAGCACGATCTAGATCACTTGGGATAGTGGGCAAGGGAATGCCACCTAGAATTTAACTCGTATGTGCAAACTAATGCATTGTGGAAAGTTAAACCAGGGCAGGATGTAGACCGTCAGTGGCTGGGGCCTGGTCCCACATACATCACGGAAACTGACCCTTCCATGCTGACCCATCTATACTAGTTCCACCAGCCTGCGTTTGGCCCATATTCCTCTAAAGCTCTCTTGTCCAAATATGTAAATAATTTACATGAACACGTTATTTATGAACTGTCTTAGTTGGTATCTGGGATGAACTGCCAGAGAAGGTAGGGCAGACAGTAGGGGTGACAACATTTGAGGCATCTGGACAAGTATTTGAATGTGTAGGGCTTATAGGGAGATGTGATTAATGGAGCAAGTGGGATTAGCATGATGGTCAACATACATATGGTTTGCCAAAGGGCCTGTTTCTGTGCTGTGCAACAATGACACCACTGTGTGCCAAGCGTGATACATTTTATCTGCCGGGCCATTTTAAAGCTCACTCATTGAAGTTCCCACACAAGGGAGACAGGAGGTGAACTCCACCCTTGAGCTACATCTCAGCAGAAGTTATGACGTCCCGGAACTTCATTGCCCTTGTGGTGAAATTATCCTTGCACAAGTGTGCCAGCGCTGGAGAAAAATGGGAGGGGATGATGACAAGGAAATATAGACAATTACTTGTAAACAAATAGTTTTCTCTCTCTGGTCTCTAGGCTGCAGCTGAAAGACACGAGTGTCTGATGAGCGAGTGTGAGACTTGTTCCATTGTTTTACCATTGAATGTAGATTCATCCATTGAGGAAGGATATTTCATGCAGTGCTTCCTTTGCAATATCCCCTGTGATTTCTATCTTGTGCTGAGCATGACTGGCTTGGCTTCAGAGCTGAAAGGTCTTCAATCTAACCTCTCGAGTAGGGAACCTTTCTTCTCCCCTTGCTCTGAATCTATTTTTAGATCAACATCATTTAATATTGCATTTCCTATAGGCTTTTCCTTATTTTTTTTACATTGACTTTGTCACTTAAATGTTTTGGTGAATTTAGGTAATATTAGAATGTAGGAAAGAAATAAAACCAATCAAGCAAGACTAATGTTGATGAACATTCTATCCATACTGAATACTTTCTGAAATGACTTGGATTTGGAATGCTCCTTTCAAGTTCCCAGGATATTCCAAGTTGTGTCAGACTACGAGATTATTTTGATGTACCAAACATTGTGTACCAAACATCGACAATAGAGGCCAATGGCGTATCAGAAAACGGAAAGTGCAATTCAGTCTTGGGTGTTGTTGCTGAAAGCAAGCAATTGGGTGCAAGGTGAATTTTGGAAAGAAAATATGTTCACTTTCATTGCAAAGGAGTTGAATAGAGGAACACAGATGTCTTGCTGCAGCTGTACAGAGCCTTGGTTAAACCATATGTGGAGTGTGTGTGCAGTTTTGGAGGTCTTATCTGAGGAAGGGTGTTCTTGATATGAGGAGAATGCAATGACAATTCTGTAGATGATCCTTTGGATGGTAGAGCTGACATATGGGGAGTGAACGGTGAGGCCTATGTTCACTGAGTTGTAGGGTATGTATCTCATAGAAATCTATAAAATGATAACAGGGCCAGGATGACCAGATACACTGAGAATGCTCCAGTCCTGAACCAGGGGCACAGTTTCAGCCTATGGGCTATGTAATTTAGAACAGATTGGGAGAGGGTGGTGAAGCTGTGAGATTCTGTAAATATATTAAATGGGGAGGTAGATGTTTCATATGAAACAGTCAGGGAAAGGAGAGTGAACAGTGACAGGAACTGAAGTGAATTATTTACCATGATCATATTAAACGATGGAATAGTCTCATGCTCTTGCTGCTTCTATGATACTTCTATGGCTGCTGATTCACTAAAATCCATTTATGGACAAGATCAGCCCTGATAGGGGAATAATTTGTTTTGACAGGTCAGTCAACTTGAGGACGGAATGTTGATCACAACACCAAAATAATATACCAATTGCTTTTCCAATGGTTTAAGATTTTTCCTTTCACTTGACCGGACAGCTAAGTCTCTGTTTTATGTCCCATCCAATGGATGCTAATTCTAGCAGTGTAGAACTTCCTCTTTTATGGCTTTGGAGTGCAAGCCCAAGAAGAAGCGTTTTTTCCAGCTTATACTGAAGATGAGAGAATGCTGTGTTGCGGGTCCCTGGTGAGTTTAAGGGGAGTGTAGAGAGGGGGCCCTGGTGAGTTTAAAGGGAATGTTGGAAAATCACTTGGAGAAAACGATACAAAACCATCGGGATTTCAGCACAATCAGAATGTAGATTATTGGAGTTTCACTGTATTTAACAATCTCATTGTGGTCATTGCATCAGCTTTGAGTTGACGTCACTGTGTGCGAGGGACATTTCCAGTGGTGCAAGCATTCAAAATAGGTACTAAGACAATTTAACCATGAATTGTAAAGACTGTATCAAATCATAAGATCATGTGATTGTAGAATTAGGCCATTTAGCCCATCAAGTCTACTACCCCATTCAATCGTAGCTGATCTATCTCTCCCTCTTAACCCCATTCTCCAGCCTTTCCCCCCCCCATAGCCTGACACCTATACTAATCAAGAATCTATCTCTGTCTTAAATATATCCACTGACTTTGCCTCCACAGCCTTTTTTTTTCAATTCAATTCAATTTTAATGTCATTGCACAGATACAAGTATGGGTACAACGAAATGCAGTTTAGCGTCAGTTCGTAGTAATAGTGCAATATAGAAATACAAATACAGAATAAGCAAACAATGTGGACGGAGAGACTGGAGAAATCTATCAGCGGGACTCTGAGTTCAGCAATGTGATAGTGTTGTTGTAGAAGCTGTTCCTCATCCTACTAGTACGAGACCTGAGGCTCCTGTACCACCTCCCCGATGGGAGGAGGGCAAACAGTCCATGGTTGGGGTGTGAGGGGTCTTTGATAATCTTCCCGGCCCGTCTCAGACACCGTTTTCGGTGGAGGGCATCCATGGCAGGGAGCAGGGCACCAATGAGGTACTGAGCGGTTTTCACCACCCGTTGTAGTGCCTTCCTGTCCGCTACGGTGCAACTGCTGTACCATACCGTGAAGCAGGTGGTCAGGATGCTTTCGATGGTACAGCAGTAAAAGTTGGTCACGATCTGGGGGGGACAGGTGAGCTTTCTTGAGCCTCCTCAGGAAGTATAGGCACTGCTGTGCCTTTTTGATCAGCTTGGAGGTGTTGAGGGACCAGGACAGATCCTCTGAGATGTGTACCCCGAGGAATTTGTAGTTGGAGATGCGCTCCACCTCAGTCCCGTTTATATGGATGGGGGTATGACTGCCCCCTCTTCTTCCTGAAGTCAATAATAATTTCCTTCGTCTTCTTGGAGTTGAGGACGAGGTTATTGTTGGCACACCAGGTTGTCAGGTGCTGGACCTCCTTCCTGTAGGATGACTCGTCGTTGTCACTGATCAGTCCTATCACCGTGGTGTCGTCTGCAAATTTAATGATGGCGTTGGAGCCATTCTTAGGGATGCAGTCATGGGTGAAGAGGGAGTAGAGAAGAGAGCTGAGCACACAGCCCTGTGGCACGCCGGTGTTCAGTGTTATAGTGGAGGAGGTGAGGTTGTTGACCCTAACAGACTGTGGTCTGTTGGTGAGGAAATCCAGTGTCCAATTGCAGAGGGAGGTGGAGATGCCAAGTCCGCTGAGTTTGGTGATCAAGCTAGCGGGGATGACAGTGTTAAAGGCAGAGCTGAAATCAATGAACAGCATCCTGATGTAGGTGTTATTGCTGTCCAGGTGGGTCAGGGCAGAGTGTAGGGCCGCCGATATGGCGTCCTCTGTAGACCTGTTGGCCCGGTAGGCAAACTGTGGCAAAGAATTCCACAAATTCACCACCCTCTGACTAAAGAAATTCCTCATCATCTCCTTCCTAAAAGAACGTTCTTTAATTCTGAGGCTTTGACCTCTAGTCCTAGACTCTCCCACTAGTAGAAACATCCTCTCCACATCGACTCTAAACAAGCCTTTCACTACTCTTTAGGTTTCAATGAGGTACCCCCTCATTCTTCTGAACTCCACTGAATACAGGCCCAGTGCCGTCAAATGCTTATCATATGTTAACCTACACATTCCTGGGATCATTCTTGTAAACCTCCTCTGGACCCTCTCCAGTGCCAGCACATCCCTCCTCAGATATGTTGCCCAAAGTTGCTCACAATATTCCAAATGCTGCCTGACCAGTGCCTTATAGAGCCTCCGCATTACATCCCTGTTTTTGAATGAAACGCTTTAAACAGGACAGACTATAATTCTCTCTGTAAAGAAAGCAACCAATACTCTGAACGTGTTAGATTTGATCCAGTATCCTCTAATGGAGCCAATGGCAAGTGTAAGCTTGCACTCTAAAGTACTCATTTATTTTAAATTCATTTTGCGATTGATGTGGAAAATAATACTTTTCAGGCACCAGCACCAAATACAACTTATGGTTAGATATTTCTGCAGCACGAAAATAGGTCATTCGAACCATCATGTGCACGCTGACTACTGGGCACACATCCACAGTGCTCATATAGACACTTAAATACTGTCAGTGACTGCTTCAAGCACTCTATCAGGCAGTGCATACTAGATACTTCTCACTCCCTGGTGAAAATGGACCCCTTCAGATACCCTCAAAATCTTTTGTCCCTTACTCTCAACTTCTGTCCACCTGGTTTATCTAACTCTGAGGGAAAAGTTCCTGCAGCCCATCCTATTAATTTCACTTTATACCTTTTTTATATACCCTATCATGTCCCTTCTTAACCACCTGCACTCCAGAGAAAACAGGCATAGCCTCTCCAGTATATCTTCATAACTTGAAACACACCATCCCAGACAACATGCTCATGAATCTCCTTTGCACCCTCTCCAGCACTCGCATCTTTCCTTCAGTGTGGCAATTGGAACTGCACGCAATACTTCAGCTGAGGTCTGACAAATGTTTCATGAAGTCTGAACATAACCTCCCTGTTCATGTATTCAATGCCCTGACTAATGAAAAATGTGATGCCTCTGATTTAGTTTCCAGTTTAGTAGTGCCTGTCGAGTTAGAAATTAAAGGAATGTTGTGTTGCTGTTCATTTGCTTTCATCAGGGTCAGTATATAATCTCAGCAGCCAGAGAGAGTCCAAATAGGATTGCCGCATAATATTTGTGAAACTAGAATTTAACTGTTCAGTGCAATAAATCTTGTGACTGGGTTGATAATTTCAAGTGTTCTTATCGAAGGCCACTGGTTGACAATTTAGTGATTGTAACATTTTTTCAGGTTTGGCATTTTGGCATTTTGACATTTTGAGAGAAGCCTCTGGGACAAGACCATTTACAAACCAATTAATTGTGTAACAGGAAAAGCACTTGCACAGAATTTGTTTGCACTTTCTTATGAACAATATAGCTAGTGTGCTCCTCTAGTGAGGCTCTGCACCCAATCAGTTATCCTAACCTCCTCTATCAACTTTCTGTATGTTTGCATTCCTTTGAGAACTTTGGAATATTTTACTTCAAAATGCATAAATATGCACATTTTGTGTAAAGTGCTTTTCAATGCTCTTTTTCCCAGCAGAAACAACACACAGCCCAAACCTCACTCCAGGCACCTTTATCTGATTGAGATTTGACTAAGGGTAGATATACTTTACTGACGTTAAAAGTAAAAATGACACCATGGCTGCTGCTTCTGGGTCACGAAAAGTGTTTAGCATCTGGAATAAGTACGTTGAAGCATAAAAACATAGAAAAATAAGTGCAGCAGGAGGCCATTTGGCCCTTCGAGCCTGCACCGCCATTCATTGTGATCATGGCTGATCATCCACAATCAGAAACCTTGCCTGCCTTCTCCCTATATCCCTTGATTCCGCTAGCCCCTAGAGCTCTATCCAACTCTCTTTTAAATTCATCCAGTGAATTGGCCTCTACAGCCTTCTGTGGCAGAGAAGTCAACAAATTCACAACTCTCTGCGTAAAAAAGTTTTTTTCTCATCTCGGTTTTAAATGGGCTCCTCTTTATTCTAAGACTGTGGTCCCTGGTTTTGGACTCCCCCATCATTGGGAACATTTTTCCTGCATCTAGCTTGTCCAATCCTTTTATTATTTTATTTGTTTCTATAAGATCCTCTCTCATCCTAAATTCCAGTGAATTTATATTTATACATGTAGAAGAGTTTTTCTCCAGAGATACTACCTGACCGGCTAATTTACTCCAGCACTTTGTGTCTATCTTGTTTTTATATAGTTCCTTTAAAGCAATCTTACTGGTGTGATTGTAATGCAGGGCATCTTAAGCGTGCTCCCCTTGTCTTCAGAGTGAGGGTCCTACGTGTTGTAAATGTTAATCCTTACTGCTTGTGATGCAGAGCTCCACCATTTACTTTGGGTGCCCTTGTCTGGTCTCCACTATATGGTTTTCTGCCCTTTACAGTTAACTGATCTGATCAGCTGTTCCCTGCAGTCACCATTTTCACACATCCAGCTGCCCTTGTAATTTATCAGCATGTTACTTGTGTTATGGGAACATAACGGATTTTGTTGGCAGTAAACCAATCCTCAACATCTATTTTCAGCTGACTGGTGGGATTACTCACTAATTACTGGTGTCGGGATGAAACTCCTTCTGAAGGGAGTACTGAAGAGTCTTGAAATATATTTGACATCTATTTTCCAGTGCATATTCCTTTTAACTAGTTGTGCCAGATAAGTATCAGGAAAAATTTATGGCATTTTCTTATAAATATTTAATCTGTATTTGGGAGGTAACCGGAGGAATGATGAGTGGCGATTCGCCCTTGTTAGTTATTCGATGCTCTGATACTTTTCAGAAATTCGCCCATTAAACTGAAAGCTAACAACTCATCACTATTTGAAAATGTTTTGGATGCTTTAGCATTTATTCCACCGCCAAGACACATTTTCCTTGCAAGAAGCTTCCAATTTATTTAATTACTTCAATTTAAATTCCTCCGTTATTCTAGTGGAATTTGAACTTGTCTCTGGATCAATAGTTCAGCCACTGTCAGTTAGTCCAGTGACTTAATCATTTTGCTACCATATTCTGCAAATTTATGACCAGTCACTTTTCCAAAGTTATCACTTTTGGCTCAGTTGTATTAGAGTCATGCAGGGTTGGTTTATGCCCTGGACATAAGACTGTATATTTTTTTGCCTTTTGGTACGTGTTCTCACATTCACTATTTTGAATTCAATCTTTCAGAAGCTTATCTGCATTAAGCTGTGGTAACTTCGTCTGAATCCAGTTGGAGCAGATAAATATGTTGCTATGTGGTCTTTTGTGGAGGGGGACGGCAATTCAATGTTCATGGGTGCTGGATTTTGTAATGTGTTAAAATGTGTGACATTATTGGGTAAGGACGCAGATACAACTGAGGTGTGGGATGATATGCTTAGACGATCAACAATTGTGGCCCTATAGTTGAGTTAAGGAATAGAAAAGGAACAATCATATTGCTAGAAGTGCATTGTAAAATTAAACAAATAAAGGAAAATTGAAGAGCCACCTTCTGAGGAATTTAAAAAATAATGTGGTAATAGGGAATATTTAACTGGCTTCAAATTACCCTGGATTGTAAATGTTAGGCTAAGCAGTCTCAATGTATCAAGAAGGTATTTTAAAACAAATCCAATAAGGATGGGTGAAACATTTTGGGATTGGGTGTATTTTGGGTGTATGGAACAAGCTGCCAGAGGAGGTAGTTGAGGCTGCGACTATCCCAACATTTAAGCAACAGTTAGACATGTTTGGAGGGATATGGACCAAGTACAGGCAGGTGGGACTAGTGTAGCTGGGACATGTAGGCCGGTGTGGGCAAGTTGGGCATAAGGGCCTGTTTCCACACTGTATCACTATGACTATGACTATGACAATGACTGGTGGAAACAGAAGGAGTGGATATGGAAGGCAACAATCGGGAATAAAATTCTAAATGAGGCATGTTTGTAAAGCTGAGATTTGTTTTGCCTGAAATGGACTAGAAATTGCTCTATGAAGGTAAATTGGTGTCAAAGTAACATGAGGCATTTAAGAATGCGATGAATGGTCAGAAAAGGAACTCCCTAAACTATAGCTCTGCTCTCTTTGGATGCCTAGCATCGTGTTAGAAACAAGAAGGGGAAATATGGCAGAAACTGAAACATCAGCACTGAATAAATTTAGAACCTCTGTTTGTTATATAAATAAATTGGGTACAAATGTAGGCAGGTTGACTAGCAAGTTTGCGGCCTATACAAAACTGGACGAGTTGTGGATAGTGAGGAAGGTTGCCAAAGGATACTGCATGATATAGACCAATTGGAGGTACGGGTGGAGAAATGGCAGATGGAGTTTAATGTGGACAAGTGAGGTATTAAACTTTGAAAGTCACATGTAAGAGGACGGTTTACTGTAAATGGCAGAACCTTTAGGAGTATTAATGTAGAGAGGGATCTTGGTTATAGGTCCGTAACTCACTGAAAGTGGCAATACAAGTAGATAAGGTGGTTAAGGAGGTCTATGGCATGTTTTCCTTCATTGGACAGGCTGTTGAGTATAAAAGTCAAAGTAATGTTTCAGCTCCATAAAACATTGGCCAGGTCACAATCAAAGTATTATGTGCTGGAATGCAGAGGCTTTGGAGAGAGAATGCAAAGGAGGTTCACTAGGATGTTCACAAGATTAGAGAATA